>NW_027041952.1:0-364567 GCF_035927965.1 Recurvomyces mirabilis | reverse complement strand
CGGACTTCATCGTCAACGAGCACAAAGCCAACGACTTCGTCCACTTACACATGGGGCACGACCACTTCATCGTCAACGAGCACAAAGCCAACGACTTCGTCTACTTACACATGGGGCACGACTTCATCGTCAACGAGCACAAAGCCAACGACTTCGTCCACTTACACATGGGGCACGACTTCATCGTCAACGAGTACAAAGCCAACGACTTCGTCCACTTACACATGGGGCACGACTACATCGTCATCGACTAGCACGAAGCCAACTACCTCATCTGCTACTTCGTAAGTATATCCAGACTATCCCCAACAATCAAGTGGCTGATATCTCCATAGGACGACCTCCAAGACTACATCTTCTACTACTTCTAGCTGGGGCACCAACACCATATCATCCAGGTGAGTATGCTTTCAGCGTTGACTTTAAGTGGTTGACTGACAGCAAATTACAGTAGCACCACCAAATCCTCTACTTCTTCCACCCCGACAGCTACAACCTCTTCCAAGTCTAGCACATCGTCTACTACATCGTAAGTACAAAGGCAGGATACAGCGTGGACGCCTGCTGACTCTGTATACCAGCACTACTTCTCAATCAAGCACTATCTCGTCAACCACTTCCTCCGCCGCATCTACCACTAGCGCTTGGGGCTATGGCAGTGGCTAAGATAATAGCAGCGCCGCTGGATACCAGACGCAGACGCGCATATGAAGCAACTTACGACTCTCGTAGCATTTCCGTGATAGATTTTCTACGCTTTGACGAATGGAACCGAGGAGGATATGCACTCCCGGTAAATATATGAAGTTCTACGGCTTCAGGAATGTAATGAGACCTTATGATGATATAATATCACAGCGGTATTCATGCAGCACTGTACGAATTTGCGCTGTCAAGCAAACTCTGGTTTGTAACCAAAAGTCTCGTCCAATCTTTCGAAGCCAGAGAGCTGGGTTACCTCCACGTCGATTTAAGCCGCATGGCACAGTAAGGCTTGGTTGCAAAGTGAAGCACTCTGTATCAAGATCTGAAGGCAGAACCATAAGCCGCAGTTCCCCGCTTATAAATCCCACCCGTACCGACGCACGTAGCCCCTTGACGGCATATGCGGCGTCGTTTTGTTCGAGAAGGTAACACTCTGACTAGCCTGTAATCTGGTGAAATATCAGGACCGGGCTGCTAGCTCCTGACAATCGATTGAGAGCTGATAGATAAGGCCTGGCCACATGAATGGCCAGCTTGGAGCATGATCAGGAAATGGACCTGCACGTATAGACCAACACCAAGCTGCCTCGTGGTCAAACTACTCTTCAGTCTACTGAGGCGGCACTCGAAGACATTAAGGTAGTCCGAATGATTCTTCCTTTCTAAGCATGGCCCCATCCATTCCAAAGTAGTATCTGCATCTCGTCAATCAGACAGAAAGCTCCATTCTCAACCACGCCCGGCTTCTGAGCTTTCCACTCCCTTGCCGTCTTTGCTACTGCTCTGCGCTCACGATACAGATCCGAAGCATGGAACCAGCGGATGAACCTATTCCTCCAAATTCCAATCACAATATCCAGGCTAGAAGGCCAGGTCCCCGAATTGGCGCTATCGTATGCAGTGCCATTATAGCCTACTCGCACTTGTGGGTTGACCCAGACACCTCTGTCCGCGGAAAGTGGATTGTCGGCATGTATGAGGCAAGACTCCGAGCCTTCGAGATGCGCTCTTGCGAGATCATCTGGCACACCTCTGAATAAGAGCGGGGAGTGGATATCATAAAATGGCGCAGCATCAAAAGCTAGCATGCCATTCCAGCAACTGGCCACGGGTACTGGGAGGCTGTGTTTTATTGCTTTCCGTGACATGGCACTCTGAAAGTACGGCCAAGTGTCCATCAATGGAGCGTAGCCGTCAGCATCTCGGAGAGCGAAGGTGTCGTAGAATGCTGGTGCTTGCTTGAAGTCCAGGGCGCAAGCTGCAGCATAATTACCGTTCCGGGTCGCCAGCAGAGCCCGGACGTCTTTCGTCTGGTATGTTGTGAGCTTACTGTACACCGTAGCAGCGACGTATTACTGACCGTGAAAACAACATCGTTCAGCCAGAGCACTCTATCATACGTGATACCTTGCTTCTGCTGCTCATACAGAGGATGCATGACCAAATTACGGAGCCTCGCGAGATAGGGAATCCTTCTGGGCACCCACTCGTCCTTCTGCAGCGTAAACCACTCGGTCCAGTTTTGACGATAGGACTTCGTTGCCGGCATCTGGATCCATCCTGAAGCCGCTGGTGGCCTGCTGACTTCGTCCAGATGTGTCGTTTCGTCTAACACGACCTTGTGCGGAATGTTGTGAAGAACAAGTTCGTCTTGAAGCTCGCGCAGAGCACCCTTCGCATCGTCAAGACTGCCACTTTCGTACACGCTCACGAAGACGTTAGATGGGCCGATTTCTCTGGCTAGCTCGACCACAGACGCAATCCAGTAGTCTCTGAGGACGAGCTCATCGGTCCAGTGGAGGCTGGCTATGAAGACTTTCTGGTCCCCAAATAGAGGCACATCGACGCCAGCTTGTTGACGAGCCGAGCGTCGGACAGTCCATAAGTCGAAGCAGGTCCAGAGAAGTAGGAGCGAGAGTACTGTCTGTAGGCCTCGGCGAAGCGCGACCTTACGGACTCGAGGTCTTATGATCATGGTGTACAGCAACACATTTCCTCCGCACCTCTCTCATTCGTGGTGTCGACTCCATGCATCCGCACGCGCAACGCGCGTTCTGTAGAGAAAGGGATAGGGATGATTCAGCATTCTGCAGCGAGACAGGATATGCTTAAGCTTTGCACTAGCTTTACTGTTGTCTATTCGTTACACCTGCGTCATAGAACTAAACATTTTGATGGACACTCGAGGTATGTACCATGTGTTGCTTAGACTTCTCAAGTCCTGTGCTTTTCATTACCATCGGATACATGCATCGACCTCAGCTATCGTAATGGCTCGTATGGCAAGTGTGTATCGCATTCGGATCGCTTGTGACGATCCGGAGATTATACGCAGCGCAGTCCTCAACGTCGCCACGCTGAACTTGTCCCTGGATCTCGTCAATTGTCCCTTGGATCCGCTATTCGACCCTATGCCTGCTCGATGGACGATCCACTCGATATCTCTCGCTTGACTGCCAAGGTATTCCATCACGGCCTCATTGTCGGCGTGCTGGCCCCCATACGAAAGCGCTACGGTATTGCGCAGCACCCGCAAGAAGAATGGTAATTGTGCTCCGTATGGCTTGCTGAGTCCACCGGCTTGGTAGAGGAAACGCTTGACGCCTTTTCGTCTCAATGCAGGTACTAGCTGATCTCGCACGAAAGCCACGTTGATTTTTGACACGCTCCGCGCGGCTGCATCGCCTAGCATGGCGACTACAAATTCAGTGCCGCGGACGAGCTCGTCCAGGTAGGTGATCTCATCCGTGACTGAGCCTTGCTTGACATGGAGATTTGAGTTCTTGCGAAGATCCGGATCGAGACGGCTTGGGTTCCGTACTACTGCACGCACGACATGGCCGTGTTCAAGGGCAAGCGAAACGAAGTGGCGCCCCGTGCCTCCAGTCGCGCCAAAGACGAGAAAGATGGAAGGTCCCGGCATGGTTGGGAGATGCTTTCGTTTTCGCTGAAGAGGCTGTAGTGCGCGAGAGTGGACGAGAGGGAAGCGAAGAGGTGCAGTGCTGCGTTTCATCATATGGGACAGACGGTCTCTTATAAGCCTCGTGTGGTGCTCACATAATGGCCATTATTCTTGTCTCGACAATCTGCGACCCACTTACCAGTAGTGAAAGAAATCCAAGGCTAACCCGCTTTCGTATCACAGTTCGGAGACTTGAGGCTCGGTTCAAGTAATGTTTGACCTCAATGCAGCAGGCACATTTTGCTGGCGATCCGGCACGCATTTGAGCGACGTGCTCAAGATACATAGATGGCGGAGATGATATCGGTCCGTATGGCGTAAACGTGCACAGCTCACCAAGCATCTCAACAGCGGAGCAGCAAGATTGACCGCCGAGCACTCGAGATTGCTTGTATCAGCTTCAGATCATGAAGATCAGATCAGTCTATGTACACTCCTATACAGTATAACAAGCTTCAGTCTATATGTCGCTACAATCTTGGGCATATCGTACCTCTAACAAGACCTCATTCTAGACGCGATAATCAATGGCGCAAGATCGTAATTCGGTTCAAGAAAGGAACCCGATGTCCTTCCAAAAGGCTATATAGCCCAAAGCACATTTCTCGTCAACAGGTCCCACTGCGGCCAGCGTAGGGGAATGCTCTCTTGCATGAAGAGTATCGAGCAATAATCCACCGCAAGACATTCGTAGGAAGTTGTTGTCCAGAAACTCGATCAGCTTACACGCAGGATTGTCCCTCTCCACCGAGCCAGGAAAAAGGCGTACTCTCGACGCCCACTCCGAGTATGGTACAATCTTATTCTGTGGTATGTCTAGCGCCGAAGCCCATGTCCTTACCATATCTCTCCACGGCTGCCGGACTGGATTGTCGATGTGGTATATTGGGTATGGCGTCGAGGCGTTTTGCGAGAGTAGGTCCGTCAATGTTCCAGCTACTTGATCGACCGGTGTCCACGAGAGTATGCCATCCAAATCTGGAAGATAGCGCAAGGTCTGTGACGACTTGACCAGGAAACTCAGATGTTCTTGTGTGTTCCAGTAGCCGCTTGTACTGCTTCCTGCTACCTGGCCCAATCGTACGCTCATGGTACGAAAATTAGACGGGTGTCTGCCCAAAGTAGCTCCAAGCAGTAGTTCGCAGACATATTTGGCGTCTCCGTAGCCCATCGGCAGTACTGACTCAACCTGTACTTGCTGTTCCGGGACCAGTGACTGACCAGTGAGGAATGGATGATGTCCAACCACAGCAATTGATGAGATGAACTGGAAAGTGATTACTCTTGAGGATACTGCTCCAGTATCGTGACAGAGGTCGATAAGGTTGCGCATAGTCCGGAACTGAGGCTCGAATCTGTGTAGTGGCCTCTCGTAACTCATTGGCCAAGCATTGTGAAGAACTATCGTCGATTGTCAGTCAGGACTCTTGGTGGTTGAACGAGGCCTCGCAGTGTCGCAACTTACCGTGGGTGACAGAGCTGACCAGGTCTTGATAGACTCCCTCTTTGAGACCAAGCATGGGTTTCGCTGTATCGCATTGCAGTACCTGGAGCTTCGATAGATCCTCAATACTAAGCTCAATCCTGTGGTCTGCAAACGCATCGATCTGCCGAGCATCGGGCTTGGCTCCACGTACCTCTCGATTCAGGCAGATGACGTTTGTTATGTGTGGTAGGGTAAGCAAGTGTGAAACTATATGGCTTCCCACACTGCCAGTCCCTCCCGTAACCAAAACTGTGATAAGATTGTCGACCTCGAGTCTATTGGAGCCGGTAGGTCCAATGAAGTCATGCGAATAGCTCTTCACGTACTCATCGACGGCAAGACGTCGAGCTGCTGTCTCGTCGGTAGCATCTGTTACCCTGTCGTTTGCGGGTAGATCACCACGACTGTACCTGGGAAATAGTCAGGACTGACAGACTCAATGGGCTATCGCACATACTGCGGGCCTGATGCCGTGGCGATAATGATTTTCTGAAGGCAATTCTCTGCACAGTCTCCATCAGTCCAGTCAACATGGCCATATCCAGCTGCATGCAGCTCTCTTTCCCAATGCTTCTCGCTAGATAACGCATGTGAACGGCCGTCATCGAAAAGCCACCATCCTTCCAAGAGGCCAAAGATCAGATCTAACCACTGCTGTTGATCGGTCAACTCCAGCAACAACAGAAAACCATCCGGCCTCAGCAACTTATGGATGTTGCTCAACGAGACCGATAGGCTGTGTGTGGCATGTACAGCATTACTGGCGACAACCAAATGCTGTGAGCTCATCAAGTCGTCCGACGGAGGTTTCTCGATATCGTGGGTGGCGAATCTCATGAAGGAATAGGCTTTGTACTTCTTCCGAGCTGCTGCAATAAAGGACGGTGCAATGTCCGTGAAAGTATATTCCACAGGCACCCCAAGCTCGGCGAGCAGCGGCACCAAGTAATTTGTGGTACCTCCTGTGCCAGCACCCAGTTCGAGAATCTTGAGCGGTGGAGAGTTATCAGGCAGACGCGAGACTAGTCTTCTGAGAAAGTCCTGCATCTGAGTGTAGTACAGCTTGAAGAGCGGCGAATCGCTGTAGAATCCTGAGACCAAGCTGCGACCCTCCTCTGAGCCAAAGATTACCTTCACGCCATTAGTCTCACCCTTGAGGATATCGACAATATGGCAACCACAGTGGTAGGTAAGACGATTTGCGAGCTCATGACTCGGAAAGGTGGCGATAAGCTCGTCGAAGATAATCTTACTCGACTTGACTGGCACGCTGACGTTGGTGCGTGTGATCATGCCGCCATCAAGATTGATTAGATGTGCGTCAGATTCCAGTACACCGTAGAGGAAGTTCACATATCGTTCATGCTGCGGAGCATAAGGGATGCGCCGCAGGGATTCGCCAGCGTTCGCAGTATTCAATGAACAGCCGAGTTGTTCTAATGCTTCGATGATGAGGGCCACACAGAGCTGTATCTGCTTCGGCTGAACGTCAACCAAGTATTTACTGCAGCCAAAATCTTCGATAAACTGATCGGTGCGTAGTCTCGACCCAGAAAATGCTTCCAAGATTGCTTGAGAGAAATTTAAGCCTACAGTCTGCTCCTGTCTGTAAGGACGGCTGAGCTCGAAGGTATCGCTTGTGGCCGAGTGTGGCGTGTTAAATGTGGGGCTATCGACGTCGTCCATGCCCTTGGTGCCGAACATCTTATCGGAGTCGACGGCGCCATTGGACCCACCGCTATTCTCGAGCCCATCTGTTCCCACCGCAGCTGCGATAGCATTAACAACGTCTTGAACCGTATCTGCTTCTGCCAACTGCTCAATCTCGTAAGAGATCTTGAATGAGGACTTCATTGATCGTGATATCTCCATTGACATGAGAGAGTCGATGCCTATGTCCGCAAGCCTGGCCGCTGGGGTAATGAGCACCGGCTCGACCCCAGTGAGCTCTGACAGGATCTCAGCGATGTCAGACAGGAATTTCACCCTGGCCTGACCCGGTCTTGCCTCTCCAATCGAAGCTGGTGGATCGATCGCACTTGCCGCTGCATTAAGGTTGTTTGGTGCTGCCAGCGCTTGTAATACACTTGGATGGGTCGAGTTTTGCTTCAGCTCAACATTCCCTGGTGACACTCCCTGTATTGATCGTGGAGGCGCTGCAACCTCACCACTTGAGCCAACCGCCGAAAACTGGGCGAGAGTCTTGGCCATGACCGCCTTGGGCACGCGTATAAATTTCATGCCGAGGATGACTTCACAAAGTGTACCACGCTCAGCATCGTATACGAAGATGTCGGTCGTGTAAGACTTGTCCGGGGCCTGGTTGTGAACGGCCATAACATCCCACACTGTTGTGGCAGCCTGCGGCTTTGCAGATGGCAAGCTGGGCGCCCTCATCCAAGACTCAAAGCCGGCAGCAATATACATCTCGGTCGGTATACGCTCCGTCATTGAATTGACCCAGAAGCCAGCAACCTGACAGAAACAATCGGTCAGATGAGCATCAAGCCAAGTCGCATCAGAGCGCTTCTTGTTGATGCGCCCAGCAGACATGTTATCTTTTCCGACTATCTTGCGGAGGTTCTGATATTGTGCTGCGTATTCGACGATCTCGGAGAAGATCTTGTATATGTTGCGGCCTTGGACAATATCATCTGGGTCCTCGCATTGAAGCAGGTTTGTACATCTCCTGTGGTTCATCAAGCGTCCATAGCGAGCGAAATCATTGCCATATTTTTGGTCATTAGTCGGCCTCATGGCGATCGAGCCTTTGACATGAGATGTCTTGTGCGAGCCACCTGATGCAGTACTACTCATGTCCCACTGCCACGTACGGCTGCCCACGCTCGCGATTTTCAGATCTATCCAGAGGGCACGGGCAGGGTTCATGCATACTGGCGCTTGGTTTGTCACATCGAATAACTCTGGCTGCATATCCTCGAACCCGAGATCGTGGCGGAGACTCATCAGCGCTTCGATTACGATGTCAAGTTGCACTGTGGCAGGACAGATGGCGGCTGTGTTCGCGATAACGTGGCCAGAAACCAGGTCTTCGTATTTCTTGATCATGGTATTAACTCTGAATCGGGCATGCGATTTGGCCTCGTCTTGGTAGCCCACGAAAGTGTAGAGTTCAGTAGGCAACTTTTCCGTATTAGAAGCCTTAGTCATGGCATCGCCTTGATGGTCAGGACTGCGCTTCTTGATTTCCAGCCAATGGCGGGATTTCTCGAATTGATATGGTGGAAGCAAAACAACATCGTAAAGCCTTGATTGGGATGCATGGTGACCCCAGTGATGGGAAGTAAGTCCGGCGGTCCACAGATCTGCAAAATGATCCATCATGTTCTGTGAGCCATTTGAGTGACAGATATTGAGTGCCTGGAAATATGACGACGGTGGACGACCCAATGCTTGGCCCGCTAAATTCGTGATGGTAGAATTAGAGCCTGCTTCGAGCCAGATTGCAGACGGAAACTTCTTGTGTAGTCTTTGAGCGGCATGGTGGAAGTAGACTGGCTGGCGCATATGTGTGGCGAAGAAATCGCGTTTCACATTGCGCTTCTCCTCAGCTTCCGTCGCGCGTTCCCAGAGAATCCGCGGTCGGGTGAAAAGTGTGTCGTCTCCAAGGGCTGCGAGTCGTTGCTTCAATGGATCTACCAGACTCGAATGATAGGCATTAGCGACGTTGATGATCTTGCATCTGAGTCCCGGCATTGTACGAGCCGTAGTCTCCACGGCTTTGATCGCTGCGCTGCTTCCCGCCAGAGTAAAGTTCTGTGGTCCGTTGAAGCAGGCGATGTTCGCCGAATCCTCGGAAGGATTCAGAGTATGGACGCGGCGGAGCAGGTCGTCCACGCTCGAGAGCTCAGCCTCGATAGCAATCATTGCTCCCGTATCCGCGCCCCAGGACTGCTTCACCAAACGAGCCCTCGCGGAAATGATATGGAGTGCCTCTCTCAGCGTGACTATGCCAGATATACACATAGCAGTAAGCTCCCCAAAGCTATGTCCTACCACAGCTGTGACCGGGATGCCAACGTCGATCCAGCACCTGGCGCAAGAATACTGAAACGAGAAAAGCGTGGTCTGCAGTTTGACGACGTCTGTCATCGGCAGTTTCTCGAAGATCGCTGGATAGATGCTATCGCACCCCATCGATAGAAGTAGCTTGTCGCACGTATCGAGGTGAGTTCGCAGGAGACCATATCGATCATAGACTTTTCTGTCGAGACCGATCATCTGGGACGTCTGACCACCGAAGCAGAGTATAACTGGGCGGTAGGCTTTCTTTGGCACGAGCGTGCTAGCCATCCCGTCACCGACAAACGTCGAGAGCTTGCTCTCCAGTTCAAGTATCGAGGACGACAGGAAGATCAGACCCAGCGGAAGTGTCCTGCTGGATTGTCGAGCCAGACTGTAGGAGATATCCGCGAGCAGCAGCTCTTTCTCAGTCGTCCTTTGCTTCTTGATGAGATCAAGTAGACGTAAGCAATAAGCACGGAGGCCACGCTCATCTGCACCTGTAATCCAAAACAGCTCACCAGCACTTGAAACGGAGGGTGCTTTGCTCCGCCAAGGATGTGCTTGAGAGATGATCATCGATGCATTAGATCCAGCCGCGCCGTAATTGTTGATCAACGCCGCTCGATACGCAGCGTCCCATGGTTTCAGATGTGTCCCAACAGTAATCATGTCGTCAGGCGTTGCTTTCAAACCTGGGCTCAGTGATCTGAAACTCGCTTGTGGTGGAATGTACCCATGGTGAAGCGCAAGTAAGACTTTGATCAGTGCCACGACACCAGAGGCACTCTCCGTATGGCCAAGAAGACCTTTAACAGAACCTAGATGCAGAGGCGCAGATCTGCGTGCCCAACCACCGAGGGCGCGACGGACGCTCTCGTACTCTGCTGGATCACCGATCGGCGTTCCCGTGCCATGTGCTTCGACTATTCAGCCTGTCAGTAGATTATACGGCGTGGCAGAGAAGCTATAAATACCCAGTGTGATGTCCTCCGGAGTCAAGTGGGCCTTTGTAATCACATCTCCGAATAACGTTGATAGGGAAGTAGCATTGGGAACAGTGATCGGCGTGCAGTTGTCGTTCTGGAATACTGCTGTACTGCGGATGCGCCCCAGAATCGTATCACCATCTTGCACCGCTTGGCTCATCTTCTTGAGGAAGACACACGCGACTGCCTCACCACGGCAATAGCCGTCGGCGGCTGCATCGAAGGGCTTGCAAGCACCGGTAGGGCTCAAGAACGAAGCACCAGCCAGGTTCTGGAACCATAGAGGACTGGTGATGATGTTGACTCCGCCTGCTAAGGCGGCTGTGCATTCGCCACTCAGTATTGATCGACAGGCCTGATGAATTGCTACTGCAGAACCCGAACATGCCGTATCGACTGTGAGTGAAGGGCCAGACCAACCGAAGTAGTGGCTGACCTTCCCCGTGATGAACGCTCGGAGATTTCCTGTCGCCGAGTATGCATTGGCCGGGTGGCATGCGATGTTCGTCTCATAGTCCACAGCACCAACGCCTGCGAAAACCCCAACTCTGCGGTCGGTATTAGGGTTGTTAAAGTAACCAGATTGCTCGACAGCTTGATACGCTGACTGTAGGAAAAGCCTCTGCTGTGGGTCTTGTGAGGCTGCTTCGATAGGTGACTTTCTGAAGAATCTGATTGCATCACATCGTGTCAGTACAACATGCAAAGCTGACGTAGACACTATCAATACTCACTTATGGTCGTATGCGTCCGGGTCCCGTAGAAAATTGCCATACCATCTCCGCCTATCATCGAGGCCTCGCCACTGGGTTTCAAACGATACGCGAGACTCAGGCACCTCGACGTGTTGAGATTCCCCTCGACAAATGATCTCCCATAATTCATCGAGGTCATCCGCGCCAGCGACTACGATCCATATCAGCCCCGAAAATCGAAGTCTGCCTTCGAAGTAATGCTTACCTTTACAAGCCATGCCTACCACAGCAATGTCATCATGAGACTCCTTCGGCTCCGAGTACGCAAGAGCAGAAAGTCGTCTGCTTGCCCCTGGCTGGTCGGTCATGCGTGTAACGTGCTCCTGAACATGCCGTAATATCGACGGCGGTACACACTTCTCTTCTCCGAACACCAGGGTTGAGCTGGCAGGACTTCGCGCCTGGTCCACTACACTGTGCTGATACGTGGAGAACCAATGGCATCGTTCCACCAAGATATCTCTGATCGCAACTCCATGCAATTTGCCATGCAACACCTGCTCTGTCGTAGTAGTCGAGGGCAGTGAAAATGGATTCTTTTCTGCATCTCGAAATTGCAACTCCGGATGGGCATCGCAGAAGTTGGCTAGTTGCTCAGCGGTCTTTCGGTGACCGTTCCAGTGATATCTACCACGAAGATCAATTTCGTATGCGACTATTCCATCGTCCTTCAGCACTCGAATGAGATCTGATAGCTTCTCGGAGGTGGTCGTTATAGTAGCTCGGTTCTCATCGTAGTCAACAGAAATGTAAGACTCTTCATCCTGCGCAAGCGTAATGTCGAGCTTTTGCTTTTGTTCCGGTGTGCTCCACACTGCCGCGAGAGAGCCTGATGGTGAGGATGAGTGATCGGCCGCATCAACCACAGCTCCGATCAAAGCTCCCAGACGTACAGCGACTGCGCCATAGCTTTGGAATTCTGCTTGACTGTTCGACGAAGCAATCGCCAGCGCACTCAAGAAGCCGGTGCAGAACCCAAGCACCTGAAGCGGGCGAAATAGACAGCTCCAGGGATCGACGGTCGAACACGAATCAGAGTTTGCCGCATCGACGAATTGTGAGTACTGGCAGAGATGATCGAGGATAACGAGTGGAGTCAAGACCGCGCTCGATAGGTTGTCCACATATGGCACTGTAGCATCCGTGTCTAGCCACTCCAATATGCTTCTGAGAAGCGCAGGTGCTGTGCTATGCGCTGTCCCCTGTGTATTACTTTGAAAGAGCTCTAGATAATGCGGTAACTCCTGGATTGCCTGGCGCATCCAGTGATTGTGTCGACGGTCGTTGATGAAGGATCGGAGTCGATTGAACCATTCCTCCGAGAAGGACAGCGTCTGAGGACCGAAGACAAGAGTGATGACAGCCGGATCCCGAGTCTGAGTGGCCTCCATGATGGCAGAGGCGCCTCCACGAGCGGCTGCCGTTGAGTTGGTGAACTTGGAGAAGCAAGGTTCGCGGTGAGCACTGGTAAGCGACCTTTAAGGATCTGCCGTTCGCGCTATAAGATAGACCAACGCTATGAAATGCAAGCACCTACAGGGAATGTGTACGGCCAATCATGGTCATGCACCTGCAATGTCACTATCGTCCACCGGGCCCATTGCCCCTTCTAGCCATATGTTCTTGGCCAGAGGACAGCAGGCTAGGTGCGGCAGGATGCGGTCAAGAGAGGCAGACCTGCTTGCTGCGCTAAGGCCCGACGTCCGCGTGGTTTTCTAGCGTGAAGTTCAGTGTGGTTTACAAACTCTCTGAGTGACGAAAGCCGGGCAGCGGGCCGCGGCACGTGACGTGATACGCCACTTCCGCGAACCCCACCTTCTATAAAGCCCTCCTCACACTTGCACCAACCCGCACGCACGAACACGAATCGAAACTCTCCGCTCAGATACATCAGCACTACCAATCACACCCGCCATTCCCAGCACATAATCCGAGGAACCACATATCAATCAGTAACAGACCTCGAAAACCCGCGGACAGCAGAACTTCAGGTGCGTAGCAGACCCTTTGCAGCCTTATCGCGCTGGCTGAATGATAGCCGCCACGCTTACACCGTGACTGACTGAACGTGTTGAGCAGCGTCTTTTATGACTTCCATCGAAAACCTCAAGTCTTTCGACCCCTTCGCCGAGGCCGATGCGGATACCGGAGACTCTACCAAGCAGTCGCAGAACTACATCCATATAAGGATTCAGCGTGAGTACAGCCTTGCCTCTAAAAAATCTCCACTATTACTCATCGTGGCCTCCTCTGACCTACATCCACCCTACTCCACTCACTCACGACGGCCTTCGCGCCCTCCACTACTCAGGCTTGGAACACACTTATTGACACATCCCTCACAGAGCGCAATGGTCGCAAAACCCTGACTACCGTCCAAGGCCTCCCAAAGAAGTTCGATCAGAAGAAGATCCTCAAGGTCATCAAGAAGAAGTTCGCTTGCAATGGCACTATCGTGCACGACTCGGAGATGGGCGAGGTGATTCAATTGCAGGGGGACCAGCGCAAGGATGTGCAAGAGTTCCTCGTGGACAAGAAGGAAGGATTGGAGCTAGATGCCAAGACCATCAAGGTCCATGGTTTCTAGCTGCCTTCAGCAGACGGCAAGCCTGCTTCGGACCGCGTCGCTGGAAGTTCAACTTCGGGCAAGATTCACATGCGTGCTGCTGGCGGCACAGTGCTCTGCTGTGCCACCACGTGACATGCACGTCACACGAGGCTAAACGACAGGCGGCGAGCATGACATACGACAGTCATGCAGCAGGCAGGCGGAGACCAGGCACTAGAAGGGTACCAGTATCTTACAACTTCAGTACTGTTTCCTGAATTTTGGAGCATTACTATATGCGTGCTTTTGGAGGAGGAGAATGGGACGGGGTCTGAAGCTTCCGGCCATGTTGAGAGTGTGGACGGTCGTCGAAAGAGGAAGGAGCGGTAGCAGTTATTTTAGCTTTCGATAGGGTACTATCTGAATGCTTCTCTACAGCCAAAGTCACATCATCTTATCAAACCCGCGATTCATATTTTACACCGGCTTACGCATGTTTGTAGTATACTCTACATCTCATCCGCATAGGCCAAGACTTCGTCGTTGCCAAGACCGATATGTCACAGCAGAAGCGGAAGGCTATATTACACCATTACACGATACTCCTCAGACCTCATTCTGATACAGCTGCATCAGACTCTTACGGCCCTGCTTCTTGACCTTATCCAGCGTAGTCTCCTCCACCGTCCCCCACACGATCCACGGACCCTCCTTGCCCTTCCTCAGATTCTTCTGTACAACGAGATACTCGATCGTCTCCTTCGCGCCCTCCGGCACACCAACCTCCGCCTGCTTCTTCACAAACTCGTCCAGCGGCGTCTCCCGCCCCTGCGCATCCACCACAACCTCCCTCACCGTCATCTTTCCACGCTCTCCCCTCTCCGAAATCTTCTTAACATGCTGCAGAGACTGCAACGAGTGAATCCTAACCACCGCCTGCACCAACCCACTCGCATCCGCCAGCGTCGCACCCTTCTGCCTCGGCATAGCAGCAGCCTTATAACTCATCCTCTTGGGACTGGAAAGGTACCTATGCACCGTCCACAACAACCTCGTATTCGGCGCCCGCTGCGCCATCCTCCTCTTCAAACTCCCTAACATCCCGTCGCAGATCCTCCCCTCCATCGGCGTCAGATCACCCGCTGCAAACCGCTCGTACATCTCTCGATGCAAGTCCTTCGCTATCCCCGGGATCTTGCCCAGTTCTAACCTCGGACGCGGCCGCACCATGAAGTATCGATACATGACCGCGCTGAAGAATTCCACTGAGCGGAGCTTGAGCTTCCGCTTCTCCATGACCCAACGGCCGTTGAAGTTGGTGAACCAGGATGGTAGGTTTTTGCCGCGAGGTTGGATGAAGGTGTCCGGTAGGAGACCGAGATCGTTGGGTATTTGGCCGGCGCGCATGGCTTGTTCGCGAGCCTTCTTTAGTTGGATGGACATGCTTGGAGCAGATTTCTGGCCGCCGGCTGTGGGTTTGACTGGCTTGCCCATGTTGCCTGCATGGCGTTGGGATGAGGAGGCGAAGGTGCGCCTGTGGTTGATGCGGCCATGCGGTCTCGAGGTGTGGATGTCATCGCGGAGATGGAGGAGGAAGGGTGTTGAGGACAAGCATCTTTGTGCCGTCACTCGCTCGCAGGTACTGTGCAGTGTATGCAGCGTCCGGGCGAGTGATCTTGACATTTGTGTATGTGTGATATATTCTTTTAGAGAGGCGACCCTGCGACTTTTGGGATGCATACCCGGAGTTCGCGACACGGAGTTAAGCTCTGACCACCACAGAGCCATAGGGTGGTGGTGAGGTACAATCGCCTCTTCAGGAACAGATCTCTAGCATGAAATGATGAGCCTCCATCTCACTCACATGAAGCCTGCCTTGCCGACGAGAGAGAGTCGGTAGTTGATAATGAAATAGCATATACATGGGTTCAACAGACCGAATGAGTATCCCGACCGCTCGCCAATACTCCTCGCTGAGACAAACAAAACCACCCCTACCCAATAATATCGTGCACCACCCAAAGACTAGCTTCTAACACGACGTCCTCACGTTCTAGAACTCACCGTCAGTCTCTCGGGAATGGCACTGAAAGCAAGAGTATACATAGAACCGCCTCATCGTCTCGTTGCTTTCTGCTTTGCCTGCCCACCGTTCTCATTTGATCACGGGAAATTCGATCCAGGAATCTTTTGCTTGATACTCTCGGCGATTTTCCTCTGATGAAAACCTCGAGTAGATTGCAGGTCGAACTCCTACCCCATCTTCATCCTCTTACTGCCATCCTGCTGCTGCCCCCCTTGCATGCCCCCATTATTCGGGCTACCTCCACCATAACCATTCCCATTCCCGTTGCCATTCCCATAACCTCCCTGCCCGCCGCCAGCATTCCAACCTCCCATTCCGCCACCACCACCACCATTATTCATCATCCCACCCATCCCCATATTCATCCCACCCATACCACCAAACCCACCTCGACCCATATTGCCCATATTCCCCATGTTCCCCATCATACCTCCTCTCGCCATATTCCCCATAGGAAACCCCATGCCCATACCCGCCGCCATCATAGGATTGAAACCGCCGTTACCGCCTCCAAACCCACCTCCACCCATCCCATTCATTCCCCACCCACCATTACCATTTCCCTGCTGGGACTGCTGATTCTGTTGCATACCGCCCCGCATACCATTATCATACCCTCCACCACCTCCACCGCCGCGATTATTGAACCCACCACCTCTACCTCCAAACCCGCCTCGATTCCCACCGAAACTGTTATACGCCCCACCCCTCCCACCCCCCTGCGCACCAAAATCCTTCTTCCCAGCCCCCGCACCCGAACTACTCACCCCACTCACCCCCTTAAACATATTCCCCACCCCGACAAACCCAACCTTAAACGGGCTCTTCCGCACACCACTCCCATCCCTCTCCTCCGCTCCCGCCTCAACCACCCGCTTCACCGCCGTCGCCGCCTGCGGAGACGAAAACTCCAGATAAGCTTCTCCTTTACTCTTCCCGTTGATTTTGTGCTCGGCGAAGGAGAGGTCCTGCAGTTCGGACTCGGAGCCAGCTTTGCTGCAGAGGCCACGCAGGTCTTCTTCTGTAGTCCACCAGTGGAGGTCGGCTAGTTTGAGGGCGGGGAGGGCGGCGGGGTCGAGAGGTCGGTCGTCCACCCAGTTTGGGTTGGCTTGCTCGTTTTGTTGATCCTCCTCAGTGGGGGCTTTCCGTTTGAGGGAGGGTTGTGGGGTTGAGGAGGGTGGTTGTGCGGAGGTAGTTTGCGTTGTGGTGCTGTTGTCGTTGGTCGATGGTGTCTCTTCTTGCTTTAATGATCGAGGTTGTGAAGGTGCTGCGGCGGCGGGTTCTAGTTTGGATGCTGGCTCTGCTTCTCGTTCGGGTTCGGCGGCCTCCGGTTGCGGCTCATCGTCGCCGTAGATGTCGATCTCAAAGGTATCGTCGTCGGCCGACATGGTAGAGGCTACTTCACAGCTTGATTACGGGGCGAGGTGTGAGGTTGTAAGGTCAGAAGGGTTCGAGTTGTCATGTGCTTTTGCCTGATAATCTACACTCTCGCCGTCTCTGATCGCAAAATACACATTAGAACAAGGTGATGCAGAGTGCCACGCCATGCCATGCCTTGTCGTTCCACTGTCGTTCCACTCCCACCATTGTTCATCATGCCATTGCCACTCAACATGTTCATACGTACAATTTTGACAGGAACAAGAGGCGCAATGCCTGAGGTATGATATGAAAACAGCTCGACCGTGTGCAAGAATGCAAGAACAATCTCTCCTCTCCCTTGTTCCACAACCAGTATACAAGTACCCTTCTCTTTCCCTTAGCTGGTATCCTCGTTCGCTCGTATTGTGGGTTCTGATGAACGGCGAATGACGAGCAAGGTCAAGATCGTGTGAGTGTCGTTGTCGAGGAGAATGGCTGGAGAGCTGTTATTTAATGAATAACATAAGTCAAAGAGAGGGTCGCAAGGCTGAGAGCTTCACAGTTCAACAAGAGTGGAGTGCCTAAGGCCATCATCACTTTCACAAGCCCATGCTCGCCGCGGAGGAGCCAAATATATGCGCAGCAAGAGCAAAACATTCACACCGCGACAAGAGCGCTTGATTGCGTTTGGCTGTATGGATGTCGTTCTGGGACAAATACCTAGCACCAGGTGACATCCGCAACCCCCCCTCCAAAGCCACAAGGGGTCCCGCTCCACCAACCAAAGATGCATCCACTCAAGTACTAACGAAACCCTTCCGCGTGGACGCCGCGACCCGCCAGCGTCGCCAAGACGCCACCTTCTACGGCGGCATCCTCTTCACACTCCTCTCCCTCCTGGTAACCCGGCGGGCTCTCCGCCGAAAACTCCTCACCGCACACCCCCCGACCCTTCCGCACGGCGTCCCGACCGCTGCAGGCGTCGCAGGGCCCCCTAATCCCGTCCCTAAAGCCCTTGATTCCGGCCCGCTAGACGCCATAGAAGCTCTCGGGTTAGCGACGCTCAACGTCTTCAGCGTGGCGATGTTTGGGCTCGGGTGCGTGATGAAGGGTTTTAATGTAGCGGATCTGGAGGATTTGCGGGATGGGGTGCGGAAGGGGGTGGGGTTTGATGTTTATGGGGGTCAAGTGGAGTCCGAGGCGGATAAGGAGATGGAGGGGTGGGCGAAGGAGTGGTTGGAGAGTCGGAAGGATGGGCCGGCTATTGGGGTTGGCGAGTTAAAGGATGGGATTTTGGGCAAGTTGGCGGAGATTGAGGGGAGGGAGAGGGAGGGGAAGGCGGAAGGGAAGAGGTCGTGACAGGAATGCTAGATGTGTTTGTATATATATATGTCATACGAGCTTCAGTCCATGTACAGTATACCCTCACCTCTCCTCCTCCTCCTCACCTCCCAACCCTCCGCATCAGCTTGTCATCAGCTTTCAACAACAGGCACCCCAACCGCCCCATCCCGATTACTCCTCCACACCCCTCCATCCTCAAACCACTCCTCCTTCCAAATCTCCACCCGCTCCTTCACGTGCTCCAAACACTCCTCTCCAGCCAGCCAGCCAGCCTTACGATGCGGAGCCGACACAGCAATGATCACGCTTTCCTCTCCGATATCCACCCGACCTAGACGATGACTGATAGAGATCCCCACCAGCTCGTGTTTGGCTTTTACATCTTTGGCAATAGAGAGGAGGGTGCGGAGTGCGAGGGGTGGGTATGTGCTATATGCGAGATGTGTGACGGTTTTGGAGTGGAAGGTGGAGCGGGTGCAGCCTATGAAATGGAAAGAAGATGGGTACTTAGCCTATGCTCGGAATACTGTCAGTGGCGACGACAGTGGGCGGATGCGAGGTGGTTGTGTGTATGTACCTGCGAAAAGAACTACTGCTCCAGCTTCGCCACTCTTGACTCGGTTCATTGCTTTTGTGGCGTCGAGGGAGTCGTATGTGAGGGAGACGTGGATATTGTGTTCGGAGAGGGACTGTTCGCCTTCGAAGGGCTTTTGCGGGGTGCTGTTGGCAGCCATGTTGACTTTTATTGGTCGATGTTGAATGTATAGAACCCAACATATCTCGAGTCTCTCTCATCCAATGCCCCTCGGCGGGACGATCGGCGAATCCTGGACCCTGGATCCTGGAGAGTTGCTGACTCAGATTTGGTCAATGAATGTCACGAGGATGATCAATTAATTGTCGTCGCATTCACCACAAGCACAGCATCATCTGCATCAGCCTACCACCATGGCGACCCTACGCCCCACAGCCCGCCGCCTCATCTCCTCCGGCCTCTTCGACACCCGCGCCTCCCTCATCCCTCACAAACGCTCCTTCGCCACCGCCGTCTCCGACGTCCCACCCACTACCTCAACGTCCACCACACCCCGCCCAGCAACAGCCTTCTCCGACCGTCTCAACGCCGGCCCCTCCTTCAATGACTTTGTCTCCCCCAAACCCGCTGAAGAAGTCGCCGAAGACGAAGCCTACGAACTCCGCACAGTCCAAGTAGGCCCAGAGGGTCGGAAACGCACCCATACCCGCCTGCCCGAATGGCTGAAGACACCCATCCCCAACAACGAAAACTACAAACGCATCAAAAACGACCTCCGCGGCCTCGGGCTCCACACCGTCTGCGAGGAAGCCCGGTGTCCAAACATCTCCGACTGCTGGGGCGGCGACGACAAATCCGCCGCTACGGCTACTATCATGCTGATGGGTGATACCTGTACGCGTGGCTGTCGGTTCTGTTCGGTGAAGACGAGCCGTGCACCACCGCCTCTTGATCCACACGAGCCGGAGAATACGGCCGAGGCGTTGAAGAGATGGGGGTTAGGGTATGTAGTGATGACGGCTGTGGATCGAGACGATTTAGCAGATGGAGGCGCCCATCATTGGGCGGAGACTGTGCGGAAGGTGAAGCAGAAAGCACCAAATATCCTCGTCGAGACACTAACGGGAGATTTCGACGGACATCTGGACATGGTGAAGTTGGTCGCCCAAAGCGGCATGGACGTCTACGCCCACAACGTGGAAACCACCGAAGAACTAACCCCCTACGTCCGCGACCGCCGCGCCAAATTCCGCCAATCCCTTGCCGTCCTCGCCGCGGCAAAAGAAGCCCGCCCGAACCTCATAACCAAAACCTCCATCATGCTCGGTCTCGGCGAGACCGAATCCCAACTCTGGGCCACACTCCGGGAACTCCGGGCCGTGGACGTGGACGTCGTGACGTTCGGACAGTACATGCGGCCTACTAAAAGACACATGAAGGTCGAGGAGTATGTGACCCCGGCCACTTTTGAGCTGTGGAGGCAGAGGGCGTTGGGACTGGGGTTCATGTATGTGGCTTCGGGGCCGTTGGTGAGGAGTTCGTATAAGGCTGGAGAGGCGTTTATTGAGAATGTGATTAAGAAGAGGGCGAGGCAAAGTAGTTTGTTGGCTGCGGCGGCTATGGGGGATTTCAAGAGTTTGAAGGATGCTTGACATTTTTGATTTCGTCGGCCATCTTGTTCTAGGTGCTTGTTTATGTATGTGTTGCATGGCGCTGCATTAGATGGGATGGTTCATGCATATGGATGGTGTTCTGATATGCCGCGAGCGATTATATACTCAAGCGGAGGCTCAACGCCACTCGCTGTGTGTGTGTGGCACATATAGCATTGTACAACGACCTTCTACTACTACACCAAATACCTTCCACATCTAATTCGGCACCGGAGGCGGCGGCTGCGCACTCGTGCCCGCCGCGCCCTTCCCAGCTGGTCCCGGGGGCATGAAGAGTGGCATATAAGCCTATTCGTGCTCGTCAGCTATTGCTCTGTGAACATAACGCCGGGCTGTAAAATCAGTCGAGCAGGGGACGGGTTGCCGTGACGTACCGTTCCAAGCGATAAGATCGACATTCCGACCGAGAAGTACGAAGGGGTCGAACTCGCCGCCTTCTGCGCTGGGGTTTCGGAAAGCCAGCCTTGGATGGCGAAGAGCACGGCGGTCCAGCCTATCATCCTGTATTGTTGAGTTCTGGTCAGCATAACGCCGTTCTCGGCAATCAATAGCGCGTAGAGCGCGGAAGTCCTGTCGACTCGGATGAATAGATGATAAGGCTTACTTGTTCCGCGTGAAGATCTGATCAAGCGGGTCAGCATCATGTCGTATCTATCACATCCACACGTATCATCTTCTAGTTGGGGGCGAAGAGTCGAGTAGGACTTACGGCCGCCATGGGCAATGTACTCGCCAACGTGCCCTGCACATCCTGGTTGTCCTTTTCCGGAGCGGGTTCGGCGTAGGGTACGACTGTAGTGTCGCACAAAGGGCCGTTGTTAGCCACTATTCAGTCTTTTGCTTCACGAACGATCACTTGTGCATAGCGTGGCGTTATGTTGCCTGCGCGAAGGGCGGTTAGGAAACGTACTCAGGTCCTCTCGGCGCATGTCCTTTCTGTTCGCCATGATTGGTGATGTGTTGGCTGCTGGGCCCGTACTTTGTGCTTATCGGGATATGTGGTCGTCGGGCTGACCTTGTTGGTGTAGCACAATTGGGCCGAGATGTGCAGGTACAGTCAAGCTTTCGGAGAGATCTGGAGGTCCTTCGGGGTTATTGTGCATGTATAGTCTGCAGCTCTAGAGTTTCGTTCTACAAACGAGATGGGCTGCTGCCAAGTCTTAAGCGGTTCCGTCGCTTCTGGCCCGAGATGCCGTTCTTTGCCTGTCGGTAACTTCGGGAATGCGTGGGAGATGGACGATAAGCTTACACGTGTGCGGGAGGTCTCTTTTCACCACGAATATAACGACAACTTTACAGGCTCTCTTTGCCCAATATGGACGAGCAAAGCCGATGCGAGTTCGAGACTGTTCATAGCATGATGATAGAGATAGATAGCTGTAGTGATTATATATCAGGGCCATGCTGACGGGGACATGATCGCCCTAATCCCACGGACCGCGAGCCCGTTCGTGTATCACATCCGGCGGCCGTTGACGATCCTAGCTGTGGCTGACGACCCTCCTGCTGCCAGTAGTAGTGTAGTGTCACGGCTCCGCACGTCTCCTGCGTGTGCATCTTGCTCTCGCTATCACAGGGCACTACAGCTCTCAACGCCCTTGTTTGCTTTACACGACACTTGACACAGTAACCAGACCATGGACGACCTGCATGTAACGCCGGAAAGCTAACAGAATCTCGCGGATAACTGTGCCTTTTGAGGATTCTGGGTCTCAGTCTACTACCGCATGGTGAAGATGCGCGCGTTAGAGGCCCAGTGTCCCATGGAGTGTTATCGTGTGCTATGGACCATCGCAGGCCACTGAGTGCAGCAGCAACAACAACCCGACCTCTCCCGCCGCAGCGCGCCGTCAGCGGCAGCGCACTCTACTTTCCCAAGCCGATTGGTCGTCCTTCCCGTTTGAGCAGTGTCAGGTCTGTGTCGCAGTCGGCCGCGGGTGTGGTGGACTTGACGGCAGAAAGCGCAGGACGGAATCATGGCGGGGTGTTCGGAGAGCGTAGAGAGACATTGCTGGTGGGTTCGCCTGAAGTGATTGAGCTTGAAGATGAGGAGGAGCAGAGACCGGCGAAGAGAGCGAAGTTGGCGCCGGAGGAGGATGAGGATGAGGAGGCGGGATCTGCAGGGGCGAGTAGAGATGACATGGCACATGCTATTGTGCCCGGCGAGAAGTTGCCCAGTCTACCCAAACAGAATACCAGCAACTCCCGGTCCGTTCTGGCACGACGGCGTCGGTACGGTGGAGAGTCGTCTGCTCGTAAGGCGAATGGAATCGAGCCTCCACCAATGGCTACTCGGATACCACCACCAAAGAACGTGGCCGACTTTTCGCCATGGACAGGCCAACATGCCGAGGACGTTTTGAATGAAAATATCGTCAAAGTCGGCTACTCAGACAAGCCTCCGACGTCCATACAAACCGAGTGCAATTCAGCCAAGGCTTCGATATGGAACAACTTGTCGACGAAGAATAGCGCGGGTCTGCAAATGCTAGGCTACCTGTTCACGCAAGTCATGGAGAAGCGGCAGACGCTGGGCAAGTGTAATGCACCGTCTACATTCAAGCCGCCGCCTCGTGTCACTGTCACGGATACGAAGCGGGAGGGCTGGCTACGAGATCTAGCGAACCCGGACATTCCGCTTCGGAAGCAAAGTAGGACTATACCGCATGGCGTCCGCGGCAAACTACTGATGGATCAGTGTCTGAGCAAGGACATCCCACTTCAGCGGGCGGTCTGGCTTGCGAAGTGTGTTGGTGCGAATGAGCTACGTGCATTCAGACGGAAAGGCGTGAGTGGAGCTGCTGCAGCTACGGGAGAAAGCAAATGGATCCGTGAATGGACTATCAGTGTCGAGCAGTTTCTAGAGGGTGTAATTGCGACTTGTGGTGAGGAGGACTGGCAGATGAGGATGGGTTATGCCATCAAGCTGGTTACTGCTTTCCACACAGAGCAGCTGCTCGACAAGGACCACTATCTTGACTGGATAGTGGCCTCGTTCGGTGAGGCGGAACTGGAGAGACTGCCTGTGTGGATTGTCGTGCTGCAGATATATTGGAAGGACATCGTTCGGTTCATCCGCCGAGGTCGAAAGCTGGCTTTGATCATGTTGGAAAGGCTTACACAGCTATCGGAAGACTCGAGCGGCGTCAACGCAGTGCTACGAACGAGACTTCAAAAATTGGTCGCCATCCTTGCTGTCACGAGCCGTGGAAGTCTCGTTACCCCGGAGGTATGGGACAAATACAAAGTTCTCCTGGCTCCGACTGAGATGGCCAAGACAAACGAAGCATTACGGGCAGTGGCTGTCTCGGTAGCTGGAAGTAACGAGCGGCTCAAAGCACCGCTCAACAAGACTCCTTCCAATACACGAAGTTCAGTCTTACGACTTTACGACATGCTGGATACTGTTGGCCTCGAGATCGACCACACTGCTTTATCGACATCCTGCATTGAGCTGGTACCCCACGTACCTGACCTCGTCAACGCACTCTTCGACTGGACGGCATCTCCTTACAGGCAGGGTCTCGCACGCGTGTACCTTTCTGCCCGGATCATCAAGATATTGCGGAGTAATCATCACGACACGGACTCGGCAATATCAGCTTACATAGCTCGGATTAGTCCGAGCCGCGCTATGCAACACGACAATATCCATCGTCTCATTGGCGAGCTAGTGCGTGAAACGGCATTCTCTGCAGGGTCATATCTACAGTGGCTGGCTTCGAGTGGCGCCTTGTATGACGCTTCGAGTGTACGAGTCGCTAAACGTGTACTTGGAGCTATACCAGCAGGCTCACTTCCTGGGCATCTGGCTGGGCTTCGGCGGTCGTTGCTGAGCAGGCTGGAGTATGCCGAAGAGGTCGAGATGATTGCTGCACCCAGCATTCAGATACTGAAGTCTGCACTGGCAGATGGCAGCTTGAAATCACTTGAGCTTGTGGCGTCGACGACAGTCTAGCTGTCAAAGTTGCTATCGCGGAATATGCTGAGGTGAGCATGGTGGGGATTATCACTGGTGGCACTTTGCAGCCTTCACAGTTCCAGCTTTTCAGATCCGTGTTTGAGGACACGGGACACATGAGGGCTCTTTCGGATCTTGCCATCCAGACGGTCGAGTCCGAGGACATGGCAACTCTGGCCGACGCGGCGAATACTGTAGCCTATCACGTCAAAAGCCTCGCGGCCATCGGCTCTCTTTCGGACTTGGTCGAGCTACTGATGACACGCTATCGCACGTTGCGTACCGAACAGCCCCTTCATCGGTCCTTTATCTTGGCAATGACCAGGTTGCTCGGTCTCTTCCATACACACCAACGAAATCTGGAAATCTTGCACAGCGACCTGCTCATCTGCGAACAGCAGAATACAGCTGCAGTGTGCTCGCCAGCATCGGACAATATGATTGGGATGCAAGCGAGCTCACTGGAAACAGATGAGGATATTGAGGCGGTTTTCGCAAGCGGCAATAGTATGGACGATCAGCTCCTACAGCGTGTCTTCATGCGAGTCCTGCTACGTGCTGGTAAGACTGAATATGACGATGGCGAACCGACGAGCAAGATGTGCAATTGGCTCAATCAACTCCGGATCGTTGGCAGTGGCAGTTTCGATGAGCTTGTGACGGCCTACGTGAAGTCTACCCGGACCTCAACTCATGGCACAACGAAGTCCATGGATGCAATCACAGCACTAGTAGCGGCAGAGTGTGTCAGTCTACCAGATGTCCTGCGGACCATCGGACCCAGCAGCGAAGTGCCTGCAATCAGACTTGTCGTACAGCTATTGCTCAAGCCGGCATCTGCGCTACATGGCCTGAGCCTTGCCGAACAGTATCGATACAGCACAATTCAACGACTCTGCTGCGTACAGCAAGCACAATCCGTGGCGCCTCTACTCATGGCTGCCTGCGGAGATCCGGAATTCGACATCAGCAATGAGGTGCTTCATGCCCTGATCATCGAATACACCACCACACTTGTTGAAGTCGTGCGGAAGTCCTTCCATGATGCTCACCACAGCAGACCTCCTACTCAAAAGGCTGTCGAGCTTTCGCAAGCGCTAGTGGCGCGTGGTATCGATGCTGCGAACGCCACGAACTTGGACGTCCACCAGATCTTGGCCATGACGACCCCACTCTCCGTCCGCTTCTGTGCCGGCGCCTTGACGTACTTGAGCAAAGGTTGCGCATCGGATGCTGGCTCTGGTGGTGACTTGGCTAAGGAAGTCATGATAGAGGCTATACAGAGCGGTAACAATGCTTGGCCGCAGTTACTCGGGACGGCAATCAGTGATGACACCAAGCGGGATCTGCATGCTTGGGCGCAGGACCGACTGCTCATGGCGAGCGGCGATGCAGAATTGAAGGATGATGTCGAGGCTCAACGCTATCTCGATGTGCTGGATCTGACTTATCACTCTGTACGAGGAGGGGACGACACGGCTGTGCTGGTCCTGCTGAACGATAAGTTGCGCGGTGTTGAACGACAACTTTCAGCCTCGAGCGATGAAGATAAAGCGAATCTTGATCGCAATCATAGTGTCTGGCAGGAGTTAAGCGTGCTATTGCACATCTGCTGCCTACACGTGAGCGCAGATGGCATCGACATGGATGCAAACCAGCAGGCTCGCGCAAACCTACTATCGACCTTGTGCACCTTATGTATGCACCCCCGCATCCTGATGGACGTCAACAAAGCCGAATACCTTTTCGATCTCGCATCCGCATTAAGCGATAGCCTACCAGAACAGACGTTACAAGGCATTGCTCGTACGATCAAGCCCATGGAAGCGCGGATCCAGGCTCTGGTAGGCATGTCATCTACAGTGATGTCATCAGATACCTGGCTCGCTCTAGCTTCACAACTCCCATCCGCGCAATCGAGAGGCACGACGACGGCACAGCAGCGTGCCTTGTCCAAACATGCCGCTGCTGCTTCTTCTTCTTCTTCTCAATCTACACCGAGTCCCAGCACAACTGCGCGGCCTGGTGTGGTGGGTGGGTCGACGAGCTTCGGACTTGCACAGCAGTCACAACCACAGCCTCAGCAACGGCCTTGGCCACAGATGGGATCGGCTCGCGGCTCTGTGGTAGAGATGAAGACGACGCCTTTCGCGCTGAGGAGGTGGGAGGTCATGCCTGATTCTACGCCGGTGATGGGGGAGAACGACACGAGTTTGAGCTTGGGGTTATTTGGGGCGAGGAAGGTGTAGTTGGCTGACTGACCGACTGAACGGTGGAAGATATGGGGTGTTCTGGGGGGTGTAAGGACGGTATTGCACCTGTTATCGTTGTTGTTGTTGTTTTCGTTGGATCAACACACGTATGCATGCTGGGGTATGATGATGTTTTGAGAGATTTTTTGGGGGGGTTGCAAGCGTTCCAAGCGATGGCTGTTTCTGGGGGTGTTTACGAATCGCAAACGAGGGTTTGGGATGGCTTTTATGAGGTGAGAGGGTTGTTCGGTGTTGTTGGCATGAGGACGGTCACAGTATTGCCTACATAGCATATGGTCTGTACGACGATCGTTTTACTCTACTTCTCATGTCTTGTTCGACAGTGGCCTGTGTTGCGAATCCCCCTCCACATATGAGAAGACGCGTGTTGTTCGTTGGTGGCGGATTGTCTGTATAAGAGGAATACTATACTATACCTTCTACTTCGCTGGGCAGAGTATCACCACTGGGCACGTACAGATCATCGGACCTCGTTCCCATGCTATATGAAGAGGCTCTTGCGTTGTGGTCGTCTGTCGGGTGTCGCACTACTCATGCGTCGCGTGTTTCATCTCGCTACAGTCCTGCCACGTGAAACGTGCATGGAATTGTATGGAGTTCATGCTTCGGCAAGCACTTAGTCTAACCTCCTTCGAACCTGTCGGACCCTCGAACCTTGTCCCCATGAGTCGTCATTAGCTTGAAGGCTGGAGGGACAACCAGCTGCTCCGTGCTATCGACGTGTTGCGTGGGACGTTGACAGTTAGATGTACATATCCTTTGCTTCACCTGTCCGTTTCAAGTCTTTGGATAGTTGTAGCAAGCGTCCGTCACTACAGTACTCAAACCTAGCGCAGGGCAAACGAGCGGGAAGGCTACTACGCGACAGGTCCGGTTGCTGACCGGGTGTTTGCAACAACCGCCCTTCAATTTGGGGGTCGTGCAGGGGTGCAACAAGAAGCTGCAGCACCTGTGCCGTGCGACAATGGCAGCTCTGACATCTGGCAACAGATCTCTGCCTGACGATATCGACTATTCGAAATCCCATCGCGCTGTGCCTTCCGTAGATTATAACACTACAAGAGCGCAGCGCGCACCTTCCTTCGGCGCGGAACCGGGGAAACCACGACGGGACCTCGTACAACAACAGGCAGGTGCGAGTGTGGAAGGTGGTCACACCCGGCGGAGAGGAAATAGCTTTTCGTCCTTGCTACATCGGACTACCTCTTCCTCCTCGAGTTCGCACGGCAAGAATAGTGGGAGTCTTACGGCACCTGCCGACGCTCCGCCATTGCCTGCGACTCGCATTGCGCAAGCTCAGGTTGAAGCTGCGAATAGTAGGAACATTCACACACAACAAACTCAGCCGGAAGCTGCATACAGGGTGGACGGACCGGGGTTCGATTACGGTTACGGCTACCACTCTTCCGTCACTGGTGGCTACGAGCAAGAGTACACGACACCTCACGATTTCCCGAACAACAGCATCAGCCACCACGTGATCGGGGAGAACGGCAACAAGATGCTAAGGAAGTCTTCCAAAGCCCGCCAGGCGGAGCAAGAACGGTTGGAAGCCATGGCAAGAGCAGCACCCCGACAACCACCACGCTTGCCTTCGATCAACGACTTCCAAGCCGACCAACGCCCCGACAGTTTCCAGATCTTCACCAACCAATACAACACCACCTTCGCCCCAGCCGTCCAACACGCCACCACAGCCAACTTCTCCCGTCCCGGCCAGATCTACAACATGCCCTCCTCCACCAACAACTCCAGCTCCTCCCCCGCCTACGCCCTCCGCACCGGCAACGCTTTCGCTCAACAGGCGTCCGGCTCGCCGCCTTCGGCCGGGAATGTGGCGGTGGGACAGAAGATGACGTCGAATGGCGAATATGTGAATACCAGTGGTGGTGGTGGATCCCTCGATCGCGGCGAGAGCATGGCTCATCGTGGCCGTTATTCTTATGCTAGTGATATGGCGCCTGTTAATGCTGTAAATAGTCCTAGGAGAGTGAGGAGGCGGAAAGATCCTACGCCTTTCAAGTGAGTGCAGTCCAATTATGCTATTGCGGCATGAGCTGATATTTTATGTGTAGCATCTTGGTGGTGGGAGCGCGAAACAGTGGCAAGACGTCTTTCATCTCCTTTTTACGACATTCGCTTGCTTTGCCAGCCAATCGACAACAGTATAGTGCTAGCACCACTGCTGCTGCGCAGGTCAATGCGAGCAAGTCTTCATTCACCTCTCACTACCTCGAGACGGAGCTCGATGGTGAACGTGTCGGGCTTACTCTCTGGGATTCGGCTGGATTGGAGAAGCATCTCATCGACCTGCAGCTCCGCGAGACTGCCGCTTTCGTCGAGTCCAAGTTCGAGGAGACTTTCCTAGAAGAGCAGAAAGTCAACAGAAGTCCTGGTGCCAAGGACACCCACATTCACTGCGTCTTCTTCTTGCTCGAGCCGAACAAGCTGGACAACAATATCGTGGCTGCAAGAAACGGCAAGCCTGGCACGAGTGCAGCTGAGGTACTGGAGGTTCTGGATGACGAGATGGATCTACAGGTCATTCGGGCGCTATGGGGCAAGACTACAGTCATCCCCGTCATCTCGAAAGCAGATACCCTAACAGCGTCCCACATGGCATTCCTCAAGAAGTCGATCTGGAAAGCGCTCAAAGCATCCAATCTCGACCCGATCGAAGCGCTCGAGCTCGAGGAGGATGACGAAGGAGAAGAAGAGGACGAATACGATGACGAGGCCAACGCACTACCTGCTCGTCGCAAGAACGGCAACCTGCACAGCTTAGACGAAGAAACAACCTCCGACTCCTCAGACTCCATCGACGACAACGACACCCCTCTCCCCTCAAAAGCCCACTCCCACCGCAACTCCCACAACCGCGCCTCTTCTCTGGCCACCGACCACACCGCCAACAACGACAGCGAAACCCCCTATATCCCCATGTCATTCCTCTCCCCAGACCTCTACGACTTACCCCCCTACACCCCGTTCCCCAAAACCACCGCAAAAGGACAAATCGGCCGCCGTTTCCCCTGGGGTTTCGCTGACCCCTACGATCCTGAGCACTGCGATTTTGTCCGATTAAAGGAGAGTGTGTTTGGGGAGTGGAGGCTGGAATTGAGGGATTTGTCCAGGACCAAGTGGTATGAGAATTGGAGGACTTCGCGGTTGAGGGATTTGCCGGGGAAGAGGGTTAGGGCGAGAGGGGGGGTTACGCCTACGGCTGCTGTGCCGCGGGAGGGGAGGATGAGTGGGAGGCTGGTTTCTTCTGGTGGCGGTGCGGGAGAGGCGGTGCCGAGGAGTGTTTCCGGGGGTGTGGGTGTGGGTGTTGGGTCGGGCGTCAGCGGTGGGGGTTATGGATTAGCGGATGGTGGGTTTGGGCCCGAGGCGGGTCAGCAGCAGCAGGGGGGGCAGAGAGGTGGTCTGAGTAAGGCGGAGAGGATGATGGGGATTGGAGCGGGTGAAGGCCAGACGTTGTCGAGTCGGGGGGTTGGGACGTATAGGGGTGTTGAGTCGTATCAGTAGACTTTGAGCGAGCGGAGGAAGGACTGGTTTGGCGCGGGGGTCATGGATCATCGACAGCATTCATTTGGTCGGGGACGAAGAATAGCTTTTGCCATGGCATGGATTGGTGAGGCAGCGGCTGATGTGCTGGTAATGAAGGGGTTGCGGATGGTGGCGGGTCGAGGAAAATCGGGGTTTTGCATGTATCAGGCGATTTTAGCGATTTTGTTTTTGTTGAGTCGAGTGGCTTTTCATTGTAGTATAAGCTGAGATGAGCTGAGGGAATGGCTTGCAAGCTGCGATGCAGAAAGCTGGTCAAGTAGGAGAAAGGGGAGCTTGTGTGGTTTTGTTGTGGTTTTGTAGAGATACCCCCTTTTTGTTGATAGCTTTGCATACCCTATGTATTTACAGCATGGAGTTTGAGCACATCGGCAGCTGTTGTGTCCAGTACTTCGGATCTTCCGGTCAACAGAGTAGGGTGATCGTATGATGGTGGATATTTCTGCCGTTGGTTATAATTTGGAAGAGCAGAGAAGTTTCCTCTTTTGATGAGGATCTATAGATATATACAGCTGCTTTATTCCCCCGGTCCGGTTTTGCAATAATTTTCTTTTCCAACTCGCTGATGCTATGCTATGCTATGCCTGACCTCCCCACCCCCTCAGACAGCCTCACTCAGCTCACCTCATCTCATCTCATCCCCATCTCATCTCATCTCACCCCACCCCACCCCACCCCACCCCCATCTCAAGCAACCTCCCCTCTCCTCTACAAGGGGACCCTTACTACTTAGTACTGACTAGCCGTACTCTGACACGCCTTCAACTGATCCAGATACCAGCCGCAAATCGTCAGATCCCCTCGGTTATCGTCCATGCACTTCCTGAAGGAGTTGACTTCGAAACCGCAGGCTTTGGGCGCGTCGTAGGTTTGGTTCATCGCGTACTGTCCTTGCTCGGTCTGAGCGAGTGGGGATGAGGCGTCGGCGACGGGTGCAGCTTCTTGGGAGTGCGAGCTGCCGCCGCCGAAGAAGCCGCCGATGGCGTGGCCGATGGAGGTACCTACTACCGCGCCACTGTTTATATCCAAGCCCTGTTAGTACGACTGCTTCGATCCTCCTACATATCCTTGTGTTTGTGATGGCGGTACTTACGCAGCAGTACTAGCCATAGTCCCGAACATCGACTGGCCTCCGGACGCGGCTTGAGCGGGCGATGCATTTGCGGCTGTACCTGGAGCGGGACGGGCAACGGTGGAGGCTTGGCGGGCTTGGGAGGGTTGTTGGGGGAGGGGGGCGGCGGCGCGGGTGGGTGGTGCTTGGGGTCGCTTTGGAGCGGAGGCCGAGGGACCACGGGATTGGCGGGGCATGGTTGCTGGTTGCTGTTTTGCTGTTGGGTGGGTCTGATGGGGTGTGGTGTCGGTAGGTCGTTTGGAGAGTTGATAATTTCAGTGGTGAGGTGGCTGCGATGAGGGTGAAGGCGAAGAGGCGAATATGTGCGGGAGACGGAGGTGAGAGGTGAAGCTTGGGGCATGCTTTGCCGAGAGCCTTGCAATTGGCTGGGTAGTGTCTGTGCGCTATGAGTTTCTTGCCTACTTTACTTCACCTTCCATCTCGTCTCCATCTCACGACTGCTGTAGCATATAACCGTGGCCTGGCACCATAGTAGTTCTGCGTGCAGTTGCGACATACGACATGGACTTGCGCTGGATCACATAGGCCTACTCGGTCTCGACGCGGCGAGGACGATCTTCCGGAATCACCGGTGTTGCTCCGTTTTAATCTCATCTGATCGACAATACTGGCTCGCAACTTCAATGCTAATCATGTAGGAGAGCCCGGACTGTTGGAGAGCTCGAGACCTCAACTTAATGCTGTGATGATCGGGACTGGTAGGCACTGGCAGTCTTCGCCACACATTCGTGGCTTGGCTTCCGCCCCCAATTAGCAAGCAGCGCGATGTATGCTAGTCTGGGTGAAGCTCGCTGCTCCACTCTGTGCACAACCTGGTCAAGCCACAGCTAAAGGTAGATCTAGATATCGCGGATGGCAGGAATGGTCAGTGCCATATTTTGATATATTTCTAGAAGAAGATGCCATCGGCTTTTATAAGTACCTTTCCTGCATTGCCCCAATCTCTAGTCCCGACTCACAGCAACGACACTAAAGTTCACAAAAGTCCGAAGAATGGTATATAGAGGTATGTAGGTCGGGCAACAGTCCGGGAAGATCGTCATTGAATGACTATATGCAGGTCTACCGTCGAAGGCGTGTCAGCCTTGCCGTGTGAGACGACTCAGAGTAAGCAACTGATCGAAATCCGAAGTGGCTCGATCACTGACCGTCCCACTGTGCGACTTATGTCCTGCAGGTTGTAGGTCGTGCGCCAAGCGCCATGAGAAATGTCCTGGATACCGAGACCCCAACGAATCCATCTTCTGCGACCAGACCGCACACACTATTCTGCGCTCCAAAAAGACAAATCTCATGATAAATCAAGCCACCTTCGGCCGGTCGATGTCGGACGATACCGCCTTGTTCTGCTTCTTCGAGCTGTGCGCACGACCTGCGCCGTCATCATCGCGAAGTATGATCGCCTACGAGTCGCTCAAGAACAAACCCTTAGTAGCGTCCATGCGAGCACTTGGCCTCGCCGCACGCAGCCAAATGGATTGTTCCGCAGGTCTGGCGGATCGAGCCGGCTCGCATTACCTATCTGCCATTCAAGCCACCAGTAAAGCCTTGACCTCGCCGATCCTAGCTCGAGCAGACGAGACATTACTATCCGTAATCATCCTGACATTCTACGAGGCACGCTGCGGCTGGGATCGCGACTCGGTAGAATGCTGGAATCAACATGCCACTGGATGCGCGGCATTGATAGAGGCGAGAGGTGGTGCGCAGCTCAAGCGCCAAGACGGCCGACTGCTATTTCTGGAGACCACGGCAGTCATTATTCCTAATGCTTGCAGGTTATCGTTACCCGTCCCGCAGATAATGCTGGAAATGATGTACAAGATCTGTGACCCATCAATGCAGCAGTCCGAACCCCAATGGATCATCATATACGGCTGGATGCGGACCACGAATCTACGAAGTGCCGTGGCCAAAGGCGAGGCGGGCGATGCGGCGGCTATTGTGAAGCAAGCCATAGCAATCGATAAGTCTATCTCGCATGCTTTCGACAAGGCTCGCTTCGAATGGACATACGATACCCTTCCCGCCACTGTGGAAGACTTCGACAATATGGACGCTGCTCCGATATTCACGCACTGGCATCGCAATGCTCTGGCCGCGGAGATGTGGGAGTCGTTGTTCAGTTGTCGATTGCTACTCCATGCCATCATGTGCAAAGCATCGACCACCGACAGCATATCACAAGCGTGGCTGGCCCCGGAACTACACGAGCAAGCAACGGCATCTCGGAACCTGATCTCCAGCCTCTGCGACGATATCCTAGCCTCAGTCCCCCAATTCTGCTGTTCCGTCTCCACGCCACCACCGACAAATCCACAACCATCACAGGATCTCAAATTCAGTTCGAAAAGGCCAGGCCGGCCGCCATTACCAGACGACGATATGTGTACTTTCGTGCCCTTACGTTCTGACCGTCTACCCGTACTCGTCACATCCCAAGGCTACAGCATGATTTGGGCGCTTAATCTCGTGGCGGTGCTGGCGCCAAATGGAAAAGCGTATCGTAAGCTCGCTTGTAGAATGCTGGACAAGCTTGGTAAGGCTACGGGCATTCGGCAGGCCGGAGTTGTTGCTGATAAGTACCGCACGGAAGGCACGTGAAATGGAGGGAGACTTGTTGGGCATGGTATATGAGGAGGTTCGGATTATGATATTCTAGGGACCCCTAGGAAAGTCCGCCCGTATACGAGGTCTTGGTCCAATGCATGCCGCAATCCACCATTGCTTAATCTTTGACGCTCCACATTCCGCCCTGTAAAGATTTCTCCTGGAAGCGCAACGCGCCATCCCAACATCCTGCCTGGAGGGCCTCGGTTCTTGTAGCAAAGTGCCTGCACCACTTAGTGGATCTCTGCCCTCCCTCACACCGAACCGCCACCAAGGGATCGGGACGAGATCACGTTCTTCTGTTCCGACGCAACGAAAGGAACTCCAAGCAATGCCGCACCTTACTCGTGCGAGATGCCTTACAAATTCATCCCATATTGGCCATTATTCACCCTGGGCTCATCCGGCGTAGCGTCCGTCGATATCCCAGGCTCGGCCAGCTTCACACCCCCCTTCTCAGCCTCAGGAACCTCAAAACTATGCCCGCGCTTAGTAGCCCAGGGCGTCATGGCATACGCCAATCCCTGGAAAATATCTGCCGTATTGAAAGACCGTACCAGAGCTCCGACCGGCGTAGCATGGACCTCTGCCCCCGCCCTGACCTGCTTCAAATAAGGCTCAAACGTCATGGAATGGAGGAACATGCCCGCCACGATCAACATCTCGACGCTGAACATGAAGTTGGGGATGCCGACTGAAAAGTCCATGTAGCTGATGTGGAACGGTGGGGAGGGCCGGAAGACGCTCTTCTCTGCCAGCACGCTGAAGATGACGTTTTGCGTTGCTTGGAGACCGACGACGGCTTTGAAGGACCAGAGTTTGTAGGTGCCTCGGTGGGGTTTCAGTTCTTCGTGCAGACGTCTTTCGAGCAGGATGTTGGAGAAGACGGCGATCATGGTCGAGATGCCTTGGATGACGGTGATGACGATGAAGCCGTATTGTCTGGCTTTGTTGAGGGGGCAGGTGAAGGACCAGAGGAAGATGGTGGCTAGACAAGTCGCGGTGCGGAAGAGTGTGACTTGGAAGTTCATGATGCAGAGGATGCGGAACCAGCGGAGGCTGCCGTCCTGGCCTTTGGCTCTGCCGTTGTGCCAGAGGCGTTGCAGGTTGTCGAAGAAGTGCTCACGGTGGAGTGTATCTTCTGGTGTGGCTAAGGCGAGGTAGAGTAGGAAGAGAGCCGTGATGCCGAAGCCCTGGTAGTATTCTGCCCAGGCTTGGCAGTAGGCACTGGCGTTGTAGAACCAGACGCTGAAGAGCTGGCATAGCTGGACGACAGGGATGAAGACGATGATGCGGACGATCTGTTTTTGCTGATGCGGTTTGGTCCAGTGGAAGAGGTGGCCCCAGAGGAGGTAGAGGGCTAGGAGGATGCTGATGATGCAGGCTGTTGCTGTGAGAATGGTGAGGAGTTGGTGGAAGTGGATTTGGAGGTGTGGGAGTGGTATGGTGTAGAAGGCTACCCAAGGGGTGCCGCAGGTCTTTTCCGCTTTGGCGAGGGCTTGATAGATTATCTTGGTGGTGTTTTGGGAGGCAGACATGCTGGGCTGGTATGCGGTGTGCAAACGAAAGGGATGATGGATGTCACGGAGTGCGGCAGCAGAAGACATCGTTTTATGTCACCTCGAGGCCCCATACCACAAGCCCTCGTTATCCAGATTGCACACTCCATACCTGATGCAGTAGCTATCGTAGCCCCAAACAATGCCATTATACTAGTGTCACCGCCAGAGCGCTACAGCTTCTCAATCCTGCTCAGTGCACCGCCGGCGTGATTTCCGCATTGGGTATGCATTGGATCAACCATGGGGCCAAAAAGCTTCACTTGGTTGTGAGCACTTCAATGGGGCGCAAGTGGAGTCGTTTTCGGAACCTATGGTGTTAGTCATGCATAAGATGGCAAGTGGCGAATGGAAAGTAGCAGGGAGGTAATGTTGCTCGTATACATATCAACCACTGCTGCTGCTGCCTTTTATCTTCTGGCCCGACACCACGTGTGGAGAGATGCGCGTGCGCGGTCTTGCATCAGGGATTAGGCGCTGTGTGGACAGGTCCGCGTTGGCAACGTGTCCATTCCCAGATCCATCGCGACATTGTTGCATGTGTGGGCTCATCGGTGTTAGAGAGTCCGCTGTCGTTCATGTGCAGGGCCCAGTAAAGGTAATGGCTGAGTGGTCGCACGGCAGCTTGTAATCAATACAGTCCAACACATCTTTGTTGGTGTACATATCCACAGCCCACTGGAACGCCTGGCTATGCATACATCCAGCCATGTCAAGATGATCAGTCGTCCTCCCGCAATAAATCGTCCAGGTCATCATCGTCCCAGCCGCCTTTCCGCCTTTGCACTGTGACCTTCTCCACTTCCTGTTGCTGTTCGTTCAATGCACCCAAGATATCCTTGAGCTGTGTCTCCGACACTCGTCCTCGTAGCTGACCTGATCGTGCCAGCATGATGAGTCTGCTTTCGACATCCTCGGCGCGAGGCGCGTTGACCATGCGTATACGTCCTAGACGATCTGCCGCTGCTGGCTCAAGGATTTGCGATAAGATGGATGCTCGGACTTCTGCTTCGCGATTCCTGGCGCAAGAGCGTTAGCTATGCTCTAGCGTTTCGATAGTCGACGAGCGGACTTCTGCTCATCCTGCTGTCCACCAGCTCGGCCACCGCCGCCTCCTTGCTGGGACTGCAGCTCTTGGCGTCGTGCCTGCCTAATGGCCTCTAGATCCGAATCACCCATACTTTCATAAGTGAGTATCACATCACGTGCAAGTGTTTTCAAGAAACATGATTGAACGTCGGCCCGGCTGCCTTGCGAGGTGTGCCCCGCAAGCTGTTCCTGGCTGCCATGTGACAGTGCGTCATATTAACGTCACTCTAAATGATCATTCACAAGTTATAACCCCTCGATCCCTTTTGATTGATTAGTAGAGCTGATCATCCGAAGGCGTGCTTGATGAGCATGCACGCCATAATTAATAAACCGGACGGCAACGTTGCTCGTGACGCAAGAGCACATCAGCACGACTACTAATGCGAATCGAGGTCCGTGTTACCGAAGAGCGAAAATCTGATCTTCTTGCTTTGCCGAAAGCATTTCCGCGTGGGGCATTATTGGCCTTCCCAATACCAACCGCGGAAATAGACACGAAATCTCATCGTCTCCTGATGTCGACCTCGACGGTGTGGGAGAATAGAAGTAATAAAAATAGCGATATCCGAGGTCAGGCACGCCAGCCTCTGTTCACATAAGCAGGAAGTACGACAATAATAATGACTCCCGTATTCCTGACGAATAATGTCTCAAAGTACTGCTCCTTCCATTGCAGTACAGAGGACATGTCACGACGGCGCGATCCATCTGCAAGGCACCATCGCATGCAAGCATGACGAGAATCGCCCATCACCGAGCGGGCGACATCTCGAACAACTTCCCAACTGCCTTCTCTGACATGCGTCGCTGCTCATTATTATTCCAGAACAATCCCGCGGCCCTGATTGGCTCACGGCTCCATTGTTTCAACAGCACTAAGGCCGCTTTGGGCGAGCACGCAATCACGAGAGAATTTGACGTAGCGGCCAATGCATTTCAAAGCAGCAGTAGCCGTGGCCGGCGGCGTGGATATAGGCAAAGCGTAGGTAGCAGAGTGGTGATGTGACACTTGCTGAGTATTACCTCCATCTATCTCCTTCTACCATCTCCTTCCTTACATATCGTCCGGATCTGTATCTCTCAATCCCTTCAGATCGAGTATATAACGCCACCGGATCGACTTTAAGCAAGCAAACACTCCGCCAGCGTCCTCTGAACGCTCTTCTCCTTGCACTCCCACGCAATGTCTTTCCACCGATCGAGTTCGTCCGACCGAGACGTGGAGTCTGGATATGCCAGTGGTTCATCTGTAGCCGACCTGCCAGACATCTACTTCACCCGACCACACCTGAAATTCATCAACAAGCAATTGGCACAGCTCGAGCCTCAGGATGTTCTACGATGGTGCCTGACCTCGCTACCACAACTATGGCAGACATCAGCCTTTGGCCTGACTGGCCTTGCAATCATGGACATGATCTCTAAACTTGATTACGCGATCACGCCCAACATTGAACTCATCTTCCTCGACACTCTATACCATTTCCAGCAGACCTTGGACCTGGTCGAGCGAGTCAAGCAACGATATCCAGACCTGAAGATCCACTCGTACAAGCCGGACCATTGCGAGACCACGAAGGATTTCGAGGAACTGTATGGTGAGAAATTATGGGAGACAGACGAGGAGAGGTACGATTATGCTGCCAAGGTCGAGCCGGCACAGCGAGCATACAGACAATTGGATGTCAAGGCCGTCCTGACAGGGCGGAGAAAGACGCAGGGCGGCAAGCGAGGCGATCTGGATATCGTTGAGATCGACGACCAAGGTCTTGTCAAAGTTAACCCTTTGGCCAATTGGTCGTTCAAGCAAGTCCAGGCTTATATCAAGGAGAATGATGTCCCCACCAACGACCTCTTAGATCAAGGGTATCGATCTGTTGGTGACTGGCACTCTACCCAGCCCGTGACTGATAGCGAGGACGAGCGAGCCGGCCGATGGAAGGGTCGCCAGAAGACTGAGTGTGGTATTCATAACAAAAAGTCCCGGTACGCCCAATTCCTGCAAGAACAGGAGGAGCTGAGGCAGAAGGAACTCAGTGAGGCGATACAGAACGGGCTCAAGATCGAGGCTGCATCATAACAATGGTTGTGGTTTCGAATTCTTGGCCTGGTGTATGTATTGTTGCTGCCTTGACTCTGGAGCATGTTGGGTCGGCGAACATCTTTCTTGCGATTTAGCACTGGCGTTTGGGTTATTGCATCTTGATGTTCATGAAGAAAAAGTACGCATTGGCATGATATTGAAAGCGTACGATACCATACGTAGCATTGATAGTAAGTCGCACTTTGCGGCCGAAATGAAAAGATCAAAATTATGTACATTGTTCTGTATCTCGTTGACGTCCGGGAGTGTAACTCGAGCACGATTCAAGAGATCCATTGCTCGAGTCCTTTACTGTCGTCGTCGTTGATATCTGACGACGACAACTTGGCCAAGACAATTCAACCTGAAACGCTGCAGATCGTATCCACATCAACCGTATGGATCACATACAGTACGTGAACGTGAACATGTTGAAACGCCATTTGCTACATATTGCGCTTCTTCTGCTACAGAAATGGCAGGGGAATCCGTAACGTCGCCGCGTAGCATGCCGCAAGGAGAGTAAGAAGACGTGGTACGCCAGTGGAGCGATTGCGGCTCTCTCTTGGCCCTCCCCGCTAAAATTTATTGCGTGATCGATCCATGGCAGAAATCTTTCTGGGCAGCGGATGGGTGAGGTCAGGGCAGATGCTTCGCATAGAGTAGTGAGGGATAGATTTGTGTTTGTCATGAGAGGTTGACGTGTTTGTGGTGATCTCTCTTCTCGTACATACCCTCAAATCCTTCTATATCCTCTCTTGGTCTCTGTGAACTCTACTATAGTGGGACAATTCGTGACGGGTAGTGCAAGATGGCAAATACTTATGTTCCTCCTCATGGTGAGCAGTAGGAGAGTGTCGAGGGGCAGGACACTGTACTGATACTATACAGGTGGTGTGCTCAAGGACCTGATTGCCCGCGATGCTCCACGAAGACAAGAGCTGGCTGCTGAGGCCGAGAAGCTGCCCGCCGTCGTCCTCAATGATCGTCAGCTATGTGATATGGAATTGATCCTCAACGGAGGCTTCTCACCCTTGGAGGGCTTTATGACAGAGAAGGACTACAATGGAGTGGTGGAGAACAACCGTCTGGCGGATGGCAACCTCTTCTCCATGCCAATCTGCTTGGATGTCAGCCAAGAGGAGATCAAGGCATCGGGAATCAAGCCTGGCGCACGAATCACCCTCAGAGACTCTCGTGATGACAGAAATTTGGGCATTATGACAGTGGGCGACGTATACCAGCCAGACAAGAAGAAGGAGGCTAAGGAGGTCTTCGGTGGTGATCCCATCCACCCAGCAGTGAAATACCTTTTCAACCAGACCGAGGACTACTACGTTGGAGGCAAGATCGAGGCCATTGATCGCTTGATGCACTACGACTATGTAGCTCTCCGCTTCACCCCTGCTGAGCTCCGCGGACATTTCGACAAGATGGGTTGGTCGCGTGTGGTGGCTTTCCAGACCAGGAACCCCATGCACCGAGCTCATCGCGAGCTTACAGTCCGCGCTGCTCGTAGCAGACAAGCTAATGTGCTTATCCACCCTGTGGTGGGTATGACCAAGCCGGGCGACATCGACCACTTCACTCGGGTCCGAGTCTACCAGGCTCTGCTCCCTCGCTACCCGAACGGCATGGCTGTGCTCGCTCTGCTCCCTCTGGCTATGCGTATGGCTGGACCTCGCGAAGCCATCTGGCATGCCATTATCCGCAAGAACCACGGTGCTACTCACTTCATCGTCGGCCGTGACCACGCAGGACCCGGCAAGAACAGCAAGGGCGAGGATATGTACGGTCCTTACGATGCACAATACGCTGTGGAGAAGTACAAGGATGAGCTTGGCATTGAGGTTGTACCTTTCCAGCAAATGACTTATCTCCCCGACTCCGACGAATACAAGCCCAAGGACGAGGTCGCGAAGGACATCCGCACAGCCGACATCTCCGGCACTGAGCTTCGTCGTCGTCTACGCACAGGCGGCGACATCCCAGAATGGTTCTCCTACCCCGAAGTCGTCCGCGTGCTGCGAGAGTCCCACCCACCACGCAACAAGCAAGGCTTCACCGTCTTCCTAACAGGCTACACAAACAGCGGCAAAGACGCCATCGCCCGCGCCCTGAACGTAACCCTCAACCAACAAGGCGGCCGCGCCGTCTCCCTCCTCCTGGGCGAAACCGTCCGCAACGAACTGAGCTCCGAGCTCGGCTTCTCCCACGAAGACCGCAACAAAAACATCGCCCGCATTGGCTTCGTCGCCTCTGAACTCACCAAGTCCGGCGCCGCCGTCATCGCCGCCCCGATCGCACCCTTCAAGGATTCTCGGAAATCCGCCCGAGAATTGGTGGAGAAATACGGCTCCTTCTACCTCATCCACGTCGCTACGCCATTAGAGTACTGCGAGAAGACGGATAAGCGTGGGATTTACGCCAAGGCGCGTAAGGGCGAGATTAAGGGCTTCACGGGCGTGGATGATCCTTATGAGGCGCCGGAGGGGAAGGAGGCGGATTTGGTGGTGGATATTAGTAGGATTAATGTTAGGACTGCTGTGCATCAGATTGTGCTGTTGTTGGAGAGTGAGGGGTTGCTTGATCAGCTTTAGATGGAAAGGATAGATGGGTGGGTCGGGGAGGTATATGATAGAGATAGTAGATGTTTTTGCGAGAATGGTTCGCAGGCTATGTGAGATAGGCAGTGTAGAACATACACCATCCAACGCTGTGGGCTTGCGCTTGATGGTTGCGATTCGTAGGAGATCTGTGGACGTGATAAGGCGTGCTCGGGCTACATGATCTGCTTCATGCCGAGTTTCATTGATCAACAGCAGAGATTTCACTTGCACGTCGCGTCTTGTATTCGACTATACAGTGTAGGTAAACCACAGACTTATGGATGGATCACTTACAAATAAGATCATCAGCTCAAACCACGAGCACGATCATCCAGCTCTTTGCAAACCCTAACTCCAACTCATCGCTGCAACGGCACAGCATCCCGCACCTCCCTCTGCGTGACCATCGCCTTCCCGACAACCGTCTGCATAATTCCATAATTCACCACACACTTCACGCCCACCTCCTCGCCCCTTCGAACAATATACCCATTAATAAACTCAATCTCCGTCTTCCTCCCCGCCCTCACATCCGCAAGCATGGAAGAAATATTATCTTTCGTTTTATTCGCCACGGACACAACCAGCATCTCCAACCTCTCTGCACTGAATCGCGTGGATATGTTAGGTATACTTTGGAGTTCTGGCAGGCTGCGGATTACCAAGCTGGTTTCGGCGAGAAGGAGACGCATGGTGCGTGTTAGAGCGAAGTTGTAGAGGATCTGGCCGTTTCGCGCGTCTATCAGGGAGGTGAGTGGGTTGAGCACGCTGTTGACGGCGAGCTTTTCTAATTGGAGTTGGAGGAGTTCAGTCGGGGTGAAGCCTACAGCGCACAGGACGGGGGTGCGTGTGAGGGTGCGCAGGATGTAGCGGGCGCTGGGGACCCATTTCTCGTTTTCGCTTGCTGGTTTGCCGTCTGTGTCCGAAGATGCTGGTGTATCTGCTGGTTCGGAGGAGGCGGATAGGGGTGTTCGAGGTAACACACCCAGTGCTATTGTGCCGTGGCCTGCGTGAACCGCGAAGAATGGATTTCGCTCCGTCACTTCCGGTGGTACGTTCACGCCATGTGTCACGATGCCCTGCACATAGCTGGGTCGTGTCGCAGGATCGGGAAAGAGCTCCTTGTTCACGTTGTCCACGACTCCCATGCCATTCTGCAAGAAACAGATTGTGCTTTCTGGTGTGAGGCGATGTCGGATTGTGGAAAGCGCAGGGACAGTGTAGGCGGCTTTTGTGGTGACGATGAGGTTGTGTATCGCGTCTGAAGAGTAGGCATAGCCGCCTTTGCCGCGAGAGGTATTGTAGACTCGTGATGGTCCACCAAAGGGTTGATATTCGGCGATTGGAGTATCTTCAGCAGTATGTGGGTCGCCTGCTGCTACTTCGCCTTTGGGTTGCTCAACATCTTCATGTCTTTCCAATGCTTCTTGATCTACCGAAGGCTTCTGGACCTCGAGTTCTGGCTCATGCTGCTCTGCTGGTGCCTCTTGAGCTACCTGTTCATTCGCTGAAGGGTCGTGCTCCACAGCAGCCTTGCCATCCTGGGATGTCTGACGTTCTCGAACACGCTCCGCAATCTTGTGTGGTCGCAGATCCTCGCCTGCAATATCATACACGTCCGGCAAGTTCTTCTGAACTTCCACTCCATGCTGCTTGCGCACCTCAGGAAGCAGCTCGTATTCGAATCCTCCCCTGCTGACACTCTGATCATCGTCCTGAATAGTGATCTGCTTGTTCCCTCTCTCAAATGCCTTGAGCAGTGGATATCGATGCAATAGCAATGTGACAGGCGGAGGATCCGCAATGCCTTTTAGTGAATGGGCAACCAGCTTGCCAATACTGCCTGTTCCGAGAATGTGTATACGCTTCGGTATATCGCCTTGTGAAGCATACTGTCGATCAATGGGACTCCTTGACCTCTGGCTCCGTGTCTCGTCTTCCTTGACTACCCTATCGCCTCCACCCTCCCCATCTTCATGCTGTGGTGTAGATGTCTTCGCATCCATATTCACAGATGATCCCGAGCCTGAGCCTGACTTGGCCTCCATATCACCCTTATACTCGCCACCACTCCACCAAGAATAACACTGTACGCGCTGCTGAAGATGAATGTTATTACCAAAACAGGCCACCCGGCCCGCAGCAATGCTATCGCCAAAGCATCTTCCGTACGCCCGCGGTATTCGGCGCGGAAGGTGGTATATGGCTGTAAAAGGCAGCGTGTCTTTGCGCGCTACGACCGGGTCATAGCATGGAGCGTCGCTATCTGCACCAAGAGAGCGAGACGAGTTCGTGTCGTGTGAGGTGACTACAGGGGCTGGAGGCGAATTGTTTCTGGGTCTCTTAACCTCTTTGCGTCATGACATGCAAGAGAGCTTTCTTAGGCACACTATCGTCCGAGCTTAGACCGGAAGTGAGCTGGTTCGGGATGACTGCCGACGACTTCATCTTCACTCCAATACACAGAAATCACCTACGCGGGTATGTGGCATCATTTATTTGATTAGACCAGGTACCATGACGACCCTCGCAAAGCCACCACAGCTCTTCTGCCGACTTCTGGCCCTACCGACACCTCTCCGCCAAAGGACTTTCTCGATCCTAAACAGACCACCACCCAATTATCCCGGCCATGTTCCGCTCACTCTTGTCGAACGGGCTGGTCTTGCTGTCGGCTCGGCATTCGGCTCGTTGGCGAATCCATATCGCCACGATCTTATTGCAGCTCTTGGTGAAGCAACCTCAAAGCCATACTTCATTACCCGTCTTCGCCACGCCATGCTCGCATCACCTACCGGCCGACGCATCTTGAAGGACAAACCTCGGATCACCAGTGCATCTATGAGTCTAGAGAAACTTCGAAAGCTGCCCGAGAACTCCGTTGGCTATGCTTATACTGCATGGCTTGATCGAGAAGGCGTCACGCCTGATACGAGGGACAGCGTGAGGTATATCGACGATCCGGAAGAAGCGTATGTCATGCAACGTTACCGCGAGACGCACGATTTCACGCACGCGATTACTGGATTGCCAGTCATCATCGAAGGCGAGCTAGCCATCAAAGCCTTTGAATTTGCCAATACTGTCCTCCCAATGACTGCGCTGTCTCTTTTCGCGGTCGTGCGACTGAAGCCTGTAGAACGAAAACGGTTCTTTGATACGTATCTCCCCTGGGCGTTGCGCAATGGTCTCAAGGCCGAGGAAGTCATCAATGTTTACTGGGAGGAGGAACTTAAAACGGATGTTGAGGTCTTGAGGGCAAGGCTGGGCATCGAGATGCCGCCGGATTTGAGGGAGATTAGGAAGATGTTGCGGGACCAGAAGAAGGCTAAGAAGTCTGCCGGGGAGGCGAGAGAGAGATTGGGATCTGTTACTGGTGTGTGAGTGAAGGTTGTGAAGTGACATTGAGAGTCCTCGGGGCTATCGTGCCAGCTACAGGTTACCACGATGGTCTTCCGCACTTCCATAATTCGCTGCTTCCTCAAGACTCGTCGCACCTTCCTAGGTCACCACCGCGTGCTCAAGGTCATGTGATGGAATGTTCTCCTCCGCACTAGCGCCTGTTAGACCATGGAGCGTCGAGTGAAGTGAGATTCCACCCCAAACCGGGCGAGCACCAGCACATATACGACCAATGGTACGACCAGGTACTGGGACTTCAATTCACTTTGCTGCGCTGCTGCCTAGACATCAGCTGCTAATGGAGTGTTGGACGTTGCGGGTATAAATACCTTACTCCGACCTCGTTGCAACCTTCTTTCTCACACTCCAGTTTCACATCGCGACCACATTGCCACACTTACAGCCGAGTCAATTACCACATCCCGTCATACCACCTAACGCTATACGATATCTATAGCGTGCATCAAGACCGCGATGTCGATCTTCTTTGCTGCAGTAGCTATTGTCTACTTCCTGCTTGCCGTGGTCGATGGTCTCCCTGCTACCGGCTACGAAGGTCTGCAATCTGGCCCTACCGCACTCCACTTCGACCTCGCCAGCCAACGCGAACTTCTCCTCGACGTTTTCAACCATTACGAAACCTACCTCAACGGCATCGGCGCTTCCCTCGCCTCCGTGCAAAATTCGAATTACGTGCTTACGGCTACGCTTGCGACCATCCTCGAGCTTGGTGCATCATCGTATCGTTGCAGAGGGGACCGTTCGCAGTGCTTCGCGAAGGCAAGGAAACGAAAGACTGCACTGCATAGCAAGGTAGTTACGCATAACGAAGTCACGAATTACTCTAGTCGACTACGTCTTGTTCTCTTCGTTCGGTATCGAGCTTGAAAGTCCTGGGTGCAGGCTTGTCGCATCTATCCCGGAAAATTCGTTCTTCAAAAGTCTTGCCTCGTTGGCGATGTTTTGCCGGTATCGTAACACTTACTCTTTTTTCTGTTCTAAGGCACTTCTCCCTGCATGCTGCACCCATACCCGCACGAATCTCTCGGGTGCTATCGTCCATCATGAACGTTCACATGTGTGCACATGTAACTCTGCGAGGTCTAAGCGACTGCCTCTTATCAACTTGTCATCACAGCTGTCGGGGATGTATGAGGCCTTGCCGAGTGGGAGGTTCACACGTATGTTGGAGATAGTAGCTGCGACTCCTTTGCAGCCTGAGAGACTCGTCCTACGCATGAGGACAGTAGATCTGGACAAGGTCACACCATCAAGCAGAGATGCCAAAGCACTTGATTCGGAACAGACAGATGAGGATGATGATGATGATAATGACGGAGAGGGGTTCGATGCACTTTCTTATACTTGGGGAGCACCATGGTCGACACCAGAGTATGAGTCGCAGTATGGGCCCGAAAACGATGTTGACATTATCGTGCTTGTCCACGGTGATATGCGGCACAAGCAGCGTATAGGCAGAAACTTGTACGAGGCTCTTTGCCGTATCAAGGCTTCGGAAAGCTCACCAAAGTGGCTCTGGGTAGACGCCGTCTGTATCAACCAGCAAGATCCGTCCGAGAAGGGAAAGCATGTTTTACTAATGAGCGACATTTACACGAAAGCGATGAGAGTGATCGTCTGGTTCGGCCAAGGTAATGTCGACGACTACAAGCATCTAGCGTGGCTTCACAGCCACGCTCTTGACGTTATCGAAGACTACGTTGAGGACAATATGCCACTGCAGCGATCGGACTTCTCTCAGGTCGCTGGAGGAGAGGGTATCGTCGTTCACTGCCTCAATGAGTATCTTTTACCACGGGAGGCCTTGACCGCATTGTACAAATTCTACGCTTAGCTCAGGTACTCGCATCGCGCATGGATGATACAAGAGATTGCACTAGCCCGCAAAAGCATTGTTCCGCTTGGAGACGACGAGATAAAATTTTGGAGATTCTCGACCCTAGCAGGACGACTTAGCGCTCTTGCTGTTTACGAGGGGGAGTATTATCGAGACACCCGCCAAACCTCCCCGACTGAAGGGGCAGAGTTTCCCGGGCTCGGCCTCAACGCAACAATGATTCGAGACTGGAAAGTGTCGACCATGGCTAGTGATCTCAAAGTCCTCTATGGTGCTCATGACGACACCACGTTATCACTAGCCTTAATGGAGTGGCAATTAGGTCAAGCTCACAGAATGGCCACTGATCCGAGAGACTTGATCTATTGTCTCTTCGGCATGGCCAAGGCTATCCTCCCAGAAGCCGAGATCCCTCTTGTGCCAGCGTACAATATGGCTGTCGAAGATGTGTTTACGGGGTTTACTGCAATATTGCTAGACTGGCTGCCCTACCGTACTGTACTGTCACTCGTGGCCGACAAGCCGCATCACGACAGCTACGTCCAGAGACTTCCTAGCTGGGTGCCAGACTTTTCGACGGTCAGCGAGGTAAGTACAACAATACAAAGGACTTTGATGAAGAATACTCAAGATTTACCTGACCTACTTCCTGGTTACGATGAGCCGGAATCCTCGTGGCTGAGTATCAATCGTGGAAAGCTCATGCTTCTGGCGCGGCCAGTAGGTGACCTTGATCACATGTTCCAACTCGGCTGGTATAATTCTGCAGGTCCGCGGAGTACATCTAGTCGGTATTTGCAAGACATAGCAGGAATGACGGCAGTATTGCAAGGGTGCCAGGGATTGATTGCCCAAAGAAAATGGGAGTGTTTGGTGCCATTCTTACGCATATTGTGCTTCAACGTACCAACGATCGTAAGCGATCCAGTCTTCATCACACTCTGGCGGAAACTGCTGTCGATCGTAAGACTCGAGCCACGAAGAATGTCGACAAAATGGTCTCTCCCTAGAGAAGTGACCGACGCCGCCGACGACTTGGCGGGTATGTTCGAGGAACTGAAAGGAGTATCTTTCGTGCCAACTCCTACTCAAGTAGAAGCAGAAGAGAAGACTCTCGACATATTGATCTCAATGGTTGATGTCGTTGACACAGAGGTCGCTCTCCAATGTCAAAAGCAGCTCAAGGCACTGTGGCCAGAGCACTTTACCACCGAGGACATTATTGCTCACAGTAGTGAAGATGCTGGGGAGCATGAGGAAACCAGGTATGTGGAAGAATTGTTCGAGCGGGAATTTGAAGCATTCCGAGCGCTCTACACTCAAGGTGTAGATCCACGTGATCGCGCGAACGATACGTTCTTTACCACAGCGAGGGGCATTGTCGGTCGTGCCATCGGCAGGCTCCTCCCTGGAGACCAGTTGTGGCTGATTTTTCGAGCTAAGGTGCCGTATGTGCTTCGGCCAACCAGCGATGGGCAGTATATACTGGTTGGAGAAGCACTTGTACATGATACACGGAATGGAGGGCCACTCTAATACGACTTGACAGAAGAGCCGCGCAAGATCAAAATCGTGTGAGGCCGAAAGGCTGTCATTGACTCCGTTCTGCCGACGCCACTGTCGATGGGCTGCCTGTACCGGACAGACCTTGGTCACGTCCATAGGCTCGTGGTGACTAATTTGACGGTTATGCGAGCCCAGGGAGATGACGCTAGACCTAGGGTACGCAACCCTCACCATCCTGCGATATTAGACGGTCCCCTGATGTAGGATGTGTTTCTTGTGATCTTGAGTGAAGGAAGAGGCGGAAAAATGTGTCTTGGGAAACAGAAGGCGTGGATGAAATCTTCAGTGGTTTCAAGACGCGGTATACTCGGTGTGGCCTTGCGATGCCGTACCTCTCTGAAGCATAAATCGTGTTCCAAAGCACGAACGGAAAAAGTTTCGTGATAAAGATGGAACTGTAGACGTCGATTTGGCTACTTCTGGAATCACAGAAAGTCCGACGCCAGCATCATTCCAACTTGGACCACTGAAAGGCCCAGTACTTCCGTTCACGCTCTCAATGATCAACCTCGATTTGCATGCTGAAGCCCACATCATTGGCGGAAGAATTGATCAGATCTGCGCGACTCGTGCTAACCATGGATGAACTCCATGCAGCTACGGGCCGTGTGTCGTCCATGTTCGCACCATGTATCTTAAGAGCTCGGCCCTTGAATAAACAGCCTGCCCAAGAGCTCCCCGCTTCGCACCCCACAATCAAGATGGAACGGGGGAAATTTAACTTCCAATCCCATGATCTCGGCATGATCGCTGTGCACCTGCATGATTCAACAAACAATAACAGCGGTTCGATTTAGCCGCCAGTAACATTATCATAGCCTACCTCTGGACATTAGCCAGTAGCTCAACACACGATCAGGCACCCGAGGCGGGAGAGACTATGGGAGCGGCAAAACAGTCGAGCGATATGTGTACCCTGGAAGTCGGCAGGCTGCACCCAGGCAATAATGCAGAGTGTCAATGGGTGAACCGTAATTTGTGGCGAAGGCTCTGGCTAGGTGGTCAATATGGCTGATCTGCTGGATGATGGAAGTCAGGTATATATGGAGTACACTCGACCATCTTCTTCCCGGATTCCGCTTCCACGAATATACAGCGAACTGCATCATCAACCATCGACAAGATGTTGTTGAGGTCCTCGCTCAACCTGCTCGTCACTGCTGCTGCAGTTGGCATCACAGCACAGTACTGCGATCTCCCAGCTACGCCACAATGGGCTTCGACACCGGATGGACCGCTGGCACAGCCTATGCACAACTGGACCTCACTGAAAGACTTCACCCACGTGCCATACAACGGCTCTCATCTCGTGTACGGCTCCCTCGTCAACAACAGCAGCTACAGCTCGATGAACTTCGGCCTGTTCAAGGACTGGTCGGATATGGCTACTGCCAGCCAGAATGGGATGAACAACCCTACGGTCGCGCCAACGCTCTTCTACTTCGCACCCGCTAGCATCTGGGTGATTTGTTACCAATGGGGCGGCCACTCCTTCAGCTACAGGACTTCTAGCGACCCAACTAATGCCAATGGGTAAGTGATGCAACGAGGACCATCATGAGGGACGCACTCGTAGCTGACTCGCATCTTTTAGATGGGGCCCTGAGCAAGCTCTCTTCGACGGATCGGCTGCGGGTGCACCTTACGGTCCCATCGATCAGACCTTCATCGCCGACGACGAGAACGCATATCTGTTTTTCGCTGGTGACGACGGGCAGATTTACCGTTCCAGTATGGCACTCGGCAGCTTCCCTGGCAACTTCGGCACGTCTTCCCAGACCATCCTCAACGATACGGTCGAAAACCTTTTTGAAGCTGTCCAGGTCTACAAGCTCAAAGGTCAGAAGAAGTGGCTTATGGTAGGTCAAGATGGAGCACTACTATGTCGGAATCCATGCTTTCTTACTGACACACTTTTGACAGATGGTCGAATGTGAAGGCTCCGTAGGTCGTTACTTCCGTTCTTTTACGGCTACCGACCTCGCTGGCAACTTCACCGAGTTGTCAGGTCTCGAGAGCAACCCCTTCGCAGGTAAAGCAAACACCGCTATCACGTGGTCGAATGACATCAGCCATGGTGATCTCATCCGTAGCACCAACGACCAGACGTTCGAGATCGATCCCTGCAATCTTCAATTCTTGATCCAGGGGCGTGGTCCGTCGACCGCAGACTACAATGACCTGCCATGGAGGCCTGCTCTTCTGACTCTCCAGAACCCAGTTCCCCTGCAGGGTGGCAGCAATAGCAGCACTACCAAGACTGCCAGCAGCACGACCTTTACAACCAGCACGACAAAGATCTCCACTTCGACTGTACCTACCACGACCAGCACAACGAAGATTTCTACCTCGACTGCACCTACATCCAGCAGCATATCTCACAGCAGTAGCACGTCACACAGCACATCACACAGCACTTCCCACTCGACTTCGCATACCAGTACTTCTACCAAGAAGACCACTTCGACAGTCAAGGCAACGTCGTCTTCAAAGAGTGTTACCAAACCAGCAGGACCTCCTACTCCTCCTGCCGGCCCGCCTCCACCGCCACCTGGACCTCCCGGTCCACCTCCTCCACCAGGTTATGGACCTCCTCCTCACTACATTTAGTACGGCTGAGCGAAAGTGGTATAACTGAGGCCAAGGGCACGTTCTTTAGCCTCCATACAAGTCTGTTGCTGGACCACCATGTGCTTGTATCGTTACATAAATCATTGCGACCCGTGTATCCACCCGCACTGCAATCAGACCCACCTTTCATCACTTATTCTCAATAAATCAGTCATCCGCATTTGCAGATAGTCGTTTGTGGCGCCTCCGGACGAACTGAAAATCCCGGCGCCCGGAGCTGTACCAATCACAGCCATTAGTGGCTCGGCTCCATCTTTGTAGCTTTGTCCCGAGAACGAGAGCGAATAGGGAAGTTGGCTTCTGGTTTTACGAGCTGCGCTAGCAGTCCGGAGGTAGGGTGTTATATGAATCGCCGTACCCTTGAGACCATGCCAGGTATGGCTGAAGCCAAGGCTCCCTTGGCCGAGATCTCGAATATGTATAAATACAGAGTGAAGGCCGCTTATAGTGCAACTGCTCAGACTAAAAACTTCTGCCATCAGAGAATTGGTGATATATGATCAGATTCCCCAGCAGCGCCCGGGTGATCACAGGACGTCTACACATTAACAAAATGCCAGAATTCACCCTCTACGGCTCTGCTGGCTCGAGCAACACGGATCGCGTTCGCTTGACTCTGGCCGAAGGAGGTTTATCTGATTACGAACTTGTCCATATCAACTTACGCACCGGAGAACAGAAGGTGAGCGAGAGCGTTCCAGCCTCGAGGATGAAGTCTGTCGAAGCTAATACTTTTCGATATAGTCGCGAGAACATGTCGAGCGTCATCCATGGGGCAAGGTACCGGCCATCACCTTCCAGGACGGCTTTACACTTTTTGAGAGCCGCGCGATCTGCAAGTACTTGACCAAAAGATACTGCTTCCCGCTTTTGCCCCCTGCGTCCGACATCGAGGCTACTGCGCTGGTCGATCAAGCGGAATCCGTGGAGATGCTCTACTTTACAGACCCGGCGGGCAAGATCGGCTTCGAGAAGTTTGCCAAGAAAATGATGGGTCTTCCGCCGAACGAGGCCGTCGTTGCGGAGGCTGTCAAATCCCTGGAATCGTACTTTGATGTTGCGGAACGGCTCTTACAGCAAAGCGACTACATGGCTGGGAAGGACTTCACGCTCATCGACATATATTACATACCACTCATTCAGCGACTTTTCGCGTGTGGATATGGAGATCTTGTGTCCAGTCGCAGTCATCTCAACGCATGGCGGGAACGTTGCATGAGTCGTCCCGCTATCCAGAGACTGCTGAGTGCTGACAGGGAGGCGATGATGGCCGGAAATGGTCCATAAAATATAGACGATAGAGCCGAAAAGATCTGAAAGCAGCTTACTGATCACGATATCAAAGTTATCGTACCATTGAAATGATTCACTTGGCGACTCATCCACCATCCTTGTGTCTTGGTTCCGTAGAAAGTGCCAATGAGACTGCTGCTTGCCCCCTGAAATTCCAAGTCACTCATAGGATTCGGACGAATTCTTGTGTGTAGAATCTTATCGAGCATGCATCCTTGACTTCGCCTCTGCAGGTCCTGGTGGGTTGATCCAGGTCAGTGAGTCCTGGGCGTGTGAAGTAAAGCTGTCATGCAGACCACCCAGTCAACCGTGCCGATAGCCTTCAATGCCACGGTGGTCTCTACGCCAGCCAGAAACGGCGATGCACAGATACGGTGATGGTGTGCGTTGATCTGAATATGGATGCCTCCCCTATGTCCCTGCTGGACGGCTGTAGACTCACGTCTTACTCTGTTCTATCCACTTCTTTTTCTCTTCATCAGACCACTTCACACTCACCTCACTGACGTCTTCCTTCTTGAAGCTGCTCTGCCCCTTCGCTTGGCCTTTCAATATTACCTTTGTCAACCCAGCTTCATTCCTCTCCAACAGTCCCAGTCCTCTGCCGGTATTCTTGTCCATCAACAACTTGTTCACACCGATCGAGACGCTATAGTCCTCTATCACTGGCTCTCCAAGCACGTTGCACCTGAACGTGGGAACGTAGAGAACATTGCGGAGGACAATCGTGGAGTTGACCATTGCCTTGTTCTTCGCAGCTTTGGCTGCTGCACCTAACAGGAGGCGAACATCGAGACTGACTTCACCTATGCCTTCGATAACGTGTGACTCACTGCCCCTCGAGATGGTCGAGGCAAGAGGAGTGAACGTGGAGAACCAGTCTCGATGATTGGCGACGTGGATGTTGCTGGTGCTGGACCAGATCCAGTCGGTATCGTAGTCCTTCCCTTTGGGTGCCATACCAGACAATGGCAGGTGAATTAGTGTTCCAAAGTGCGTGTGCGAGACGTACAGACAGGGAGAACGCCTGGGTCACATCATCTCAAAGCGCGCTAATGAGGCGCTAGGACGTATTAGGGTTTGTGGTCGCTCGACTTTGCACGTACGAAGGCAAAACACAATTGTGAGGGAGGGCACTTCGAGCCGATGATAGAGCCGAGATAGGGTACGATCACGTCTATTATGATCACAGAAGTACGAATGCGGGATGCAAAGCGTGTACCGGGACACAGAACGCTCGTTAGGGTGTGAATGATCTTGAGTGTAGAAGCCTTGTTACATCGGTCGTAGTATGATTCAAAAGTCCGCGCCCAAAGTATGACATTCGATCGGGTATCTAACTAAAAAATCGCAACGCATCTCATAATGTGCAACCCGCCATGACTATCATCACGTCCTACTCCATCAAATGAATCCAAAGCCTGTGCGATCCATCTACACATCGCCGATCCCAGCAGCAACATCGTTATTGAACGATCGCAGTCGAGATCTGGGCCAAGTGGTTGATAATTGACAGTGTGTGACAGGAAGTACCGAAGGTAGGCCTCAAAGTATGGCCACAGACTTTCCCACACGTACAACCTCGGTCAATAGGTGGTGGACGGCCTCACCAATCCCTCAAATCATGGCAGCGGCGACAGCGGCAGCCGCAGCAGGTACGACCGACACCTTGTACACGTCCAACGCAGCAGTGGGTGCTGCGGCCTGTGATGAGACTGTGCAAGAAGCTGATCCACTGGCTAGTAAGTTGGCACCTGCCGTCATGGGGTACTGTGCGTAGCTGATTTGGGTGCCCGTGAGCGTCGAAGTCGTTTTGGTCTGTGTATGTATCCCGCCCGCACTGAGCGAGACGGTGGCAGCGCACACAGCTCTGGTGGTGCCGTCCAGCGAGCATGACTCGGCGACACTGCCTGTCGCGCCAGCAGTAGAAGTGTCGTACGTGATCTTGTAATCTGTCGGACCTGCCGTGGCGGCGAACTACACACAAGTCAGCAACTGCTCCGCATGTTTGTCGTTTCTACAAATCATACTGTGAGGCGGTAGCCATCGCAAACAAGCGTGTCTGTGCAGGTGAGTGCATAAGTCGTCTCGCCACAAGCCGTGGCGGCGACAACGGAACCGGCCAGACCACTAGTCACCGAGCCGAGTGCGAGAAGTGCGACTGTCGTTTCTGCTTCTATCGATGCTGTCGCACTTCGTCACGTTGTAAGCTGCGCAGACGCGCTCAAGGCGGAAACACTAAACAGAAGAGCTTGCGAGAACATGATGGAGCCGTTCCAAGATTGAGATGCTGTTTGAGCGAGCGAAGATGTGTATGAAGTGGTTTAGTGTTGCTGTGAAAGTGATTATGGAGCAGCGAGATACGGTGGTCTTCTTACATTTATGTTGCCCCGACGCCCTGCTAAGGGCAGAGGCGGAGTCACACAGCCATTTGCTACGCTTCTGATCCTCCGCCAAGGTGTCCGTTGCTTAACACTATTCATCTACGAAGCAGGTCGAAGGATTGATGTAGATTTGGGGGCAGCACGGCGCAGCAGGGCCAATGCGCAGATCCCTAGAGCCGATCGCAGCTTGGCAAAAGGGGCTGAAACATGCAGTCTGTACGGTGTAGCATTGTTTTGTGATGTGAGCATACGCGCTGGTGGTGCAACGGAGCTTCGTGAGAACGATATTATGTTGTCCCTTGAGAGACTAAGACGAGGTGTGGTTACAGGAAGCAGCCGTGCAGCATCCGCTCTTAACAGGGACGGATATTGTCGACCAGCTGTGTGGCGCTGAACACAATTCTAATACGTCGATGATAGGACCGAACATGGCTGAGCACACGAACTCGGCTACAGAAGTGGCGGCGGTGTAGGGCGGTATAGAGCGTCCCTGTCGCTGGCTAGCCCCACTGTGCATCCATACATAACCATGGATCTGCATCCAGTGCACTGTGAGCTTCTTGGGCTGAGCAGCCAAAATATCAGCCAGATGACTTAGTGTCACGCCGGTTGGGACTTTGCCTGTAGATGGAACGAGTTGATTGCATTTGCCGTTGGGCTTGGTGTACCTAAGCATTTGCATCAGCAATCGATCCATGTTGAATATCTGCGTGGCAAGGACTCTCACCAGACGCTCATGCTAATGCTTTGGACTGGAGGTGACGTGAGTTGCATACGGCGCCACGATACTGTTTTGTTTGTGATCAGAGTCTTGATTGATGGCGAAAGAGTCATGTTCGTGGGGTCCTGTGACCAGAGAGACGTGAGGAAGGGGTTCAGGACGATATGCTCGCCTGTACTCTCGATCTCGGCCGCGGTCGTTTCATTCGACGAGCCTGAAGCAGCGGTGACGAGATAAGTCGAAGTTTCGATTGTTCCGCGCTTCTCCATCTGATTGGCCTCGACTTACCTCTCATTACGAGGTTGTATGGCTAATAGTACTTCCTTACCTGTGGATTGATATCAGCATCTAGTCGGGAGCTCTACTTTGCAGCTGGCTGTGCGGCATCGTACCTTTCATTGCTGGAAAGACAAGCTCGCCGGGCCCAGGAAGCAAGAAACAGCCTCTGCTGCATCTTCTGGTCGAGGGCAATGGTATGATACCATGATCGGCAGACTCGTTGGGCCCTCAGCAGTGTCGAGGTTGGCAAGTAGCCGAGGATTGTCAGGCGGAGCTCAAATATGTTGAGTGCCTTCCCAACAGAAGCTTTGATTGGTCTGCCTGCGTCTGGCTCGGTCGTTAGATCGGACATGCCACGGAGGACCGAGAGAGCATCGGCGTCGTTTGAGGCGGTCGGTTCAGTATCGCTGGAGAAGCGACAAGTCGACTTTTGGGTCGTCCAGCCAGCCTTGCCTTCGAGCAATACGACACTGTCTTGCAGCGACCGCACTTCTTGAGAGTGCTGGTCTTACTGCAATGAGCACAAGTGACTTCGTCTGCCATTCTAGTCGATCAGCTCTCTTGCTTCAGGTGGTCAGTATAATTGATGAAGAATGGTACGTTGGAATCTTACGACCCAGGACGCTTAGTAACGGAAAGTGTTTCGTGCTCTTGAAATGATAGATCACTTTTACTGTTTAGATGGCAAGCAAATGGTCAGAGCTCCACGCGTACCTGCAGCTGCCCTTGTGAACGCGGCTGGGCTATCGCGCAAATCCTCGAGATAGTGAACCGGCTTTACGGCTCATATTCATGCGACCGGACTTAATCTACCGGCCTGGTTGTGCTGTGATGATGATTTAGGTGCTAGTCCACATATATACGAAGACTTACAGATATTCGTTGCCATCCCGAAGTGCGCGTACGTCCTTGCTACCGAATCCAACTCTCCCAAGACTCTTCCCATCAATTTGTATCTCTTCCACCATACCAAAGCTCACCATCTTCAGCTCCGCCCCAGCATCCTCAGGCCGTGCATGACATGCAGCAGCCAAGGCTACACTGCAGCTACCCACAGTAGGAGCGCCCCTTTTCAGCCGACCGAATATCGCTAGCGCACCTAACGCGGCTATCATGGCTCCTCCGATCACCACAGAAGCAATGATGCCTTTTATGGACCACCCACAGCCTGAATTGTAGCTGCGAGGTTCGCCATCCAGGTTATAGCTTCCCACACGAACTGCGAAGATCGCTTGTGACACAAATTCGTGTAATAACACCATGGCGGCGGTGAATGGGATAGCATAAGCCCATGGCAGTGATAGCTGCCAGTTCCCGACCTGCTCTGAGCCCTTGATAGGCTCCGAGACACGCAACGGCTGTCTGTCGTTCGCTGCTGTCCTCGCAGACTCCTTGGCGACATCATTGTCTCCCAACGCGGCGTACTGAGAGAACTCTTTGCACATCAGCATCGTTGTCAGCAAATGGTTGTAGCTGAAGTATGCACAAGAGATGGCCAATTGTGGTATGTTAGCCAGTAAGACAGTCCCTAGCAGAGGCCAGCCAATCGTTCCCGGGATGAGAAGGGCAGGATTCGGCTCTCCCAGGCCCTCGCTTCAGAAGCCTGCATCCCATTTACCCCAGTGAAAGCCAACATACAGCATGGCAAGTCCGCCGACAAAGACCACGACGATGATGCTGAGGTTGAGCAGCCACTTTCCAGGGCTCACAGTTCTGCATAGCATGAGCGGTGGCTGCAACCACTTCCGAGGCTTTGTTGGCCCGGGGTTTGCGCTATGCTTCCGCCATTCTCTTGATGTCACCTGCCTATGGTTCAGTAGACCTTGATGCTCTGTATGTAGATCTGCCGCACCGAGAAAGGATGCGATAGCATCGCCTATGGTGGCAAGTGGATCGAAGCGTGGTAGCAGGAGCGTACCGAGCAAGCACAGAAGCTTGACGATGTTGAAGGCAATAACTACGGCCGGGAAAGTGATACTGATGTTTACTTCGCTGGCGAGGTTTGGGCTTGCCAGGGCCAAGCAATATTGTACGTCCACTTGTGCCCGACCCGCTGGCCATGTAGAGCTTGCAGCAGGGGGTGTCCAGAAGCCTCCACTAAATTTCGTTGTGCTCGGCGACTCTGTACTAGACGAAGTTGGTGTGGTTGCGGTAGTGTTCAAAGTATCGTCTGGGAACTGGCGGCGCTGAAGGCTGTTGCTTGGGTCGTAAGTTGTATCGCTCGTGCAGGTTTCCGGCATTCCGCCACCTCCGAGTGCATTCCAGTCATATGTGAATGTGCCATTACACAACGGCTCTTCGAACGCCCAATCGTCTGAGTCACCCACAATCCAGCCTGGGGATGCAGGCTGACCTTGGGCGGTCGACTGCCAGAAGGTGTATATGACAGTGTCGTTTGGACTGTGGTAGTCAGAAACCAAAAGGACATGAGACCAACCGCTCTGGACTGGGACATCATATGCCTTTCGGCACTCAGCTGTGTTCATGTGTCCGAGAGAGTTGTGATTGCTCTGCAAGGTCTCAATCAGACTCGTATTGTGGTCCCAACCGTTATCGCCATTGGGCTTCGCGCAGTAGGCTCCGCCGTCTAGGAATTCCGGGCTCACCAATACTGCCAAGTAATCGGCAGCCGCCGGGGATGTGAAGACCACGGAGTTGTAGAACAGTGACAGTGGGACAGAGCTCAGGGCCAGGCACACCGATAGTATGCCACGCCATATATCGATGCGAAACAAATTCCGAGCACCGGTCACACCTATGTTGAGCCAATCGTTTTTCGCATGCACCGCGTCAACTTCTTTTCGAGTCGACGATGACAGACACTGCATGCAGGCGCTGCAGGTTGACAACAGCAGGAAACTGAATATGTTTATAACAAGGTGCGTGCAGAAGACTACTTGTATGTCAGCGTCATGAAGATCAGGTAGGCCGGTACCTCGTCGCTCCACAGATCTATCAACTTACAGACTGTGCCGGCGTCTTTGTTTGAGCCTTCATAGATCACCGTGATGCCATCTTCGTGATCTTTCTGGACTACCCAGCCAAGGATCGCAATGTTGATGATCAGGACTATGCACACGGCGGCCATACCCTTGCGTAGAGTGCTTCGCCCTGCGCCCAACGGTCAGCATGCGTACGGCTCTGATTTCGTCCAATGAGTGCTGATGAGCTCACAGTATGCTCCATGTCTCGACTTCTCATCCCGTCCTTGGATTAGTACAGGCCATTTGGCAGACAGTGAGCCTCTCATTGTTGATCAATGCTTCGTATTGGAAGAGGATGCTAACATGGCAGTCACACGGTACCCAGCAAGGTAGGAAGTCGGTCATTTTATACATAGCGTGACTGGGGCGTCGATGTGTCTGCAGCACAACCAGGAATATTGGGGCCAGAAAAAAGATCAAATCCTTCCGCCATGCTCGTAGGGCTCGCGTACAAAGCGATCGTGCGATCGAAAACAGACTATGCATGTATGAGGCTGTTGCAATAGGACAATACAGCGCAGTAACGCAACGCAACCATATTGCGCTGGCCTCGACGTCGGGAGTTCGTGATATGCTCTGAGGGCGATCCTGCTCTCGTCTTGCGCGAAGGCAAGACCATGACTTCGTGCTTGATGGCCGATGCGACAAACGAGAAGATCCCTGTCGATGCATCATGCGCGCATCTAAGCGACCCATGATCTTGATGTCGTGGACATGCGATGTACTTGTCCTCGTATACCGAATCGGAAGATCAGCGTCCACTATGATACCGTGTCCCAAAGACAGTGGCGGGAATCGACGTTGAGTGCAGGATGATGAAAGACACAGAGAGCGTGCAGTCAAGTGAATGTTTGCTGACGAGCGGCTCAGGAAGGGAGGCACGGAACGATGTGGGGCGATGGGGCCCTTGTGCCTTGGCTCTCCTTCATCCTCGACTTTCATTGCGACATCGCAGATCTTGTTACACGATGACATGGCCAGTATGCGATCGGTCTCAGCTCAAGTTCAGCTGGATGGGAGCCTTCGTGACTTTCGCGGCATACCAGAACTCGAGCGGCAACATTGAAGTGCTGGAGCTATACATGCTGTGGATTGAGAAACTGAAACCAAGCTCAATCGCTGAGCGTCTCGGACGGCTACTCGGATACCTAGTTTTTTCCTCTCGGCCGTCATGCTCATCGGAGACTACATCGTGGGCACAGCAGAAGCCGCCATGCATAGCTCAGGAGTCAGCCGCGCCGCCTTCTTCAGCGCTCCGCCTTCTTCAGCGCTCCGCCTTCATCCTCCATCGCGCTTCTCCTTTCTATGCTTTTCTTACTCGCGATTATGTGCTGGGACAAAGTATTTTTCCTCCAACCTACATGGCCGGCCAGGCTTTGTACGGTCCTTATACAACGCTTGTGTCCGAACTCCTTGCTACCTGTTGCGAAGCACCACCACTCCTCAGCAAGGCACCCAACAAGCTGACTAGTCGGTCGACGCTCAATTGGCGTACAGACAAGCTTCTTGGGTGTAGATGTCGGAATAATTCGACGGAGCCTAGTCTGATATATATCAGACGTGCAGAGTCTACTGCCGCCCGCGGTAGGGCACCCATCTCAGACATTGTGGTAAATGCTCAGCCCACAATCTGCTCAGTGACAGGAAGAGGCGGCACTTCCTTCCATCCTGCCAGGCTCAGAATCATCGTCCACTCAAGCGAGATTTAAGGTTAGTAAGTTTGTGAGATCGAATGACCACTCATTTGACGCGGCCTCATCCTCGTCCCTTTCCCGCCCAAGGCATCTCAGGCCAATGCGGCGATAGACACTGCTATTTGACGCAGTGGTAACCCTATCCAGACAAGAAAAGTCTCCACGCTTACTTCATGCCTCACTGGTGTCGTCCTCTCGATCAGCAAGCATAGCCACGTCGCGGCAGGACGAAATCCTTCCTCGTCCCATTGATTCCTGCATGCCAACGGACGCCGGCGACACCGTAGAGGCAGAACCCCTTCGTTATATTGAAATAAGGTGTATACCGATCCCCAGCTTCGACAGCTTGCGCAATATGTAGCATTTTGACCGGGCCACGCACGATAAGCAGGCTGGATCCTGGACTCGACACGAATGGTCTACCTATCCAGGAGGTATGGCACAGCATAATGGTCAGACACGACTCGACATGCCCATACATTGCGTTTGTACTGTCACGACCGCATCTACGTGAATGCCAGGGCCTGAATTCTACGCTCTGCCGGCATGAGAAAGGCGACCAGGATGGAAGCGGTGACGAAGGCGGAGGATCGAGCTCACGATCGCGTTTTGAGTCGGGTCTCATCCAGGATAAATCCTCATACAATGTACCTTTCCAGAGACCCAAAAAAAAGGCTCGTCTTTTGTGACCCGCTGATACAGCTCGTCCAGTCCTGCTAGCGCTGGTATACGGTCACGGGAGTATGTAAAGCGTCGCCGGGTATATTCTTCGATGTGCTCCCACCAGACATGGTTCCACTTGATGTCAGCTTGAGCGTCGATATGTGCCAATCCACCGAGCACCGGAGCCAGCTGTTCCGTCGTTCGCAGGATCATTTCAGGCCCCAGCTTCAATCCGGTCTCATGAAACACCTCGCTATGGCAATTCCAGACCAGCTCCAGATGCTTAATTTCCACCGTGCGTCGGGAGAGGACAGCCTCCTGCAGTGTCCAACCTCGACTTCTCAGTGGGCCTCGTTGCTTGATCGTTTGTGTTGAGACATGTGCGTAGACGGCTTCCATGCCTTTGGTGCCAGTAGAAGCCAGGAATGCGTGAAAGTGAGGCGACGAGTCTGCTGGTAAGCTGAATTAACCTCCATCGGCATTGGCTACTTCCCGCGCGAGGAAAGTCAGGTGGCTTCCAGCATAGATACGAAGCATCTGTTCAGCTTCGAAAGCTCAGTCCTTGACATCATCCTGAATGATACAGAGCGAATCTATCCAGATATAGCCGATGTTTAGAGCTTTAGTGTAACACATAGCATCTCTTACAGTCAAAGGCAGCTCGGCCCATGGGATATCGATCGTCAGCGCCTCATGGTTGCCCTGGAGAAGTCGAAAAGGTCGTGTGTCACCCCAACAATAGCTCAGGGCCGTGTACGTGGGCTCGGAGCCACCGAGCTCTGCCGCCTGTACAAGCTTTGCTACCATCGTGCTAGCATTGAGATCGAGCTTGATCAGCCTCGTGGGCATAGAGATGCGGTCGATGGGACGACACGCGGGATGATCTCTTTCGCAAACCTCCAGCCATGTTCGGATCTGCATCAATTTGTCATCGATACTCGTGGGAAACGTACGCCATGCTGGCAAGGCGGCGCTCTTGGCTATGTGTAACAAGCTCAGCATTCAGCTTACACGAAGATGTCGGCCCTCACCTACATTCTTGAGGGCACGATAACACGCTAATTGAGGTCTTGGCGGCGAGGCGACTAGGCAGATGAAGCTGCGCGCTCACATCACTGATTCGGAGGTCGGGAGGAATGGCGTCGTCGAATATGATCCCAAGGCCAATGGAACGAGAATGCAATTGCGTCTTGGTCTGGCCAGAAAATCGGACCAATACCTTCTGCGCAAGACGCTTACATTGAGCGAGGAAGTATCGGCAGCACGCACATGTGAAGGCTGGATCTGCAAGATCCTGCATCGTTGGCCAAGTCCTTAGGACTGGAGGCGCAGGAGCATCGACGACAAGTTGTGAGCAATTGCTGCAGAAGACCGTCGGTTGGGGTTCCATTTCTGTGATTCTCTCGAGCAAACGCTGCTAGCCAATGTTCGTCCCTTGATATTGAGAACTTCCGATGGTGGGAAGGACGGTGTAGCAATGTAAGGGTCTAGAGCACTTCGATCTGTCTGGGCAGGCCTGTAGGAACAGCGTCGTTGTGTCAGGCGCACTAGGCTCCTTATGGACTGTATAGCTGTGTGATGAAGAATCGTGAACACAGTGGCAAACCAGGCACTCAGCCCGAGATGGTCTGGAAGCACCGGTGAAACATGAATCAACCAGATATTGAAGAACATCTTATCGCTCGTCTATGGGACGCCTGGTATCAAAGTCATCATAAGCAGAAGAAGGCATCCGGCGGCATCGCAAGCTCAACGCTCAATCCGCCTAGTAAATATGGTGCCTCGAAGCTCCGCAACTCCTGCTCGCCACAAGACGCCTTGCACGTGTTCAACCGTTCTGAAGGGCAACTCCTGCTCACGCCGTTGGCAACGCCGCGGCGAATGATTCCGTGTGCTTTCGCCTTGCCGACTTGGCTTCGCTCTCTCATATGTCTCTTCTACAACTAATACTGCGCTTCGCTTTGCTCGGGTATGCAGGAGTGATGGGTGAGTGGGTGCATGATCGGCAGATGGTATAGTTTGGATACTTTTGCTTTCGTGATTGGAGTGATGCTGTGTGGGTCGACTATAAGAGCACGCACTTTGACTTCTTCGGCTTGCTTGGTGGTTTTGGTGAGATGACGGCCCTGTGGTTGCAATTGTTAGCGCAGACTCATGGTACTCCTTCTACCTCGCCCATCTTGTCCATCTCAGGTTCGCATTCTCCCAGCAGTCCTCAAGACCGTCCTCGCGTCCTCAATGTGACGCCCTCATGTCATGCTACCTCTATCATGCCTCCCCCGCATCCTCTTGCACCACATCCAATCTCACACCGCCTGCCTGCCCGCCGAGCCCTTCACTGTCCACGCCGAAATGCCAGAACGGTGCGTAAGCAAGAAAGAGGAAAAAGAAACTTACTTGATAGCCTCGTCAAACACACTCTTCAGATTCCTCTGCGTCAAAGCAGAACACTCAATGTACTTGACAGCCTTAATCTCCTTCGCAGTCTGCACAGCCACTTCGTACGATATCGGTCCCATCTTGCGCTGACGCAGCTGTTCGCGGACCTCGGGATCGTCTCGGAGGTCGAGCTTCGTGCCGACGAGTATGATAGGGACGCCCGGAGCGTGGTGTTCGATTTCAGGATACCACTGTGATCGCAAATGCTATTAGCTTCGTGACATACAAACATGTCAATGAGTGATGGAATGAAGGTGCACCCCTACCTTCGCCTTGACGTTGTCGAAGGATGATGGGCTGACGATGGAGAAACATATGAGGAAGACGTCGGTCTGTGGGTAAGAAAGTGGTCGTAGTCGATCGTAGTCTTCTTGACCTGCCGTATCCCAAAGTCCGAGGCTGATGGGCTTGTTGTCTACCATCACACTCGCCGAGTAGTTGTCGAAGCTGTGGGATCAAGTCAGCTCATACATCCCCTTCCCTCTTTGCTCAACGGATATCTTACACTGTCGGGATATATTCTCCGGGAAATGCATTGGTGGTGTACGATATGAGTAGACAAGTCTGTGGCTGTATCAGCTCTCCGCCTTGACATCGCCGTCGCCTCAGCGTTACCGCTACGTACCTTGCCGACGGCACCGTCACCCGTCACTACACATTTGAGCGACTGAGTCGCTTGTGTCGCCATGTTGACTCAGCTCCGAGCTCTTGCCGTATCAATGCCTGGTAGAAGCTCGGTTCCGCTGCCGCTGCCGCTGCCTCTGCTCACTCCCTATCCCGTGACTCTGACGCTCGCCGCCGTTGTTGTCGCACCGGCTCTTTCACAACACACCGCGCCACACCTCCCGCTCCTCGGCGCTTGTGATCCGGCTAAGCGAGGGCTTCAAGTCTTTGTGTTGCAGCCAGAAGATCTCGATGATGGTGTCCGTGTAAGGTCGAGAGTGTCCAATGGTCGAAAATCTCCTTCCAATACTACTGTAATCCACTTCACTTGGACCTCCGCCTTGCTCGAGCGAGATACCGCGCGAGTGGAGTGCTGTTGGGGTCAAGGCACGGGCACGGAGCGGCGCGCGCTGTGGCGTTTTTGAAGCCACGTGAAGCAAGGATCTGAACAATCACAATGAAGACGAAAGCCTCACTCTATTGACATAGTGGAAGTTATGTAAAGCGAGCAGAACGGCGCAGCAAAGGTCTTCATACAACAGCGTCGGGTCAAGCTTCGGAGCAAGGAAGTGCGAGCTGCAGCAAGTTGCATTGGCGTGCAGCACATGCCGGAGTGGAGGCTTCTACAGCTTCTGCTTCGCTTGCGAGAGGCGTGGGCGGCAAAAATGATACGGCATTACCGACCAATAGCACGAAATCGAGCTTGTGATTTGCTGCGGAAGCTCTGCTGCAAGTACTTGCACGTGGGACGTGAGGCTCTACTGCTATTGTTGTCACATGGATTGTTTTGTCAGGCTTTTGGCGCCAGAAGTGAATCCCGTACAGAAGAACATGATACATGGGATTCTTTGCGCCTCTTTTGCCAGCTTGACGAAATGGGGTATCTAGTGTGAAAGACATTGAGCAACACAGGACTCAGCTGCAAATCAAGCTCGCAACAGAAGTGTGGTTAGCCTCACTTCATCTCATCCGCCCGTCTATCCTCCAGATCTTTAGCCATATCATGGCGCGACTTCCGTTTCTTCTTCTTAGGCTTCTTGTCATCCACTCCAGGCAAAGATCCCTGTTGCAAAGCCTGAAAGATCTCACTCGTCGACTTCGGTCCAGCACGCGGTCTCGATGCGATCGTAGCCGTAGCTGTGCCGGGTGAGCCAGTCTCAGCATCACTCTCCTCGGCAGCCTTACGTTCCTGCCTCCGCTGCCTCTTCGCTTCTTTTCTGGCACGCTTTTCAGCTTCAGCAGAATTCAATGCCATGCCACCCTGAGCATCGTCCTCCTTGACCTCCTCCGACCGCACAATAGGCACAGTCTCCTCATTTCCTTTAATCCTCTTCGCAGCCCCATCAAATCTCGTATGCGTGCCCACAGCCAGATCCTCCAACTTCCTCTTCGCTCCATTGCGTTCCCTCGCCTGTCTCTCCGCCCTGTCCCGATCATACATCTCATTCCCAGCTAACCCATGTTTCACAAACCTTGCTGCCGCATCTTTGTCGACGGTTGTAGTCCGCCTCTGTCCTACACTCTCAGCAGCCTTAATCTTCGCGAAGTATTCCTTCACTCTATTCAGTTCTTGGAAGACTGGGTGCGTTTTAGCATCTACACCGTTGAGTCGCAGAGCGGAGAAGAGGACTGAGTTGATCGCGTAGGTGGCTAGGACGTAGAGTTTTGCTTTGTCGAGGAGTGGGAGTTTGGATGTGCTGGTGGAAAGTGCGGTTTTCAGCAGTGGAGCGAGAGACTCTTCGAGGTCGTCGACGTTGCCTGTTAGATCGTCGACTAGCGACTCGATGTTTTCTGTGTCCATGGTGTCCTTGCTTGTTGTAGTTATTTTGAAGAAACTATGTGTACAACCTCGGTCATAAGTCAAGAATTATCTCGAAGCCCCGTGACGGGACAGATCGCGCTTGCGCAGTGACCCACGACTCCAGACTCCAGACTTCAGAGGTGCTTTCTAGGGTATGCAACCAACTACTCTACAGATGCATCGTGGCGCATGCTCCGCTATGTTGTCAAATATCTAGCTACCTATACACTGAAGTGCGCTCATTAGAAGATGCCAGCTCGCGCAACGAAGCGGAAGAAGCTTTCGGCCGTCACCAGCATGCCCTCCATTGGGGACCACCACACAGCATTCACCACCTGGTCTCGGAATCGTGGCGTCGAGATATGCAATGTTGCTCCTGCAAAGCTACCCGGCAAAGGCTTAGGTCTCGTAACAACAAAGAAGATCTCCAAGGACGAAAGACTGCTCTTCGTGCCCGAGAAAGCCATGTTCAAACCCGACCTTGCTCTGCTGAAGAAAGCGAAATTATCTCATGCTTCGCCGCAAGCTCAATTGGCATACTCTGCCATGATGGCTTGTCAGAACGGGAACGAAGGACTACGAGTCTGGCGAGCTACATGGCCTACGGATGAGGACTTCGAGCACTCTTTACCAATGCGGTGGCCAAAGAAATTGAGAGAGCACCTGCCTCCTTCTATTGATCAGCCCCTACGAAGACAGGAAGAGGACTACGCTAAGGATCTGGCGGCTGTACGAGCGAGTCACGACTCTAGTAGATACTTCGACGAGGATGAGTTCCGGTACTGTTGGTCGATTGTGAATAGTCGGTCATTTCACTGGAAGCCAGCGAGGAAGGGCAGCGCTGGGTGTATGGTCATGTGTCCGTTCATTGACTACTTGAATCATGGATCGAGTGGGACTTCTTGTAATATTGTCCAAAGGCCGCATGGGTATGAGGTCTTAGCTGAACGGGATTATGGTAAGTTAGTACTTCCCTCTTCGTCAAACCCTTCTCTTTTCTCTTTATCTTTTGTTCACAGAAGACCCGTATTGATCGCCAAATGGTATTAACAAATCGCAAGGTGAGCACTTAGCAGCACTTTTACAACGTAATTATTCTTACTGACCACGACATCTCAGAAAATGGTGAAGAAGTCCTAGCGACCTACGGCGCTCACACCAACGACAAACTTCTCGTACACTATGGCTTCGTACTACCCAGCAATCCCAACACTCCCAACATTGACGATGACATTCGCCTCGACCACATCCTTTTACCGGCTTTGACAGAAACCGTCAGCTCTCAATTGCAAGACACGGGCTTTCTGGGTGGTTATGCACTCCTCCCCGCCTCGAACGAACTCTGTTTCAAGACCCAAGTTGCTGTGCGAGCTATGCTGCTGACGTGTAATGAGTGGGAGTATTTTGTTAGTAGTGGTGAGGATCTTGCTCGGGATGAGACGGCTGCTGTGTTGAGGTTTATGCGGCCGTTGTTGGTGAAGTATAGGGATGATGCGCGGCAGAAGCTTGAGATTCTTGGTGGGAACGATGTCGCTAGTGGTGGGCTGGAAAATGAAGTCGGAATTTTGAGGACGAGGTGGAAGCAGATTGTGGACGGGCTCGATGTGTTCTTGGCTGAGTGAGGCAGCGTGCATGAACTATACTCGACACGTGGCTCTCTTCACGATCGGTATCTCACCCCAGCTGTGAGTGAATCTCCCTGAGGTTTCGTGTGGAGACTGGATACGAGGCACTTTCATGATGGGCGTGCATGGTTGTCAGCTTGAGGCTGCTTGAAGATATGCAGCTCTCCTTTCCATCGTAAGTGGCAACACCCCCTTGCACCTGCCGTTCTGACGAGAAGCAACGTCCTTCGCACCTTCCTGTTTCACAAGAAGCTTGTGGCTGAAGCTGGTCAGAGCTTCTTTTCGCCTAGTCCACGTTGGGCTTTTCTTCAACGCAATAGAAGGCTTCAATCAGAAATTGAGCTTGCGATAGACTTCCCCAGACGTGCACACCTGCTGGGCACAGTAGTGATGTCTCAGAGCAGGCCAATCATGGCGACCCTACAGGAGATGATTGAGGCGCTGGCCTTGAACCTCCCCAATGTCGCTTTGCCAGACGAACAACACATCATGCCAGAGACGAACCAGGCTATTTCTGGGGCGCAGGACACCTCACCGGGCCACGAGAAGCGTCCACTCACTCTCACCGACCTCCCAGCCGAACTTCGCGACCGCATCTACGAGCTCGCACTCTACCACCACGAGAACGCTGGCGTGGTCTCACTCCCCGCCACCACCCCGCACGCAGCGACCAGAAAATTGTCGATCGCTGGATTGTGGCAGGATGTGGTCTGCCCTGCTCCCAGTGCACTCCAAGGCGCCGACCCAACAACGTTCCTGCAACAAGCCATCGCCGCCAAACTCCTCACTCAAGCCGAGGTCGACCGCTACTCGAATGTGAACGATGTTAGACTCAGGGACGCCCGATTGGCAAATCTCATCCTGATGGCGAAGAAGAGATCTCGTGGGCGTGGCTGGCATCCCATGTTCCTCTTCTACGACAGCAACGGGATAATGCATCTCCCTACCGGTCACATCTGTATATATCAGTGTCTCCTCCAGCCTAGCTTGACGAGAGTCAATCGCGCTGTGAGGGAGGAAGCGCTAAGTGTATTCTACTCGTGCAACGCCTTCGAGATCCGGAGTTTGCAGGCCAACATCGAGCAAGCTGTGAGGTGGTGGCGCGGCGTGGGCGATTCGAATCTCCGGAGCATGAACTCCCTGCTTCTCTGCTTGAAGCCGAGTGTCGAGCTGCATTTTCAGACCACCGAATATGACGGTCTTCGCGTTAGGCTGGAGGTGAGGAAGCAGGACGGAAGTGCTTTTAAGGTCTTGTTGGTGGAGGGGAAGGTGCAGTTGTGGATTGGCTCCCCGGGCATGACCGCGGCGGGAGACCGAGCACGCCGTCGTGGGGCTGGCACTGTCGACGACCATAGCGATCAGGATACTGACGAGGACAGTGGCGCCGAAAACAGCACTGTGATTGTCGGCACGAATCGAGAAGACATCGGCACCATTGCGGGGAACGAGAATGGAGAGCAGAACACTTACCCTACAGCCCGTGAGCTCTCTCGTGCTAAGGACTTCAACCCACATATCGTGGCAGCCTATGTACGCATCGTCGAGCCCTTCGTCGAAGGCGGTCTCTGCGTGCAGACGATCGAGCAAGCGATGGCGGATCTGATTGATGGGTGGAGTATACACGGTCGTCAGGCCAGGGTGGTGCGGAGTTTTCATGGGTGAAAGTGGGAGCGTGGATGAATGTGGTGCAGGAGAAGACGCAGGACCTCTGGTGGCGAGGGGCTGATTGAGATGAGATCAGGATGGGAAAGGAGGGCGACGGGTCGTCCGGGCTGGTAGTGCTGATTTGGTCGGCAAGATCTGTCAAGGTAGCGATCAGGCGCAGGGAGTCTGCACATGCTGTCGAACGTATACAAGAGACAGAGCACCAGTGAAAAAGTCCTGGACTCACGAAGAATGTGGACGACTGGCCCTTGATGCAAACTAGAAATCCCCCTCCATACAATACACTTCCCAACCCGGGCATAAATCACTATGGGTATCAATCATACTCCCATAATACCTCCATGCGTCTCCTCACACCAAAATCCCCACTCACTCCATCCACCCCAAGCCCTCAATCCCAAGCATCCACCCCAAAATCATACGACCTACACCTCAAGCATCCCCCTCAACCCGGCCTCCACACCCCTGAGCCACCGTCCCCTCTCCTCCATCTCATCCCCTTCAATCGCACTCGCACCCTCCTGCCGCCGTCTCCTCGCCTCCCGTGCCTCCGCCACCACTTGAAATTTCCTCGCCTGCAAAGCCGGTAGTTCGTCCCGTAGACCCTCTACCTCTTGCTTTCTAGCCGGGCCATCTCGTCGGAGAGCGGCGATCTGTGCATCGATCGCCTCGAGCTCGACCTCTCGTTGTCGGAGGAGGTCTTGTGTTGGTTGGAGCGGGAGTGCGAGTTCTGGATTGCTGTGCTGTGGTTCTTGTTTTGCTATCAGGTCTTGTATTTGCTCCTCTAACAGCTCTATCTCCGTCGGTAATGCTTCCAACTCCACCCTCCTCTCCCGTACACCTTCCCATCTTCCCACCAGACTCCTCCCTTGCTCCTCCAACTCCTGGATCAACCCCCTCGCTTCCTCCTTCCTCTCCTTCAATGCCGCCTTATCTCCCCTCAACTTCTCCTCCAACGCTGCATTCTCCTCCGCACTGGAGGACTCGGGTGGATTCGAGACCAAGCTCCGAAGAAACCTCTCCTTGGTCACTTGTTCGACGTAGGAGAAGCGGAGTTTGGTGAAGAGGTCACGATAATGCGCTAGATCTGCTGCGAGCAGGGCCGGGGTTGGGGTTGCTTGGTTCGACGTGTCGGAGGCGGCGGAGGTGCGGGTGTGGGGTTTTGTGGAGGGGTTGGGGTGGAGGAGGGGATGGGTGAGATGGAGGATTGTCAGAGTAGTCGTGTGGGTGTCAAGAGTCTGGACGGCGGTTTGGGGGTCCATTGTGGTCATGTCTTTACTCTACTGTGATGGTCATCGTTGTGTTTACTTTTGTCAACAAACCCCTCCGACACGACTTGCCCGTGTGTGTGTGCGCGATCGTGGGGCCGGAAGGGCTCCGCTGTGCATTCACATGCAATTCATGCAATTCGTATATCCTCAGTATTCCTCCCTCGTCACTGCGTCCATATATCATATCAATTACTTCTTGGATAACAATGCCTCTTGGAGAAGCGCTAGACGACAACGACGACTACATCATCTCCCTCCTCAAACGCGACGCTGAAGCTAATAAGAACCAATACCCTCTGCTTAGTGGGGGAGGTAATGTGAGAAGACGAGCAAAGGATGCTCCGAAGCCGAATACAAGGTTCCTTGGAAATCTGGTGAGGGAGGTGGACAGTCATAATGCTGCGTTGAAGGCTAAGGAGGAGGCAGAGAGTCGCGCGAGGTTGAGGGATCTGAAGAGGGAGGAGCAAGGTAGGAAGGATGGTGGTGGAGAGAGGCCGAAGAAGAAAGCCAGGACGGGTGAAAGGGAGGGACGGTGGGCGAGCGCTTTCGGTGGGCTGGGGGTGGATGGGTCGAGGAGGGAAGGCAAGCGTTCAGAAAGGAGAAGTGGTCGAGACGAGAGAGATGGCTCGAGGGCACGCCAGCGGGCGAAGTCGCCTCAACGAAAGACGGACTCGAGTCGAGTAAGGAATTATGACAAGCGAAGCCGACGCGATGATCGAAGTAGTTCACCAGATGACCGCAAGAAGCGACGGCGGCGGTCCAGTTCAGAAGACGGCAGGCAACGATCATCATCACCTCGACCGTCCAAGTCAAGACATCAGAAACATTCCCCTGAGCCCGCGCCACATCGTTCTCGCCACCAACAAGAAGAATCAATCTCCGATCTTGATCCACCAGAACCCTTCCTCGGCCCAGCTCCCCCAACCAAGAATCTCCCACGAGGCCGCGGAGCCTTCAAACCCTCAACAATCGACTCCCGCTTCTCATCGACATACGACCCCAAAACTGACCTCAGTGATCCTGACGACCTCGAGGCCGAAGGCGATGACTGGGACATGGCTCTCGAGGCTCTGCGAGACAGGATGAAGTGGCGGACTCAAGGCGCCGCAAGGTTAAGGGCTGCGGGTTTCACGGAGGAGGAAGTTGAGAGGGCGCAGGCGAGTCGGAGCGCGGGAGATGGTGGGAAGGGGAGGGAGAAGGGGGTTGAGGATGTGCGGTGGGCGAAGTTGGGCGAGGGCAGGGAGTGGGATCGGGGAAAGGTTGAGGAGGGGGATGGGGTGGAGATTAGAGCTGCGTGGGCAACATGAGAGCTTCAAGACTTAGAAAGATTTATGAAATGTGTCTTTGGTGCAATGTCATTGAAACCAGCCAATGGAAAAGGGTCATTTAAATGCATTCACAGATCTACCTGCCGCCTCTTTGTGAGAGCACGGCGCCAGAAACTCCTACACGTATCGACGCTCTACTCTCCGTAAATGCCATCAGGTACGCAAGTCCACCCATGCGCCGGAGAGGACTCCTCCTACTGAGCAAACACTCTCTTCCACTCGGCATTCAGCCCTTCCTCTTCCTCCAAACTTTCCACCGCCTGTTCGATCGTCATGGCGCACAAGCGGCCTTGGAACAAACCTCTGGCGACTTCGAAGACATCATCGCGGCTCTCTCGCTCTGCCGCCGTCTCTTTTGCTGCTTCTGCTATCGAGGCCGCCGGTGCTGGAGGTGTGGTCGCCATTCCATCAATCGACCACCCGGCGCAATCGAGTCTATATTCCGTCTTCCCCATAACCACCTCCACGATCGTCCAATTCGTCCCTTCCCCCTCCTCCTCCTCCTCCTCCTCCTCCTCCTCCTCCTCCTCGCCTCGCAGCAGGGATTGTCGCACCCGCATCGACCTCCGACTCTGTCCGTCTCTGAAAGACGTGGCGAGGCTGAAAGACCTGATGAGCCGGAGATTCGTGTCGCCTATACCGCGCCACCAATTCGTGAATCTCACTACCGGCATCCCTCCCACCTGTTTGTGCCAGACGTCCGAGTCAAAGTTCGAGGCCGAGTCCGAGGTCGAGGGGCTCTTGCGATCGTTGGGCGGCAGAGTGTGCTGGAACATGGCATGATGGAAGTCATTCACTCCGTAGAAAACCGGCAAACTCTCAGCGCGCAACTGTCGATTCACTTGCGTCAAAGCAGGTTGAAGAAGACAGCGATAAGTACAAATGTGTCCCACCACCATCTGCACCCCCGCCATTTCCTCTCCTGTCACGGGATCAAGGGCGGAGAAACAGTGGAGGAAGTGGTCGGTGGGGGAGGTATTATTTATCTTGCCGATCTTCAATCCTAGACGGACTCCAGGGTTGCGCCTGCTCGGCCCATTCTGGGAGATGTAGTCGGGAATTTGCCAGGGTAGAAGGGGGTCTTCGAGGCTGGAGTGCGCGCGGATCAGATAGCCGGGTTGCCAGAATTTGGAGCTGGAGAGGAGGGCGATGTGGTGGGGTGCGTCTTCTGAAGTTGGGTTTGGGGCTACGATGCCGGTTTCTGAGTGACGGAGAGCGAGGGCGTAGATTTTGAGGCGTAGCTCGTGTGGTAGGGACAACATGGGGGAGGCATGAGGAGCAGGGATCGTGGCGTCCTCTACTGTAGTGCTGAGGGTCGTGCTTGTCATGGCTTTCATCAGCTTCATGGTGTCCGCTCCGAAGAGAGTGGGTGTGGGCGTGGTGGTTGCCATTGCTGCTTTGTCCTTGTTCCTGACTTCTGACTTGAAGTTCCTGGGACAGTACAGCGCTCCATGGTTTATGAAGAGGTACTGCGAAGAAACCATGGAAGCATGATGCGCAGTGGTAACATGAAGATATGTGATCCAAGGCTGTGACATGTGTCCGGAGGGTCGCACAAATCTGGTGAATACTGTAGGGAATGGTGGCACGTGCAAGGGACATATGCGACGTGAATAGGAAATGTTTTGTGCGCCTTGTAGCAGCAGACTTCTGGCCCACAGTCCACACTACAGTAATTACAACATTCTGTTACAGAACTTCACCAACCGCATTCCGCAACTCGCACGGCCAGGGCAGCAGCCTGAAATTGGCTACAAGCCTCCTGATTAAGCTGTATCTGAAAACCTTCTCACCCATGGCCTAGTACCCGACTACCCTTGCCCAACACGGACTTTTTTTTCACACCTAGACTCTCCTACCAAAACGGATGAGTCCTTACAGAAACAATCTCCTCCTCCTGCCTCGAATCCTCCTGAGCCCACTCCGTCACAAGAGCCAATTCTCTCTCAGGCTTGCCCATGGCATGCTCCAACTTGCGGATACCATTCACAGCCTCCTCGATCGTTTGCACGCACGCATGGCCCGATGTAAAAGCCTTAGCGATGCGCTTGTAACCCTCGCGGATGATAGGGCTGAAGTACGGGGATGTAGTTGGCTCGGTGGCAGAGACGGTTTGCCACGGTTCGAAGGCGTTCGACCGGCCATTAAGATCCATATCTCTGGTCGGGTTGGTTTGTTGCGGGTCGCTACTAGCATCCTCGTTGTCCTCGTTGCAATTGTGCGGTGCTCCGCGAATAGCGATTTCCACTCTAGCCGCAGCCATCATGATCTGCAGAGCCCCCTCTTTTGTCTGTACGCAGACAGCGACCGCCACACCATCACACTCGGTGTTACGTAGCTCAATCTAATCTGCTTCGGACGTGCTCAGGTACAAGTGCTTGATGCTGCGAAGATTGTTATCGGCCAGGCTGCGCCACCAGCGCCTCGCATAGTCACCGGCATCAGAAGCCCAGTACACATCATGTCCCTCGATACGTGTGCCACCAAGACCTCTGATCTCGAAGCGGTTGCAGGAGTAAAAGATCGGTAGAGTCTCCTGGCGAACGGCTTTGCTGACCTTGGTCAAATTCGGTTGAATAAGGCACTTCAAGGTGCAGACATGTCCATCAAAAAGCCGCATAGCGCCGTTACCGTTGCGGTATAAGCACATATCGGTACTCTTCTCCAACGTGGCCCATGCCTTGCGTAGTTCTTTGGCAGATATACCCAAAACCAGCTTCGGAAAGTCGACTTTGTTCGAGATCCGCGCGTCCAAACAAGTCGCATTCACCAATGCTCGCTCGGCAGCAACCCGCAGTAGTTGTGCTTCCTTAGCGGGACTGAGTTTGCAGTCCTTTGAGGAGCTTTACCTCGCACCATTCGCCATTCACGGACTGATGTGTTGGTGGTTTGCCCAGAACACTATATGGTGGCGCGATAACGCCGGCATTCTCCTCGTGGCGAAGTGCGTGGGTATATATGCGAGTGCGAAGTTCCGCGGGCAGATCGAGCAACGGGAAAGGTGCGCTGGCGGTGCCTGATGGAGTGGACAGAGGTGTGGAAGAAGTCGGGGTGGGAGAGCTGGGGCTGTTGATTGTGTCCGGTGATAGAATGTCGACCACTTCGGCCGCTAGGCTCGACCAGAAGTCCATGCTCAAAGCCATGATCCTTGTGTTATATATGTTGGTTATTGTAGGATCGAGACGCCAGCAATTGTGGAATGGTGTGCTGGGTCAAGTCGGAATGCTTCGTTTGCTGGGAGCGGAAATTTAATAAAGGGAGGACAAGCTCGGACCCAGAAATATCTGCTGTCCGCGTGCTTGCTTATCAAATCACCATTCACCTGTAGCGTTAACTTCATGTGCGAAGTTGTGATGACAACGGATTTCTCACGAGAATGTGCAAAGAGGACTGAAACTCATCAGCTTCGTATCATTACTACTGTCTCGCATCACGCATTTAGCAAACACAATCGGGTATCTTCACCAGTATCCAAGACTCCACGCTAGCCAAAAATCGGTCATTATCTCAACTCAGAACTTCTCCATGAGCTTCCTGCGCCACGTCCACATGCGAGCTCGTTTGCCGTAGATGTACATTGCTGCGATACGTCAGTACAAGATTTAGCCTGGAGGCGATGTGGTCCACGTACGTATTGTAGTCAAGAGACAGGCCACCTGTATGCATCCTATAGCAATGAAGACGTCTTTGCTGCCTTCCGCATCCAACCACTTGTTGAAGAACAGACTGAAGACCAAGCCGTGAAGAACGTTCTTACTGAAATTGAGCGTGACCAGTGCCTCGCCAGCATACTGTCGGTAAGAGTCGACAGCGAAGGTGATGGCCGTCGTACTACCCAACGAGCATCCAAAAGAAATGAAGCCAAAGAATATCGTCGGGACAATCCAAGCATCGCGTTCCTGCGCTGACCAGCCATACCCCATTAGACCGATGGAAGTGAAGATCAGGATAGGTATGGCCATGACAAGTCTGTACTCAGGCTCGTAGATGCCGCCATTACGTCTCGACATGGCTCGAACAATGATGTCAGATACTTTGCCAGCCACAGCTGTTCCCAGCACACCGCCGACAAAAGGCGAAATGTATACCAGTCCAGTCTGTAATGCGGAGAAATTATACGAAGCCTGGTTCTCATAGATCGTAGCCACGCTCTCCGAAAGTACAATCAACCAGCCAATGGAGAGAGAGTAGACAAGTGTACTCCAGAGGATGGCGGGGTAGGCGAAGAGGATGAAGGGGCGTAGAGCAACCTTGAACCAATTATCAGGTGACAGGCGGCCCGACCAAGGCTTGAGTTGCTGCAGATAGGTCTTGGCTGGGGCAGGGCCATAGCGTTCTACGTATGCGTTTTGTGGAGGGCCGTGCAGGCTGCTTTCGATAGATTGGCGGCGAGCGAGTTCATGTGGTGATGACGGAGATTGAGCTTCGAGATCTGTTAGTGGAGCTTGAGCGTGACTGAAATAGTCGGTCGTTGCAGTCTGGGACAGATTCGCAGGTTGTGCAGCAGCTGCAGTATCGTCATCGGCGAGCACAGCCTTCTCGTTGTCGCCAACATGGTCGTTCTCGTTCATGATGGCCTTCTCATCTTTCTCGGAAGTTGCATCATCATCCGTCTGGAAATGAGCATGTTTCTGTGGAGTGACTGGCGTGATCTCATCTTGCTCGGCTTGGACCGTTCCACTCTTCCTGCGAACACCAGGGCTGAGGTTCCATGAGTGGACGTGAAACAGGTCTGGCAGGCTGTGCTTCCGCTTTGACTGCTTGTGAGGTAGCGGAGCTCTGTCCCAGAATGTCTCTGGGACGAAGAAAAAGAGCAAGCACGATGCGAATCCCACTACCATAGCCACGATCCAAAAGGTCCAGCGCCAGCCAAGACTTTGTATGATCGCTGCGCTAACCAGCGGTACCAAATTCTTGCCTCCTAGTAACAATAATGTGTAGATGCCTAATCTGTAGGCCTTTTCGTGTAGGAAATAGATCTCTGCCACCGTGGCGGAAGGCAAGCACTCTACAGACGAGACTGCTATGCCCATGAAAATACGTGCCACAATCAGGCTTGGAAAGTCTGGCGATAGCGCACACCAGATCGAGGTAAGGATGAAGCAGATTGCCGCTGCAAGATAGACTGGTCGCTTGCCGAACAGGATGGCAGTAGGCGATAGTATGACAGATCCAATGCCTAGACCCATCATGTACAATCCGGTGGTCAGAGCGACCTGAGGCACGGTGATGTCGTAGTCACGAGCCACACTCTTGAAACCAGCAGCAAGGATGGGCGTCATACCACCTCCGACCATACAATAGAACCCGAGGGAGAGCAAAGCCAGATCACGCCGCCAAACAGCCCAATTCAGCGGATCATTGGCACTGTCGTCTGGTTGTGGTTCTAGCACGATGTTCCCATCTGCTGTTCGCTTCTTCTCGGGAATGATACGCCGACGTCTTCTGATCGAACTCGTGATACTTGGTGGGTATGGAGAAGGCAGCGAAGAAGCAGACGTCCGCGCTGGTGCATTTCGCAGACCCAAAGGCTCATTGTACTCTGACACTTTGGAGAGCAGCAAAATCGAGCCAGGCACCTCTTCGGTTTCCGAGTCATTCAGCATGCCCATTGTCCATCTTGCTGGCTTCTTCTGTACTTCTCCCGAGAAGTCCGACATGGATGTCCTATTGCTAGGATGACCACTCTTGCCATTCCTGTTGCCGAGCACCCCCATCCAGTTGACCTTCTTCTTCGTCTTGCTAGTATCAGCGTCAACATGGTGACCAGTCTCAGGCTTGTCTCGTAAGACTTCACCGTCCGTGGCAGGACCGGACGCCATCTTCGAGGTGTAATTTATGCTCTATAATGATATGATCGTTGACCAAGACCAGACGCTACAATCAATCCAGCTTAGACAGTATACATCTCTTGCTCATCAAAGAACCTCCAGTAAAGGGCTATGGGCTGAGCATGAGCCAGATCATATGCAAAAGTCCAGATCACATGCGCCTTGCGGGTCCGCAGCTGGATGACTAGGCGCGTGGACAGATAGCGGTAAGCACAAGTCGAATATTTGCCTACCAATAAGCCGCGGTGATCATGTTATGGCGGTATGGGCGATCAGATGATACCAGGCGACAGACCGACACCAAGCATCCTGCAGGCAACGGCCCTTGTTCTGGGCATGGCTGACCTATTTGCAGATTCGTGAGTGTTGCTTTGTCCCAACTCAGTCCCACTTTTCCCCAGAAGTCGGAAAGTGACGCATCTGGTTGAGCGTGGGATGAGACGGAATGCATTTGATCGTGTTCACAAAATCACCGCGCTCGCCTGCCAGGTTATACGGATTCTTATCGAATTAGGCCACTGCCACAGCTAGCAAGTGGCACGAGGCAGATCACTACAGCACTACCGATGAGCTGCACGTCATGCAGCTAGTGATGCGACAAAGCATGCACACATGAGCTTTATCAGAGCTTCGACAAGCTAACGGACAGATGAAGAGCGCGTCTGCCGCCCACCACCACTTCGAGACCAGCTGTTCAATAGGCATGTATGCTATACGGGCCGCCTGCAGTGTATACACGCGTATAGCATCGATGGCAGAATCCGAACAATTCATATGCCAATCCACACTCACCAGCACTAAACCCTCTGGCCGATTCGTTCTACAGGGTGTAGATGAAGAACGGGCTCTTGTCGCCCATTTCGAGGAGCTGCTGATCACCATATCTGGCCCTGATAGCATCCTCGCCTTCCTCTTCGATCATCTTACGACGTCGCTCGTTCTCGCGCTGGCAATTGACACGCAAAACGTAGGCTAGGCGAAATCTGTATCAGCATAGTTCGAACCATGTCAGAGAGTAATTCTCACCCATGATGATCGCACAGACACATATGCCAAGTCCTGTACCGAAACCAGCAGGATACCTCGGTTTCTGTCTAGCGATGAAGATGTCTGTAGGGTGCGAAGGGCATGATCAGCATGCTTGCAACTCTATGTTAGTCGGAGGCAGAGAACCTACTTGAGCCACAGATACCGCCAAAGTTGCCTACGGATATCAGCAAGGCCATGCCCACAGCACGCTTCGAGGACGGTGCGAGATTGTTGCCTTTGCAGCGATGTCAGCGAGGATCAAAATAAGTCTGCGATTCTGCTTCGTGCTCACCCGTCCAGGCCACGATCATGATGAACGGACAGTACATGCCCATTGCCACTGGAAACAGGAAACCATATGTTAGGCCGGGCAATTTGTTGTGCGGGATGGCCAGCTGGGCAATGAATCCGAACACCGCGATGGAAAATCCGGCCATGATGAATGGTGACCTCTGCTGGACCTTCTCAGACCAGAAAGCGAAGATGAGTACCATAATCATGGCCGCAACATATATCGGGATGGTCAGCAGCTGAGCAATAGCAGCCGTGTATCCCAACTCTTCAATGACTGACGGTACCGTGGCTGTAAAACCATAGGTACCGATGGTATTTGCCCAGAACATCACCCATCCGCCATAGATCCTTGGCTCCTTGAAGGCGGCGAAAATCTGCTTTAGACTGATCTTGTCCTCGTTCGTGACTCTGCCATGTCCCGAGCCCGTCTCAAGTGCAAGACGATTGATCACAAACTCTTTCTCATGCTTGGTCAAGAAGGATGCTGTCTCAGGGCTGTCTGGGAGAAGTTTCCAGATCACAAGGGAGAGCGCGACAGGGACGAGCCCTTCGAGTAGGAAGATCCAGTTCCACCCATCCAGGCCCGCAATACCTTTCATGAAGCCAATGCCGTAGGCGAGTAATCCCGAGAATGCACCTGAAAGCGAGGCAGCTGTGTAGAAAACTGCCAATCGTTTCTGGACTTCATAGCGGCGGTACCAGAGCGTGAGACTGTGCAGGAATGCGTCAGCTTTGTCAAGCACTTGCAACTCTACTTTCAGCGGCTCCGCTTACAGAAAAGTAGCTGCTGGGAAGAAGCCGGACTGCACTTCTGTCAGTGACCAAATTTCGGACTCCGGTTTGGGCAACTGGAACTCACCTCAGCAATACCCAAGAAGAACCTGGCAGCATACAATCCTTCCTTGTTTTTTACCAGACACATGAGGGTCATGACAAGGCCCCAGCAGAACCTGCGAAAACTTCAATCAGCCGGCTTCGACTACTAGATGGCTCCGCAACAAGCTCACATCAGGATCGCGATCCATCGACTCGGTCGCATAAGCTTGAGCACGATATTGGACGGAACTTCGAAGAATCCGTAGCTGACGAAAAACAGCGTTACAGCAGTGTTGTATTGGAGACCAGTCAATTTCAGATCTGCCGCCAGACCAGCGATTTTGGCATTGCCTGGTTCATCGTCAGCAATTATCGACTACTCTACTTCATGCCCTGCTTCAGCTCATCACCCACCGATATTCGATCGATCCACAAACGCAACGAGGTATAGTATCGATAGCACAGGGACGAGTCGGTAGTCAATCTTGCGCAGGATCCTCTGCTCCTCCTCTGTAGGGAGAGAAATGATCACATTACTGGCATCGAAGCCATGATCAACGGTGTGGAGTTGCTCGTCCGATGAGTCGTCCGTGTCGACCCCTTTGGCAGCAAACTCGAGCCTCCCGGAGTCCATCCCTTTCTCATCGACAGGCGGTAGCTCTTTCGGGACTACTGGATCAGTGGTCGCCATTGCAAACGCAGTGTTCAGAGAGGTGATGCGGAAGGGTGGTGAGATGAGAAACAAGCAGCGCAACAGGAACACAAGAGGAGTCAAGACTGCTTATACCGTGCTCCAAGCATGCATGCCGACCGATCAGCCGAGGATCGCAAGTGTTTATTAGAGGGTAGGCCACTATCTCAGCACACAATCTCTCATATGCTTCCGATCGAAGAGCCACGAAGCTACAAGCCTCCTGCAGGCTCCCGCGCACGGTAAAACACCTTCGCTCAAAAGCCGAAAGCTTCTCGACTCACGCGAACATGCAATCGTGGGCCTACTTGCAGCTGCGCACAGGCGATCCTAGGATCTCTTCCCAGGTCGCTGTAAAAGTAGCAGTGCGACAGCCTACCACAATGCGGGGAAGCATGCATAGAGATGACGGCTCCTTCAAGCATACGTGGAGGACATGCGGGGTGCCGTCTTGAGGCGTTGACCATGTGGCCGTTGATGCCTGTAAGATTGATCACCTTGCAGCTTGATGAGGGCCGGTGTCCGATAAGCAGATTATGCTGAGAAATCGGATCTCTCATTCGCGAGCCAGACGGAACTCTACTGGTGGAAACCAGGTCTGTCGTGTGCGTCCTTGTGCATGCGAAACCTTTGGGGGGTTTAACATGGGGATAGCGGGAATGAAGAGAGCATGAGTAGTTCCTGTCTTTCGATCAATAATCAACTCGAAGTCACATACTCTGGTAGTGGAGTTGAAAGTCGACGAACGCTACAGCAAAAGCGTCAATACTTACACACCTCACTCCGCACGCATGTTTCATGAGCCGTGAGCTTGCAGCCATTAAGGCTTCTGAACGGGGTTTTGGGCATTGAGCTCGTGAAGCCATCGAGTCCGAATGTCCAGGGATGTCAGAAAATCATGGTGAAGGTAGATACCGTGATCGGTTATAGACGGCCTTCGCACTCTTCCGATCTCATCTTCATACTTCGAGGTTGGAGATGGGAGAAGATCTCTTCCTGCCGGTTATAGCTGATATACATCCACGTGACACTGCGGCTCGATCGCCTTCGAATAACTCTGCGTGATCGCGGATCCTGGAATAAAGAGGATAGGTAAATCTTCAGGGCGTGTGACTTGTCAATCGACGTTGCTGTATGATCCGAGCAGCTGTATACAGTGGCGCAGACCATCTACATGCGCCAGACTTGCCCAGTACAACACAGCTTCCTCATCGCTTCTACCTAAGGAGTCAATCGTCCCGGATCCCTAGGAAACAAACTAGCCAACCTCACATTCGGCAAGCCCAACCACAACATAACAATCCTCTCCAACCCAATCCCACCTCCAGCATGCTTCGGCGCCCCAGCCTCGAAAGCAGCCACATAATCCTTCAACCCGGCGCTCTCGGGGTCAACCTTAGCATCATGCTCCCGCATCCTCTTAGCCAAGAACTCCGCTTCGTGGATTCTCTGAGCGCCGGACATGATTTCCTGTCCGCGCATGAAGAAATCGTAGGAATTACTGTAGCCTGCGTTAGGGTTGGCGGGGTCGTAGGAGGCGCGGGTTTGGGTTGTGGGCATGGTGTAAAAGGGTCGGATAGCCAGGGGGTACTGGTCCAGGACGTAGAAGTCTGAGCCGTATTTCTCCAGAACCAAGGCGCCGAGGCGTTTCTCCTGTGGTGTGGAGAGATCGTCGAAGTCCCCAATCTCCTCCCCGGCATCACGGAGCATCTTGATGCCTTCTGGGAACTTCAGTCGGGGGACTTTGCCGGCTTCGGGGAGCTTGAAGTCCTCGACGTGGTAAATTGAGCGGACGAGATCGGTTTCGCGTTTGCAATTTTGGCGGAGGCCGTTGAAGATGTGAAGCATGAGTTCTTCTAGTAGGGAGACAACCTCATGGTAGTCGTGGCTGAACGCCATCTCGAGATCAAGACCAGTGAACTCTGTCAGATGGCGAGCGGTATTGCTGTTCTCTGCGCGGAAGACGGGTCCACTTTCAAAGACTCGTTCGAGGCCGGCGGCTACGAGCATTTGTTTGTAGAGTTGTGGTGATTGGGCGAGGAAGGCTTGGCGGTCGAAGTACTTAACCTCGAACACGTTCGCGCCACCTTCTGATGCTGAGCCAAGGAGGCGTGGAGTGTCGATACCGATGAAGTCGCGGGCGTCGAGGAATTCCATGAAGAGCTTTTTGATATTGTACTTGATCTTGAATATTGCCTGGTTGTGTTTTGCCCGAAGGTCGATGACGCGATTGTTAAGACGAGTGTTGAGTGTCACGATTGGCCTACCCTCCTCTGACGTCTCCTCCTCGCCTTCCACGGGGATAGCTCGCTCAGCATCGGCTACCTGCATGGGTAGTTGTGCCTTTGCCTTGCCCTCGATGTAGAGCTTCTTGACATGTACTTCCAGATTCTGAATGGTTGTGCTCTTCACAGCCTCCTTTGGTTGCTTGACAAGCGCATGTACCAGAACATAACTTTCGGCGGGTATGCTCGAGGCGAACTTAACCATTTGCCTGCTGAGCTCCTCGCTGGCTGCAACGACTGCCTGTATCGTTGCTGTGCCCTTCTTGAATACGAGGAACGCTAGCTTAGCGGACTGACTTCGAGCGTTCTCTACACGTGCTCGAAACGTGATATGTGGTCCTCCAGGTGCATCCATCTTGCTCGTGTCCTTGAAGTACTCTTCCAGGTCGCCCAGCTCGACATATGGCACTTTGTCTTCGCCGGGAAAGTCTTCAGGCCATGCTCCATCGACGTCGAGATCGCCATAGTCATTCTTCGAAACATCGTTGGCTTCTTGCTCCTTCTTCTGAGCATCTTCTGCTGCTTTTCGTTTCGCTGCTTTCTCTGCCTTTTCCTTGTCCTTTGCTGCTTTCTTCAATGCACTCTTAGAGGGTCCCTTCTCTCCCTCACCTTCTGCTGCACCCTCTGCAGGAGGTTTCGTGAGTGGAATGACCCTCTCGTTAGGCTGTGCGTTCTCAGACATGCTGTACTGCTATCTCAATGGCAGACCCGAACTTTTTGTGGCTGTTTATGTCAAGTGGGATGTTTGGAGGGGTCATGAGTCAGCCGAGCGGTGATGAAATGGGATCCCCGACGACACCTCGTCAACTCACATCCTGCGACTCAATAACATCAACAGCGCAAAGACTCACTTCTACCTTGCAACAGCGCCGAAAATACTGGCGGTGGAGCCATGCGCACACCGCTGTAAGCGGGCGACTCCGGTGAGAACGCTACTGGTACAGATATACATTGATTTCATGCTCTTGTCAAGCTCGCCTATCTCATATGTTACTCGCAAATCCTGACCCTCGAATATCCTTCTGACCTTCAAAGAGCTGATTGCTGGGTCTCAGTCTCAACGAAGAAACTGTTACCAAAGACCAAGTCGCTAATGAACAGTCGCTTCTGGAAGATCACTAATGGTAAACACCACACACGGCTCCGAAGTCCGTCCCGGTTGCCAGATCTTAATTGACGCCAGGTGTCTAGTCTGCCCAAGTCCTTTCTTATGCTCTAACAGAAAACATGCCACATCCACTCCACTGGACGATCCGAGCACGACATTGAAGACCATCGAGCCTGGCTTGAGTTCTGCTGCTACAGAGAAGTCCACTGGCCAACTCTCGTCCCGACTTCTGACCTTGAGGTTACGGAGTAACGCACCGGTGGATCTCGGCTCCAGATCTTGCATCTCGGTGAATAAGATATGTCTCACATGCTGCGAGTCCAGGCCTTGCTCTTTGCATAGGGTACTGTAGGTGAGCCATGCAACTTCGGACCAGTGTGGCGAGGGAGCTACTTTGTCTTTTGAGATGCCGATCTTCCTGGCCATGAAGGTTGGAGAGTAAATGCCCTCGGCACGAATCAGACCGTACGCCGGACCATACATCATCTGGTACTCCGCTCCAGTCTTCTGACATGTATGCTCTCCAACTCTAAATTCGCTCAGGTCTTTATTGCGATGACTATTTGAGCCCTGAAACCACGGGACCTGCACGATCGGTTTTGGTTGCGCGGATTCTGTGCCCTTGTTGGCAACAAGTGCTTCCATAGCCCCACCCACGGAGTCAAGGTCCGCTAGTGCCCAGTCGTGCTGCCTTTGACCTGTGACTGGATTGCGGATAGCCCAGCCATACTCATCCATCATAGCATAGGTGTTCCACGTGCTTGGCTTGATATCATCAGCCACCTCCAACGGCTCCAGCATCTTCGTGGACAGTTCGCGGCCTCGTGCCTGAGCCTGAAGGACCACAGCTGATCCGTCATCATTGCCTCGAGCATGGAGGGTCGAGTTCTGCCCCAGTCCATGCAGATCACAGTCTAAATCCAGGAACGCTCCGCGGCATCATGTTATGAGCACAATCATGCGCACAGTCACGCAAAAGCATGCCAAGTATACGGCAAGTGCCAGGCCCAGGGACCAGAGATGTAAGTCTCGTGAAACCCCACGGCCAGATCGAGTAAGCAGTGGTGCATACTCATCATTGTTGTCTGTGTACGCCTCGACATCTCGTTCTAAGCTGGCTGTTGTGGTAGGTATGATGAGGCCCCTTCCTTCGGAACGGTATGGTGGCCCTGGGTGTTGTTGATAGTAGTCTTTGGTCAGTCTTGCTGTAGTGGACGTGTCTGCAGTCTCCCGAGAATGGATTGAAAGACATTCTGAACATGGCATATATACCACGATTAGTCCTGTAGCTTGTGCTGGCCTGCGATGAATCTCATGCCAAGCACATATGGCTACAGCTGACAAGTGTCAGGACCTCCTGGAACGCATATGGTATAGATACCATACAAGACCTCGTGCTAACGAGTGTGCCCTCCGCGCGCCCTCGCGGGACCTGATGGGAACAATGGACTCGAAGATGGTCCATCTGTTCCTCCCACAAAGATCGCTCGCTTGCCCACATAGCATTCACAAAGGTCGTGAATCTGTTTACCTTCGCATACATCTGTTATCCTCAACTCTGGCTCCACCGACAAAGTCAACCCCACCGCAACACCCGGACCTTTGCTCTGCACCTCGCAGATCATGGTCAGACCGGACCCTGTATCGTTACCATATCGTGCCACTTCACAATAACACGAACAGGAACGCCACAGTCAATGTCGTCGCTACCAGGATACTGCCACATGGATGCTGTAAGAACTCGAGACAGCAATCTCGTGCCGCGGGCCGGCACTTCGATCTTCTGAGAAGGGATGTCTGTTCAGTCCTACCCGCGTTCGCCTCGATGTCGTAATCGTTGAAGGTTGCATGGTACTGCAGGTCTCTGTAAGAGGAGAAACTCCGTAAGATATGTTGCATCGCCCCAATTGCCATTTTCGAAATAGCTCTAGGTCCGTAACGGTGTGTTCTTAAGTCTTGGAAATCGGTCGAATGTCTTTTCTCACTCAGTAGTAGTAGTATTACGCGCTATTGTCGTTTCTAGGACTCCACAGAGAGAAGCTGATAGCATATACAACAGAACATGCATGAAGCTAGCATAGCAGTAACTCACACAAGCGTATAGTGTTAGCCATATGCTACGAGTGTATGACAAGAGCATGTCACTAGACTAGCAGATGGTCTAGCATGAAAAGCGTAGTCGGGCTGACTATATCCTCTCGTGCTTCAGAACATGGCAATCACTGACTAGCCGCCCACCCAACGACCCAAGCCAGCGCACTACCCCAATTTATAGCCACTTCGTTTGTACTATAGCTGTTCACATCATCCACATAACACGTCTGTGGCGCGCAGCCTTGCAACACATCATCTGCCGGCGGATCACTTGCAGCTTGGTTTGCGCCGCCAGCCATAGCGCCAGGAGGAGCTTGTGGCACTCGTGGGTCGAGCTCGTGGGCATAGAGGCGGGAGTGTACATTCTGAGTGTCCTTGGTGCCGTAACCGCGAATGTATGATTGTGCTAAGGCGTTGCGACCAAGGACGTAGTCGATTGCGGAGAGCGCGGCAGAACGGTAGGTTGCATTGCCAGTGAGGTCAGCAGCTGTGGCAACGATCTGGAAGCATGCCATCAGTAGTGCTTGAGGTTGGTAGTCTTATGAGAGAGCTTACCTGAACATTGTTGAGAGCATTGCTGTTCGAGCCCCACTGGTAGCTTGTTAGAAGGACATCATAGCCATTACTACTGTTCTGCTGTACAGCTAGCAGCATATCTGCGGCATCCATTACGGACTGCACGATAGCGGAATGGTTTGAGATGTTACTTGGAACGGTCGCGAGGTCCAGGCGGCCTAGAGCAGCGACAGAAGGCCAGCCGAAACCTGATGGGATGGAGAAGGCTGTCGATACATTTGCTGTATGATAGGGATTCGCAGTCAAGTCGCCCAGGTATTGCAGGCCGCCTGTCGTCAAGTAGAGCTCTGCTGCTGCCCAGTAGAACTCGTCCGAGACATCGTTATCGCTGTACGCACCACCACCGAGATCCCAGTCTGTGCCCGGTGCAAGAATGGCAGGATGTTTCAGAGCTGCAGCATAGGCGGTTTGTGCTGCATTGAGCGCTTTTCTCGCGAATGCAGCATCAAATGGCTTGAACAAGCGTGCAGCCATCGCAGCAGCAGCAGCAAGATTGAGCGCCGCGGCGGTGGAAGGTCGGTGCAGCTCACGCCGTTTCGGATCCTGTGACGGATCTGTTGGAAGAGGAGTCCACTGGTTGTCGTGCATCTTGTGATGAGCCAGACCAGACATATCAATGTAGCTGCCGTTGAATAGCTGGGGAGTCGAATTGTACGGGACTTGCATCTTCATCAAGAACTCGACTTCCCATCTCGCCTCATCTAAGATATCTGGGACCCCATTATTGCGTTCTGGAATGCGCAAAGAGCCGTCTCCCAGCTGTGCACTGCCATTCTTGACTCCGTAGTGTAGGGATCGCTCGTACTGCATCAAAAGCTGCGCAGCTGAGATACCACCGTTGACGACATATTTGCCTTGATCACCAGCATCGTACCATCCTCGTGTGACATCAAGTGTATAGTTACAAGTCCATGGCTCGAGATATGCGATCAATGAGTCGTGGACAGCCTGGCACGGAACTACGACATCGCCTAGATTTGGCAGAATCTGAACGTGACCAGCAGCACGGGCATACTGGGATCCGACTAGGTCACTATCGATGGCGATCCCGCTGCGCTGCTGGTAGAAGAAGCGAAGAGAGTCCTGTCTGAGGTTATTGTAGAGTGTCGAAGAGATTGCGAAGGGAAGACTCGTCGCGCTGCCAACCGACAGGGTATAGCTATCCCCCTCGGTGGCGAAGGAGCTGAAGTCGACGATGCTGACTGTCTGATTTGACGCATCGTCCTTGCCTCGGTAGGTTGTCTGGCCAGTCGCACACGCATCTCCTGCAGCATTGTACAGTGACCACTGCTCGGACGCTGTCGTGTTAGTCACGACAGTGGCAAGCTTTGGGCCACTCGGCAAGTAGCCAAGCTGATTGACTTTAATCGCAGGCCCGTAGTCCTGTCTGATTCCACTACGGTCGATCCGCTTCATAGACACAGAGCCAATGCAAACAGTTGCTGCTGAAGGAGCTCCTCCAAGTATGAACTCGAGAGTGGCATTAGGCGCCTGGTTGGCAGGAGAGAATGTCATGCTGAATGGATACGATGAAGTCGTCAATGCAGCTGCCATGTTGAGATTCGGGTCGAGTGACGGATCGGGTGTTTGTATCAGGATGTCGTAGCCGATGGAGGACATTGCGGTGAAATTGAGAGTGTAGACGTCGTTCTTGGTCTCTAAGAAGTTGTAGGTCGTCTTCAAGAAGCTGCTGTTCCCTTTGGCTCCAGCAGGTACATTGACACAGTACATTCCATTGATGATAGTGCCTGGTGGACTCGAATCCCAACCAGTCGTTCCATTGACGAAGTCACCATTCTCGACAATCTGTGGTGAGCCTGGGATCGGTGGCTTCGTTACTTGAGCGGTCGTCGAGAACGCGAAGGCTACAGTCGCTAAGAGAAGACTACGGCTTGTCATGGCGGCCATTGGAGATGCGAGATCGTGGAAAATGCGAGAGAAATGTCAACTCATGGACTTCCTGAATCTTTGACAGTTGTGGACACAAGCTCATGTTGATCTCTGCAACACGGCACGAGAATGGTGCAGCGATGAACGCATGATGAGCATACTTGCAGCGGAAGATGCGCATTCAAAGCATATACACATCATTGTCCATCTTTGACACGGTTGTGTGCGGAGGTGAAGAGAATAGGCAGGAAGACCGGCCCGTCACGGCCATTGACCTGCCTTGTGAGGCCAATGAGTGGGCCCTTCTCTTTTGACAGCATTATGTCAACATTCCTTGTGCTGGGCGTGTTGACTCTCGTAGATGGATCGCATGCCCGTGATGCGCTCATGATGGATCTGGCTTTTGCAGAAGACGAAGGAGAGGCACTGGTGCTCAGCACGAGATTCGGCTAGCGATACGAAGAATTTTTCGTTACATTCTTTACGCAGTAGGGGGTGGCATCACTAGCTGCGATAGCTTAGGAGACTTTTCACGAAGCACTCAGCAGCTGGGCCGGATCCATATGGTACCTGTATCGTTCAGCTGCGGCTACTCTACATCGACAGCTGTTTTCGCCTGATTGCCAAGATGACTTCTGCTAGCGATAGTTCTAGGGCAATGGACAAAATCTCCGTGCATAGTGATGCAGCGCCGAAACAGATGCCATGATAAGAAGACCTTCAAAACTGGTCGCGGGTGATACGCTGAGTGAGACCGCAAAGTAAATCTAACCGAGTACGCACAAGACGAGCTCGATGTTGGTCATATGTCCATACTGATAATCTCAGCGTGGACGTCAAGCACACCGACATGGACGCAAGATCCCGTTTCGTATCATGCGCCTCCAAGCCCAGGCGATGGCATTACCCATCCAACCCAAGCTATGCAAAGAGGCCAGGCATAGCTGTCGTCTTGTCGCGCAACTTGACAATGTGGGTCCTCATGTGACGTGGTCCGAACTCTGGCCGAGATATGCGACGCATTGTGCTGCCGCGGCGAACGAAGCGGTAGCCGCCCTGACAAAGGCTCTCGAGTACAATAGAGGACAGCGGACTGCTGCGGATTTGGCTGTCGCCGCCTTGGCCTCTCACGGGACTGCCATCAGGCCGCTCCAAACAGACCTCAAGAGGTCTGAATGCCAAGAAACCCTCGACAGTGCTGTTGTATGTACAGCTGCTTTGGCCATCTTCCAGATCGTCATGAACGATAATAGCAAAGGCAGACGAGCGAACACTTTTGCTCACTGGGCTGGGATGCATGCCATTACACAGGCGAAGCAAAGCAACCGCGAAGAAAGCGAAATTGTGCGTGCAATACTGTATAGCTTCTCGGACGGCCTTTCTGGTCTCGCTGTGCTGCGCGGGACGTCTTTGTGCATGGAGAAGCAAGATTGGGCGAATATGCAGCCCGCGTCACTACATCCTGTGCAGAGCGATGTGCTCAAGTTTCGGACGACCGAATACCATCTTCAGCTGCAGCTGCCTCGTCTCCTGTGCGAGACCAGAACGATCCGAGAAAAGGATGCGATCACGTCCCAAAGTTTGAATGCAATCCTCGAGCTTGCTCTCAAATTGTATCAGGCGTCTGAAGACGAGGCCGAAACTGCAGTACTACGTCGTGCTGCCGTTGTAGGAGCGGCGGAAGACTCCATTGTGCCATTCATCCTCAGATTTGCGACCAAGGACGATCTGCTAGTTGCGCTGATATACTGGCATACTCGATTGGTAATAATCAACTGTTGTCTCCGAATCGTGCAGGAAGGGCACTTGATTCAAGCTGTAGATGAGGCACGATTGCAGTCTGATCGAGATCGAACATACATGAACGTACTGATGTCCAGGGAGCACGCAGCCTCGACGAATTCATTCGCAGCTGCGATCGTAGCGAAGGGCTTCACACAAGGTTGGCAGCATCTGAGATCATGCGAAACCTGGCGTGGCTTACGATGCGGCATTGTGATCGACTGGATACTGCCACGCATGGCTTCACCATCGCTTGCATATCTTGAGGCGCCTGTGCTCACGGTAGCTCAACTTGATCTAGCAGCCGATATGCTCCAGGGTGGTCCACTTTACGACTTTCTGGCCTCAGATAGGCTACCGATATGAGCAGCTCGAGTGCTAGGACATGGCTCCTGATCCTGCCACGAACCTACGTCAGACACCCAACATGCGGCTGTTGATTCTCACGAATACATTGGCAGCTGCTTGTAAAGCCAGTGGTAAATGGGGTTTGGACTAACGCCTCTCAGAGCTGGTAAAGGTCATACGTGCACTATCAACACTCGTCGACCGACCATACTTCTGTGGGAAAAGACCTTATATGTGTAGACTCGCTCCGATCGACAGTTTAGAAGTAGAGCTACTATGAGCATTGTCTGTGAATATCGTACATGAAGACAACGGCAGCTTGGCATGTCCACTAGCACTTGCCTATTCGGGAGCAACTGGGGCTGAACATGAATCTTGTCGAGCTCATATCGACCCTAACACGATTAACATTCTTGACTTGTGCCGAGAGGCGAACGTGCGAATCGTAATGGTCGTGTTCTTCTTCTTGCTTCTGTTCCCGGCTCTTCTGTCGCCAGGCCAAGTCCTGCAGACTGCTTTGATGGGTACTCCAGCGATCTCGATAACATTCACACCGGTACTGGATGGAACCCAGACACCTCGTCTGAATGTTGCTCTCCTGCTACATACGCCAGTCACGTCGCCGAACAATTTCCTGATCGAACTACCCATTGCGATCGGCAATGTGCCTACACAAGCATACAACACCACCAACCCGATCCTGGCTGAGGATGACCTTGGCAATCTCGAGCTCATGTTCAAAGACGATCCAGAACGTCAACTTCGTCGATGGCATGCAACACGCCCAATTACCGGCAACGTCAGACTGGCATTCGTAGCGATCCCTCGAGTCGTGGACAACGACACGCCCATAGGACCTCGACTTGATCTACGTGCTTTTGGTAACGGCCTTCTCGGTGCCGGATTGTCTGTACTACCTCTTCCACCGGACGTAGACAGCACCTACCGCATCGGACTATGCTGGGACCTTAGCCACACCGCACGCAAGACGATCTTCGCCTCATCCTTCGGCGAGAACGACTGCGAAGAGCTCAACGACAAACTTCAAGCACTGCAAATGCTAGTCTTTGCTGTTGGTAACAGTCTCCAGCGCCATCCAGCCAAGAGCACAAGTCCAGACTTCGCCCTCTTTTACTTCCGCCAATCGGGTCATATCGTTCCCTTCGATGTCCCGACCTTATCACACTACATCCGCAGCCTTCATACCCATTTCTCAGCCTTCTTCACGCCTTCAATAAGGGAACCATACCATGTGTTCCTTCGCCCTTCGCCTCGAGCTTTTGGAGGTGCCGGCTTTAAACGAGGCTTCATGCTCGAGTACCACGAGAAAGTCGACGTGACCACCTTAGAGCTTCAAGATCTGCTAGCCCATGAGATCGTACACAATTGGCCAATAATGGATTTCAGCCAGAACGAATCGCTCTCTGCTATAGATGCCAAAGCAGAGAATACGTGGTTCAATGAAGGCATCGCTACGTACTATGCGACCTTCCTACCTTTCCGCCTTGGGCTGGAGAGCAGGGAAGACTTCGTGGCGAAAGTGAATCGTGCTCTTCAGGCGTACTACACCAGTCCAGCTCGTCACCTCAGCAATGTAGAGGCGGCGAAAGTGATGTGGGCGAACGCTGATGCCCAGAGGTTGCCTTATTTTCGAAGTACAGTATACTTCATCCGACTAGCGTATCTCCTACACGAGGAGCGTGCAGTCTCCGGAAGGGGAGCAACTCTAGATGGCCTCGTTCGAAAGCTGCTGGATCGTCGTCGACATGGCCTTCAACATGACTTGACCATATGGCAGAGTCTCGTAAGCCATGAGCTAGGAGCTGGCATTGCACAGCAAGAATACGCCGCAATGACGTCCGGTGGACCAGACATGCTAGTCCCACAAGCACGCAGCCTAGAGTATGTTGATCTACAGCTCGGGGCCAAACAGCAAGAAGAGCTCCAGCTAGGCTTCGCCACATCGTCCTTCAACAGCCACATCATCACAGATCTCCTCCCTGACTCTCGAGCACAAGAAGCCCGCATCCGGGAGGGCGACCAGATCGTGGAGGCAAAGACGATGTACTGGCAAGTAGCGGATGACCTCGGTCGAAACATGACTCTGCTACTTCGCCATACGGGTCATGCCGACGTCTTCAATATCAGCTACTGGCCACGTGCAAAGCAGAAGCTCCAGAGCTGGCAGGTCCTTGATCGGAAACCAACGTGAGACAGCAGATCGTATGTGGTATGGGAATTGCTTGCAAGAGAGTTAGGGCACATCAGTATGAACATTTATACAGCATCGTAGCGTTCGCAAACAGATGCACAGCGTGTGGGTATCGGGCTCAAGCACTATACCGCTTTGAGGCAAGAATGCACCTTCAAACAGTGGAAGCCGCTCAGATAACGTACTGCGAGTTGGGTCAGCACAATCGCAAGGCACAGGCACGAGAAGTAGACTCACGGGAATAAACAAATACGGCGTCCTCCGCTCATACTCCAACCACGCCTCACCGTACTTCTCTCTACACCTCTGAATATCCCTGAAAGCCCGGTGAATAATCATGAGCACAAAGAAAACCGGGTAGAACCACGGGAATGGAGACTTGAATCCCGTGATCAGGCCCCAGGTAGTGGCGAAGTAGACATCGCAGGTATAGTGGATCTTGCGAGCATATCCATACCATCCATCCACCAAGATCGAGTCGCCAGATTCCGTCTTGATGTGTTTTGGGTTCTTGACTTCTTTCCAGGGTAGAGTAGGGAAGGACTTGCGTTCGGTCTGGTAGCCGCGTTCGCGAGCGCGGAACATGGCCTTTTGGCTCTGACTGGTGTCCCACACGAAGTAGACGAAGAGGTAGGAAATATACAGCAGAACCAAAAAGGGCTTGGACCAGGCGTATTCGCTCGGGTCGTGGTTGGCGAGGTAGATGGTGCAGTGGCAGTAGCTCAACGGTACACCAGCCAGATTCCAGAAGATGAGCATGAAGCCCCATTTCTCGTAGTACATGTCCCAGGTCATGACGATCATTTCTTCGCCCTTGCAGCAGGCGTTGGCGTAGAGGAAGTGGGCCATGAGAAGGAATCCAACTTCGCCGGTTACGTAGCCGTACAGTTCGTATTGTCGGGCCGCGGCGCTAAGTGTGATCAGGAAGAGAATAAACCAGGGGAGGCGGACCTCGAAGAACATCTTGAAGTCGAGCCAGCCGAACATGCGCGGATTGAGCTCGGCGCCCATGAAGAAGTCGTAGACGGGATAGCCGGTCATGCGATGTTGGGCGCCGCGGGAGAGAGCGGAGAAGTAGGCTACTACGGACATTCCGAAGCCGGTGATGATGGCTACGCTCATCAGGGGCCCAAACTCATCCATGAGAGTGTAGAGCTTGAAGAGTCCCGTGAAATGTAGAACGCCAGCTAGAATGATGGTGAGGTAGAAGCTGAAAACGCCGTTGCAGTAGTAGCGGAGCTGTTTACCACCTTCGTGCGGGAGAGGCTTGCCGGTAGCGTAGACGCCGGGAAGAGTTAGGTATAGGACTCCCTGGCCGACGAGGAAAACCCAGTAGATTGCCCAGGCTTTCGTGTGAGGAAAGGCGCCCGTGTAGACGAGATGTGCCATGTGACTGGCGAATTTCGACCAGGACATGCTGGGCTCGGAAGGGAATTTACCGTCGTAGTAGGTCGCTCCAATCCACATATACCACATGAGCGTCGGGAAGCCGAGCATCATAGCCGTCACACCGAAGCTGCCGCCGAAGTCGAAGGTAGGGTTCAGGTCGATCTTGGGATCTGAACCCTCAGCCCAGCCGTCCACTACTCGCGGTGCCGCGCTGCCGATGACATGGCCATTGAGTCCATTGACGTGGCCATTGGTGCCCTTGTCCAGATCATTCTTCGCTGCTTGCTGCTCCGATCGATCAATCTTGACTTCCGGGTCGACGCCAGTAGTATATGCTCCGTCGAGTGGTGACGAGGAGCGATCTCCATTGACTTCAGACTTTCGTGAGCGTCCCTTGGTGCCCGGTGTTTCAACGAAGCCTTCGGGCATCGATTTGCTATGCGACGTTGTCAGTTCGCCGTCTCTGACGCGTCTGAAGAAGCAGTAGTGTAGCCATACCGAGGCGTACGCCCAGTCTGGGAGCGTGTGACCGTCATGCTGGTAGCTACGACCTGAGGATTGTCGCAGTGGAGTCTGGCGAAAACACAAATCAATGGCTCGCGCGTAGAACCGACAGCAGAAGAGACTATGCCAACAAGGAAGCAAAACAGCGATAATTGACGCGATCGGGGGGAAGTCGATCAACAGTAAAATAATCCTAGGGCCGTTATTGCCAAGCTCTCTTCCGGACCTGCCGGCGCCGACCGCAGCTTAAGGACGCCACTATCGTTTACCAAGAACATTTGAATCCTGCATCTGCTCGACAACGATGACTGTGATGACTGTGCGTCGAGCCGGAGACCACAATGATTGTTACCGCAGTAGACCGGTGAATAGAATGCCTGACAACGTGCATGAGAGCCGCGCCAAGCTCGTAACAATGAGCGTTAAGCAAAAAATAGACGACAAGCTTCGACGTCACTCAATGCAGGTACAGTACAGAGCTAGATGAACATCTTCCGTCATGACAATGTGCACTGAACACCCCCATATCAGGAGTGGTATAGTCAAAAGACCAACGACCATGAGCATAGACAGCGCCATCCTCAATCTCCTCAAGCTAGATCCTAGCAATGTCACCGCCTCAGGCGGAGTGGGTGGCGGCACGTCTTCTGCCTCAACCTCCAGCATGACTGTAAAAGGCTCAGATGGTACGACAACGAAGTACTTCATCAAGACTGGCAAAGGCAAAGCAGCCGAAGTCATGTTCGCAGGGGAGCATCAGTCCCTCACAGCGATTCGCGACATCGTGCCAACCCTCTGTCCGAGATCCTACGGCCATGGCAAGCTCGCAGATACACCAAACAAAGCATTTCTGGTCACAGACTTCCTAGATCTCTCGGGTCGGGGCAGCTTAGTCTCGAGCAACACGAATGTCACGACACTCGCCCAGAAACTGGCTAAACTGCACACCACACCAGCACCTATACCGGAGGGCAACGAGAAACCACAATTTGGCTTTCCGGTACCTACTTGTTGTGGCGATACACAGCAGGATAATACCTTCTGCTCGTCATGGGAGGATTTCTACGCCAATCACCGAATACGCTTCATTGTCGCGCGGTCCAGGAACTCGAACGGTACGGACAAGCAACTTGAGGACATGGTTGAGGATACTTGCACGAAAGTGGTACCACAACTCATCGGCGACAAGCATCTCAACAATGGCAGAGGTGTCACCCCAGTTGTAGTTCATGGCGATCTCTGGTCGGGAAATGCTTCGATGGGAAGACTACCTGGTATGACAGGCCCGGAGGACATCATCTACGATTCTTCCGCAGTCTATGCACATTCTGAGTTCGAGCTGGGCATCATGAAGATGTTTGGTGGCTTCGGCGGTGGCTTCTTGAAGGAATATCATCGGCTTGTCCCAAAGACAGAACCAGTCGATGAGTACGATGATAGAGTGGCATTGTACGAGCTGTACCATCATCTCAACCACTATGCCATGTTTGGTGGCGGGTACAGAAGCGGTGCGATGAGGATTATGAAAGATCTTGATGCCAAATATGGGGTTGGTGACAAGAGCGTATTATGACGCTTGAATCATCCGTGCGCACCGCGATGAGCCCTCTACGGACCAAGAATAGTACGCACAATACACGTATCGCCGTTATCAGGACAAACATTCGTCCGATTCAACTGCTTGTCCTCTGGCCCCGTTGGTCCACCTTGGTACTTCTGCGTCCCGCTAATGCCGAAAATCGTCGTCTGTCTCGGATCAGAATTGGGATACTGCTGGTCGCCCCAGTGGCCATTGAAGTACAACCAGTTCACTGGTGTGCTACTGTCATAAGCCGCGAAGGTGTTGCTACCGGCATTGTAGCTGTAGTAGTAGGCCGAGAGAGTGGGATCCCACATTGATCCTTTGTCGGTGTGGTCCTCGACCGGCCCTTCCGGCAGATTGACGTTGGGGATCGTGTGGTCGTGGGTTCCGGTGATCGCATAGTTTGCGTGGCTACCATTGGCGGAGAAGACGATTGGCTACGATATTACCAGTCAGTATCCCGGCAGTGTCATGCACAGCACCCGGGGAATAGTGAGCTTACCCTCACACCACTCTTCTGCACAGTCGCATACGTGAACGCCTCGCCATTCGCATGCTGACTGTACCAGATAGCTTGCGGCATCCCGTTCTGGAATCGGATCATATTGTGCTCCCAATCACCCACATGGTCGCCGATGATGAAGCTGAAGTAGTCGCCGCCATAGTTAAAAGCGTAGAAGTACATGTAGAAAGCATCTACTAATCCAGAGCCGTGATCATTGACAATGATCGCACAGGATACGGCTCCATTGGTCTTCCCGCTCGCATCGGGCTTAACACCATTGAGCCAGGATGGATTTTTGCTGATGTCGTCTTTGGACGTAAGGTAGACATTTGTACCGCCTAGGTTATTGAGGGTGTTCAAGTTGTTCAACGTCAGAGGGTTGGGAGCTCCAGAGACAGTGGCGAAGTTCACTTCTGGCTGGGTGTGGCTGAGCTGGGCGCCGATATCAGATGGGAAGTATGGGTCGCTGGAGTCAAGGTAGACAATCGGAGCGTATGTGAGGACATAGGCTGGAACTCCAGAAGGCGCTTGGCGAGAAGCAAGTGGTGCCGAGAAGACTGCTGGTGCGAGTGCCGCCAGCGCGAGGAGAGTTCTGGTGGTTGACATCATTCTGTATGCTGTCTTGTCCCTACAAACACAACGAGACGCGTTCGTAGATACTACCGAATCGCGAAGAGCGTGGAAGCTGCTGAGGGAGCGTATACCTACTTATACCAACACCAGAGTTGTCCTCAAACCATGTACAAGTACAGGAGACAGTCTAGAGTGACCTGGGACGGTGATATAGCTCATTGTCGCAAGGATCGACGACACTGTCGACTATCCCACCTTCCCTCTGAAGCGCTGGCTGACCATTCGGACGTCGTACATGCCACGACGATCAGGCACGAAGTACAAGCGTGAGAAACTTGCAAATGGCGTAAAGTGTTGTAGAGGCACGTTCGTAAGGAGAAGTTCTGATTGGCGCGCATGAGATCTGGGAGCTCAAGCCTTCGGTCTGTGATGGGACGGATCGGAGATGTGCCTTTTCGGTGGAGCGCAACGACGACAACGAAGGCAAGTGAGGCTCCAAGCCACCATCAGTGTCTTGACCGACCACTTTCTGTTCGGGCTTCTATTCGTGCTGCATTGTCACTTGGCAGCTGAGACATCGTCTCCCAAACAAGAACAGTTTCTTAGTAAAAGAGACTTGAGATCTACAACTGTGATGGAACTTGGATGTGATTGAAAGCACGATCATTTGAATCGCTGATTATTCAGTTCGTAGGTCTATGGACACGGGTTCGTCAAGATCATACACACACCAAGCATGCAGAATCGCGGCGGTACTGCCAAGTATGTCGATGTGCTGTCGTGCTAAAGACAGTCCTACTGTTTACTCGCAAGAGCAGAAGCAACGAGCTTGCCGAAGTTCTGCAAACCACAAGTCAGCATTGAGTATCGTAACACATACTTCAGACCGCAGAATACTCACAGGTGTACCAAAGCCGGTGACGGCATCCCAGCCGACCTCGGCAGGGAAACCACTGCTGTTGCAGCCGATGGACGAACCCGACGTGATGTCGGTGAGTGCCTTGTACCCACTGCTGTAGAGCCAGGGATTGAGGAACCCGAGCGGCGACTTCCCCTTGGCGATCAAGGCGTCATTCACAAGAGAGATCACGGCGGCGAAGGTTGGGGAAGAAGCGCTGGTGCCACCAACTGTCCTCAGCGCGCCATTGTAGGCGATCACGTCGTGGTTGCTGTGGCTGTGGGTTAGCAAACCTCCACTCTGAGAGTTCAGCTTTTCAGACTTACCCTTGCGCAGCGACATCAGGATAAGCACGACCAGTGCGATTGTAGAGCCCAGCGTAAAGGTCGCCGATCTTGCTAAGGTATCCCTCGACGGCACCAGTCTGGTATGATGGCTGACCGAAGTAGTTCGAGAAACCGGCACCACTCCCGAAACGAGACACTGCGACCTCGGGCTGGAAGCCTGCCGTGCCACCGACCGAAGTAATCCATGGACAGCTGGTTGGGAAGTTTGGAATGAACATCGCAGTTGTGTTATCCTTGTTCGAGACGCAGGTGCCATTACCGCCAACGCCGGCGTCGCCGCTGGAGAAAAAGACGCTGATACCTTGGGCGCCAAGCTGCTTGAAGCCGTCACAAGCACGAACGGCGTAGGAGTATGGCACAGTCTGCTCATCGTCACCGTAGGAAGTGCTGATGACTTGTGGGTTATCGTTGCGAGGCAACACATAGCTGAGCCAGTCGAGGTAGGGCTCGTTCGTGTCCGTTGGTGTATTCAAATCTGCATTGAAAGGCGGCATACCACCGGTGACCCACGACTGAAACTTAGTCGGCCAGACGAATCCGAGCACGACGTCGCCGTCTAGAGCCCCCTCGACTTCGACTGCACCGAGCCGAGATGCATTCAATGGTGCCTGGTTATCCGGACCGTTGTTCACTGAGATAATTGGGAATTCGTACGCAACACCTGCGGCCTCGGGACGGAAATTGTCCAGGAACAACTTGATATCGGATCGGTTCTGTGTCTCGCCGAGGTAGTTGGTCACACCAATCGCGTTTTTCTCTGGGACTTGTGGGACGTAGTTTATTGTGCCGTAGAGTGTACGGAGGCAGTCGAGTGTCGTGAAAGTGATGTTGCAGATGGCGCTGATGTTAGGTGCCGGCACATTGCCAGGGTTGCCAGGGCCGCCAGGATAGCCACCTGGGGGGCCACCGGGAGGACCACCTGGTGGCCACTGTCTCACAAGTCAGCCGATGGCAACGAGCTCATCTTCGGAGACGCATACATGAGCGGGCTGCGGGTGGTGCTTCTGCCACCACGCTGGCTGGAAGCTTTGGCTTCCAGGTCCAAAGTGGTCTGCAGGCGCGATATCTGAGCTCTGCTTGGAGGCACGGAAGAAAGAGGTGGTCGGCTGAACGACGTCGATATGCTCGTGGAGGTGCTCAGGCAAGGACCACTCTGGAGCACGGATCAATGCGGAACCATCGGTGTGACGAAAGATGGAGTACTTGGTGTCCAAAAGCTTCTCAGCGCGATCTACTGGCAGACTGACGCGAATCCAATCTTTTGCTGGGCTCAGCGTGGCGCTCAGATCGTGCTCCGACAGCCAGTCCTGGACAAGTCGAATCGTCTGCGAAAACCTCAAAGATTAGCTCATCCTAAAAATTGTTCGATTCACTCGAATGGTTTGAAATTCAACACTTGGAGGTCTTTTGCTGTGTCTGGCATACCTCGTCTGATGGGGCAATCAAGTCCTGAACCTCTTGAGCAGTGAGATGCTGCCCATAGCGGGCATGCGTTGGATCCGAGACCTCAATGGCATGCTTGTCGAGAACATCTTGGTTGCTCTGTTTCAGTCCAACCTGAAGGTGGATCATATGGTCCTTGGCTGCTGGTGCTGCAAGGCTCCATCCTCGAGGTACTGGGTGGGTCTCCTTGACAGCATACCGAGCCTGAATGCTGCGAGAGGTAGGCACTGCGGCAGCACCTCCCGCCAGTAATACTGCAGCGACTGCGAAATACATATTGTCGCTAATGGATGAGTTGTCAAAGGCAGTGAAGACGCGACGCGAAGTAAGGGACTTTGAACTACTTGAACCTTGGAATCTCGGATCATCGCTACTGCATCTGCAAGGACGTCATGTCGTATAGCCAAGCGTAAAATATCACACCTTCCGCATTGGATGCTAGTCATGTTCTGATTGTTCGGAGCAATCACGAGATGTGGTTAATCAGGAAGGACAATCGCTACGACCAGGATTCGAAGTGGATTGGTAGCGCGCGGGGTCTCAGATAAGGGTGGATGGTCGAAAGTATCGCGTGCGGCCCTTGGGACTTGTGTCAAGGATGATTATTGCTAGAGATCCAGGAACGCGCTTCGATCAGCAGATGTTCGCAGTAGCAGGGTCAGGCTGACTTACTGCAGTCGTTCCTGCATGCTGAGAGCAAGTAAGATGAGGCTTGAGGAGAGCCGTCCCATTCGCTACTCCGTGAAATGACGCCAACGAGGGTCCAAGCTCCTTCGAGCCGAGGCAAGGCAACAATAACAGTAACTACTGCGAATACTCTCTAATTCATCCGTGTTCGCTTCCTTATCATCGCCTGTGTATATGGGCACGTTGGCAAATTGGTAGTCTGCTGGGTCTTCTCATCGTCGATGAGTATATTCGAGCCAGCTACAGATTTGCAAGCACTATCGAACCTAGGCAAGCTTCTTGAAGCGTAAAAGAGCAATGGCTGTGTCAATACGGGAGACAGCTCAAGAGATGTCCACCTCATGGCCACTCCATCCATAGTGGTGTCGAGAACTAAGCTGTAGTGTGTGCGAGTAGTATCGAAGCGGTGAGCTCGCAGTTCGGCGGACCAGCCCTCCACAGCGAAGCATGCCACTGGACAACGATAATAGCCTTACTGGATTGACCACAGATTGATGGGTCTGCTGAGAGAGACTCCTCGCTGTCTCAAGATTACTTCATTCATGCCTCAAGGAGGCTCACCTTATCTGGTCCCTCAAAGCAGGAGTCGAGAGTCCATTGAAGGATCTACAGGCATATGAGCCTGAAGCTCGCGAGAACGGCCCATTTACGACTTACAGATCGGTGAATAGTCGTCACCTCAGCCGGCCCTGGTCCAGAGTCAAATACAGCGGACCTCTCACTGTTACAAAGACAGCTCTACGGCAAAAGCTTCATGCCAAGGGTGCCTCCTGCCAGAAGTACTCCCACACTGTCACTGGGCTACACTCTCAACAGCGAATACGTTCATAACTGCATTCAACAATTTCTCTGCCTCCAAACACTCTTCACAGTAAACAACCTTCACAGTCATCATAGGTTGTATGAAGTTGGTTGCTTTCCGTTTGCAGCCAAGCTTTGCCATCGGCGCCCTGCAGCCACCTCGTGCACCCACGTGCTAACGTCACTGCATTCGTTGAAGACGTAACGAGCAAGCAAACCACATTCTCGACATCCCTTACTTCGGAGCCTTCTTACAGCACAGCACAAAGTGGTCATCGCTGGCACCACACACTGATCACTGACAATGCTGCTCACAGCGATCGCAGCAGCACTCTATGTCGGCCTCGCGTTCGGCAACATCATCTTCCCCCTCGTGCAGCCAAGATGTGACTACACCGCTGCGGAATTTACTGGCTGCCTCCCAGGCCAAGTATGCCTCGAGAACAACACATGTGCCCCCATCACTTCGGACAGACTCACTAGAGCCACCCATCCTCGCGCTGACGGCAGATGCGGTACTGACTTTGGCGGCGCGACTTGCGATCCCAATGGCGAGTATGGTGGATGCTGCAGTAAGATGGGTTGGTGCGGCAAGACCACGGATCACTGTCCAGTGAGTAATGGCTGCCAGAGCGGCTGCTCCGATGCTACCACCACGACTTCGCCGCCAAGCACTACCACGCTATCGGCAGCTGGTTCTGGCAATTCCGAACCCGTCATTGTGCCTGCGACCAATCCTGCCGGTGCCATACCCACTGGGCCCGCAACTGCGGATGGTTCTTGTGGTAAGTTGAGAGGCGACACCGTATGTGGAGACTGGCCCTTGGGCGTGAGTACTTGTCCCGCAGAATATCTAATTGAGTATCATTTCGCTGACTACCTATAGGCTTGCTGCTCCATGTACGGCTTCTGTGGCAATACTTCAGCTCACTGCGGTCATGGTTGCCAGAGTGGTCCATGTCTCCAAGCACCAGTCATTCCTGCTCCGGAAGCTTCGCCTGCTCCCGCCAATCCCAACCCAGGGAGCTTCAAGCAAGTCGGCGATAGTGGTGTCCCAGCTATGCACGCTGCACTGCTCCCTAACGGCCATGTGGTGTTCCTGGACAAGGTGGAGAACTTTACGAATGCACATCTACCAAATGGTCAATTCGCATACTCTACCGGGTACGATCCAGTCACCAACACATTCTTCCCCTTGGCCTACAAGACCAACGCTTTCTGCTCTGGCGGCAGCTTCTTGCCTGATGGCACTCTGATCAATGTCGGGGGCAACGCTCCCCTGACTTGGCTCGATCCGACGGTCGGTGACGGCTTCAGGGGTATACGCTATCTCCGCCGCTCAGCTACTGATGCGACACTCGATGGTCAGCCTTGGTCTGAGCCCGGCAATCTCCTCGACACTGCAAGATGGTATGCCTCATGCCAGACGATGCCGGATGGACGGATCTTCGTGGCTTCGGGATCACTGAATGGTTTGGATCCTACCGTGACTGCGAATAACAATCCAACATACGAGATCTTGGACACCAAAGGAATTACGAATGGAGTTTCGACGACTGTGAATTTGCTGGCCAGAGTGCATCCGTACTTTATGTACCCTTTCATCCACCTGCTCAACGACGGCACATTATTCATTTTTGCGAGCATGAGTTCCGAGATCCTAGATGTGGCGAACAACAAAGTCGTCAAGTCACTCCCAGACCTAGTAAGCATTTCCTCCACAAACACTGCAGACATAGACAACTAACACCCTCCCAGCCAGGTCAATACCGCACCTACCCAAACACAGGCGGCTCAGTCCTACTCCCCCTCTCCTCAACTAACGCCTGGGCCTCCTCCATCATCATCTGCGGCGGCGGCGCGTACCAAGCCATAACCTCCCCCACGGACCCTAGCTGCGGCCGCATCAGCCCACTCGCTCCAAACGCTGACTGGGAAATGGACAGCATGCCCACCGGCCGCGGCATGGTCGAAGGCACACTCCTACCCGACGGTACCGTAATCTGGCTCAACGGCGCCCAGTCCGGATCCGAAGGCTTCAATCTCGCCACGAAGCCTGCTACAGAGGCACTGATCTATGAACCCTCCGCGCCACTGGGAAAGCGTTGGACGACGGGTGCTTCAAGCCCGATACCGAGACTCTACCACTCGATCGCTCTGCTTTTGCTGGATGGTACAGTGATGATCGCAGGCAGTAATCCGGACGAAATGCCCGTCGTCTATCCTGCTCAAGATCCGCAAGGTTTTAGCACCGAGTTTGCTGTAGAGATCTATACGCCGCCTTATCTCAGTGGAGAGAATGCCAATGGTCGTCCTGAAGCCATCGTACTCTCGACACTGAACCTTAAAGCGGACGGGACCTCGACCTTCAGCATCACTTTCACGGCACCGCAGGGTGCGAAGGCAGTGCAAGTGGCGTTGTATCACGGAGGTTTCGTGACCCATGCGCTGCATATGTCGCATCGAATGCTGTTCCTCGATACCACTGGATGGCAGGCGGGAAGCACGGAGCAGAAGATCTCGGTGACCAGCCCGCCGGACAGCAGTGTTGCGCCGCCGGGGCCGTACGTCGTGTATGTGGTCGTTGATGGGGTGCCCGGGGTAGGGCAGTTCGTGATGGTTGCTTGAAGTAATGCAACATCGTCGAGCGAGGGACGCACAAAGGACTTACCCTATGAAGCGAACACAATGGTTGTGCCTGGTTGAGCGGCACCAGTTCGTTGCAGACATGGGCTCCGGGACACCGTTCGCATTATAGCGGTATAGGCCTCTTTGTAGAAGAAGCTCAACGCGGTCGATGATGTTTGTACGCTTTTCGAACTCGTAAATTACTGCCATGCTCTTATTAGATACAAAAAGACATTAGATCCTAAAGGTGTTTGGCAGAACACCCCTTACGCCACCACCATCACCGTAGTGAGTTAAAGCCAAAAAAAAGTCGTATAGACATGAAGCGTTACGAGATCCAGCCCCCCTGTATACATCCCGCTCACTCGTCCCTTTCAATAAACCAGCACCAGCGCTCGCGTCGCGACACTACTCAACTCGAATGCTTAGTCGTACTCGTCCTTGACTCGCCTCTGGCTCTCGCTATCGATGAAAGAGCCACGGCTGCGCGTACTTTGCTTGCGGCCAAAGTACGAGGACTTCTTCGCCTTGCCCTCCTTCTTGCCTAGGCTTCCACCCAGGCAGAACAGGATGGTGGCGATGAGGAAGGCGCCCATGGTGGCCCAGGTGAAAGCGAAGGCCTTGATGCCGAGGGATGCGGTTTGGCCGTTCTTGCGGAAGGCGTTTCGGCCCATTACTGTCCAGGCGCTGTAGTGGGTTGTGTTAGCATCGGATGGTACGGAGTCAAGTCGGGTTGAGGGGGCAGGGACTTACGTCATGAGCGCTGCAGTCAGAGTCTGGAAGAAGAGTGCGAGCATGGTCATCGCGCCAGTCAAGTACGCGCCAAGTCGTGTGCACAGCGCGATGAAGCCGAGGAAGAAAGCGATGACGGCGAAGAAAAGTGACACCACATAGAAAGCCCAGGCGAACCTGCTCAAGTAATAGAACTTGATACCACCGCTAAGCGCAGCAGGCAGGCCATTTGTAGTCCCGAAATTCCGTGCAGGCGAAAAGGATTGCGCAGCGTGTACAGGGCCGCAGTTGGCGTTCAGGCCGTTCTGGACACCGCAGATGGAGTTGAAGGTCCAGCGGGCTGGGTTTTGGAAGTTGGGTGAGGCGCTGTTGATGCCGGTTGTGTCGGCTTGGAGGAAGAAGATTTGGTTGATGGGTGTGCTGTGGACGCCGCCGGAGAGGGCGACGAGCAGATCCATTACTATTCCGCCGGCGAGGAGGAGGAGGGCGAGGAGCCCGAGCACGGGTCTTGCGATGGCCATTTTGTGGGTGGTGGTGGTGGTGGTGGTGGTGGTAGGTTGGCGAGGGTGAGCTGTGGCATTGTGTGGTCAGTATGCAGTTGGGTGGTGTTGTGATGATGTTGTTGTCGACTCACTGTATGTATATCGTGCCTTCCTTCCTCGCAGACGCTGTAACAGCTAGGCAGCCCTGTGGCACGCTCGGTCGACTCTACACAGGGATCGTCGCAAGGTGGTAAAGACGAAACAGTGCGTGGGCAGACAGTTAGGAAGCAGCGGGTAGACAGGATATCAACAGCTCGGAGATTAGCTTCAATCTGTGTGACGTCTTGCTGTTCGTGACGACGGACGGCTCTCGATGTGGTAGCCCGTCCAGCGACCACACTCAAAGTTTGCACGGAGCCTGGTTTTGGTCCTGTTGCTTGGGCTTGGGCTGGCCGTAGCTTGCGCGAGCTGGGAATTGGGTCAGGAGCCGAGACCGATGACCTCACTCTGCGCTGTTCTCTTCCGCGGCCTCTCGTCGTTTGGTGATGTTGTTTCGCTGTCATCAATGGAGAGCTGCAGAACAGATAGATCTGCCGTATGGTGCCGATAGCACTTACTGTAGTAGTCTTCGCATACCGTCCACGTGGCTATGGCAGTCACGTTCTCGTGAAAGATCATTCAAATATACAGTATACCACAAACGTCATGGCATCAACAAACCTCCGATCTGCAGCTGCTCGGCTCCACCCAGGAGTATCCCGGTCGACGATCTGGCTCGTGATCGTGCTTTCCAGCTTGGGAGGCCGGCATTATTATTGCGCCTCGGCGTTTTCAGCCCAATACGCCGTTGCAATAATCGTGAGACTCGTGCACCCTGAACTATGTCGACCTTGGTATGGCCTCCCATCAGTCCTGAAGAGCTGCACAAAGAAGAAGCAGCCACGCAGCGCCGCGAAATAGAATGGCTGTTGGCTTCGCTGCAGGATACGCTGCAATCGCTCAAGTCGGGCTTGAATGAGTGTGCTGAGTTGCTCGCGCCCAAGGAGCCTGGCTCGACGCTTGTACTATCTTCACTGCGATCGGAGAATCTGAAAGGGTTCATTACACGAGTAGGGACGAGAATAGTAAAGGGCGATGTGCAGCTCCGTCTTCCCTCTCTACCACCACCAAAGGGTCACACGAGCTACAAACTCTCCATTTCCAGCTCACCCACCGCTCCTACACTGGTGCTGGAACAGCTAACCACAACACGCACATTAATCAATGCCTGCCTAGACGTCGTGGACGCCACACGCTGGACAGGAGACGCCACGAATGCAGACTTCATCTCTGGCCAGCTGCGCCTCCTGCACGATAACATCGAAGAAGCCAAAACAGCCTTGAAAGGCTGGACAGACAACCAACATCCCTGGTATAACGATCCAGTCGACCCGGCAGCCTTCAGCCCGCCTCTCCCAAGCAACGTCTCCTTCCATCTCTCCATCTCCGAAGCAGCCGTCCTGCTCAACGTACGCACGCTAGAATCCACATACCACAACACGGGCACCAACACGCCTCTATCCTTCAGCGGCACATCAGCAGCACAGTCCTACACCGGCATGTCACTTCGGGAACGACTGGTTGGTGCACTCGGAGGACAGCGTCAAGCATTTCATGACGAGGCGCATGAAGTTTTCACGTTCAAGGGGCAGGAAGTCAGAGTCAGGGATAAGGTGAGGGTGGAAAGTCAAGATCCGAGTCTCTTGGCTGCGATGGCGAAGCTGGGTGCGTCGGAGAGGAATGTTGCGCTTTCGAGGCGGGCGCTGAATATTGTTATGGGGAAGGAGGATGAGGATGGATGAGTAGCATGGCACACGCTTTCTACCTACTGTCGACATGGACGACAGATCTGGCTGAAGCCAAAGCAAACATACCAACTCGACGCTGTTCGTATGAGACACAGATACGTGATTGCACGTGACCTTGAGAATTCTCCACGGACGTGCTTCTTCGGGTTTAGCCTACCGCAGAAAGTGATCGGCCGGAGGCAAATCGTCGATCATGCAGCGCTAATGCGATAACGGAGAAGCAATGGAATAATTGTTGACTTGTCATGTGGATTTGTCTATCGTGATACTGATAGCAAGTCTGGGCGGCACATCAATACAAAGCCTGCCTTTTGTCTCGTCTGCCCTCATCTGGTACAGACAACAATCATGGCTCCAGCACTGCTTACAGCAGTCGACTCGACTACGCACATCCACCTTGTCGTCGGCTCGAATCCTCTCGCTGGCGCACGATGCAGCAAGTCTATCGAGGTCGGCGCCACACCTATCCTCATATCTCCTGCTGGTACAGTTTTACACTATGGGCTGGCGAAGAGAATAGAAGAGCATGGCATAAAATGGGAGCAACGAGAGTTCGTCGACAGTGACTTGACCACATTGGGGCGAGACGAGGTTGACCATGTGGTGGATGCTGTGTTTGTTACCTCGGGTGGGAGGAGTGCGATTGCCCAGCATATCTCAACGCTATGTCGCCGACTACGGATACCAGTCAACGTGGCGGATGCATCCAATTTGTGCACTTTCACGATGCTCTCTACACACAACTCCGGTCCACTTCAGGTCGGTGTCACCACTTCCGGGAAAGGTTGCAAGCTAGCGTCGCGCATCAAAAGAGAGATTGCCGCGGCTCTGCCAGCTGAGCTTGGTGTTGCTGTTGAAAGACTTGGTACAGTGCGAAGGCGAATATGGGAGCAGGATCATGCCATAGAGGCCGCGACTGAGATGGAAGGCGAGGACGATGAAGCTGGACAAACTGCAACATTTAACAAACTTGTTACACCGTCAGATGCGGAAGCGGCAAAAGCAAGGCGGATGCGATGGCTTGCGCAGATCTGCGAGTACTGGCCATTGCGTCGTCTTGCTGCAATTACAGACGAAGATGTAGAAGGCATACTAGAAGCATACAAGCACGACTCAGCCGTCGCACCCGCAACAGACGACAGATCCATCCTCAGTCCAGCCGTCCTCGACGCCCGCCGAAATCGCGGCCGTATAATCCTAGCTGGCTCAGGACCAGGCCACCCCGACCTCCTCACAACCGCCACACTAAAAGCCATTCGCTCCGCCGACCTCATCCTCGCAGACAAACTCGTCCCAGCACCCGTTCTCGAACTGGTACCCCGCCGAACACCAATCCAAATCGCACGCAAGTTTCCTGGAAACGCAGACGCAGCACAAGAGGAACTACATCGCAACGGCCTGGAAGCAATGAAAGAAGGCAAGACGGTTCTGCGATTGAAACAAGGTGATCCTTACCTCTACGGCCGCGGAGCAGAAGAAGTCGAGTTCTTCCGCTCGCATGGCTACGAAGCTACTGTTCTCCCTGGCATCACGTCCTCGCTTTCAGCACCGCTATTCGCACAGATACCCGCTACGCATCGTAGTGTCAGTGATCAGATTCTAATCTGTACTGGGACAGGGCGGAAAGGCGCAAGTCCCGATCCACCGGGTTTCCTCCCGAATCAGACCGTCGTGTTTCTGATGGCGTTGCATCGACTCAAAGAGCTGGTGGAGAGTTTGACAGGGCATAAGACCCTCCCTTATCCTCCCTCCACACCCTGCGCAGTGATCGAACGGGCGTCGTGTCCGGATCAGCGTGTCATTCGAACGACGCTGGAATATGTCAATGATGCTGTGGATGAGGAGGGGAGTCGGCCGCCGGGGTTGCTGGTTGTGGGGGCTGTTTGCGAGGTCTTGAGGAAGGTGCCGCAGAAGTGGGTTGTGGAGGATGGGTTTCAGGGTTTGGATGTTTTGGATAGTTTTGGGGAGGGTGGGGAGGGGTTAGAGGGTTTGAGGACGAGGCTTGTTACGCCGGATTTTGAGGAGAGAGGGGATCCTTTTGGTGGGGTTACACCAGGCGGGAAGGTTATCAATGCGTAGATGGTATACAGAGCTATAGACGTAATTCGAACGGACGACCATTGACATACGGCTTCAGGTTCTGAAGAAGTGCAGACTTCATTCTCTACTTTTTCCAGACAGCGTATATCCTGCCACTGTGATATCTACCTCCACTCGTGTCCTTCGAAATGAAAGCTTCCCGTCTCTTTAGAAAGATGGCTTACCTCTCAAGCCTTGTACCTGCAATTCCCGTTCCATCTGGTCGTGACAGCTATACTAGAAGCCAAAAAGATACTTCCATCTCGACACAACCAAAAACGTAATGCGCAGAATGATCACAGACTGCTCATTTCCATAGGGTCCGTCCGCGACTCGAACCTAGTTTTGGCATTAGTTGGTATTCGTTCAAAGTGTCGACGAGACGATGCTTACGCGGGACCTCTCGCATGCGTGCTTCGGGTGAACCCTAAGCGAGAATCATACCACTAGACCTGGGCGATTGTTAGGATGAATTGGTGAGGTAGAGATGGTGGATCTTGAACGTACCAACGGACCTGGTTGGATCAAGCGAAGATTTCAACACAAGTATATAGTAGACAACCACGGGCCGAAGCTCAAGCGGCTTGGATTCCACCTTCCTGCTGGCTTAATCATGCTGATATTTGACATCGGAGCAGATTTTGCTTGGCTACATTGATACACTATATTACTGTATTCTAGAAGGTGGAACGAGGTCATTGAGCGCGCAGTCAAAGACGCCCATTCATGTCTTGACTCCGGAGCATGCACACCGAATCGCCCCGTGCTGATATTGCTCGTGTATACTATATGCTAGGTCGAGAGAGCAACAATCTATCGCTTGATTCATCTACTGTAGAACAGACGCATATACCGAAAACCTCGTAGCCGACATCGACGGTAAGCAGGGGGAAATACCATCACCAAAGTGCTCGTACTCATGAATGTAATCCATGCTAGCGGTTTGCGGCGTCGACTACACTACACAGACCTATCAATCGCCATTGTTGCAATCTAGATGCTTCTGAGCGGAGGAGTGGGTGCTGGTAGATTGGCGTGCGTTACCACGGTCCTTGAGCATCTGCAAGGCGGAAGGCTGCCAATAGACATGCTCGAGATGCTAAGCAAGTGAAGGTCTAGCCACTGTCAATGCCTGCAGTGTGCGACAGTAAGGCTGGGGAGCAGGATCTGGGAGAAGGTCTTGTGCGAACGACAGATACGTATGGGCAAAAGTGCACATAGTCCAGAACCGGGCGCCGGCCACCATGGCTGCCCCGTGGTTTCTGCCTTCAGCCTTGGACGACAACGAATCCGAAAGTCCGGTAGCATTTGTCGTCCGCTCCCACAGAACGTGGCATGTCGATCGGGCGTCCATGTGAAAGTCGAGGCGACCGTTGTGCAAGGCCATGCATGCGGATCCGTGGTGCCGGGCGCAGCAGTAGCTCTTTTGTACACCAGCAAGAGCCGAAAGAGTGCAGCTGCGGATTGTTACCTCACGGCCCTATGCTGCTTATATCGCAGCCTGGTCGGAATTCTCAAGGCCGGCTGACGCCAAGGAGCATATCTTTATATCGCTCCTCGCGAGTTGATGACATGAGCGGGTGCACGAGAAGACATCGACGAAGCGTTCCGAGAAGTGGTGAGCATGATTACTGGACGGCACATGGCGATGGAAATGCTTCTTGTAGGCATCACATCTAGTCAAGCCTTTTGTCCCACATGGCAGGTCGTTGACAAGGCTGACCATACACGGATACAGCCAGCAGGCGAAGGCTTTACATGATGGCAGGCGCCACGAAATGATCCGCCCCTCCTCTCCTTACTGCCCCTATGCCCTGAGATCCCAATGTAGATCGGAATCTGTGGAGTACTGTAATTGTATCGCATCACTTTCTTCCTTCGTAATGAAAACGGCATAGTATACGAGAATCTTTCAAAGGAAGCGAGAACGGTCGCGTCAGCACGATTACACCTCATGTTATAGAGTACCAAGCTATCCTTCTTCCACCAAGGCTTGTATGGTGGCTTTGAGAGACACGCAGAGGGCACCGATCGGCAGCTCGTATCCATGTCTTGATCGCAACTCTCTCGCATAAGCGGCGAATCACGCGCGAGATGACCGCATGGATGCGCGCCACAAATAGAAGCCGTACTACCGAAAGCGTGCAGGTTTGTGGTCCATGCTGCATGACGCCAAGCCAGCATTTGCCAGCGTCGGAAAGTTGAGACGGTTTTGGAGGTAGTGCCACTCCTATCTTTGCGGCGCGCCCACAGATCGCGTGCGCAGTAGTAGGACTAGCCTGCCGCAGTCAGAGTTGGCACAGGTTTGGATCATCTCATCGCCTCCATTTTAGCCCCCCGTTCTCTGATCTGTGGACGGGTCTGCGGCAGGCATCGGCGCCGAGTGACCTTTCACATATACACGATTACACCCTCCCTTGCCCTTCGCGTGCGCATCATTACACCCTAAGCCTTGCTGCTGCTGCGTGCGGTTTTCTTGCTTGCTGCTGTCCAACCACACTCCTTGCTGGTGCGCCTTACGTGCTTCCTGCCTACCTATTAATCATGGCCTACACGCCGAGAAGCACGATCGGGACCGTCAAGTCATGGAACACATCTTTTTCTGGTTTGACCGACGACAGTTATGCAATGTCTAATCGACCAATTGAGGAAGTCGAGGCTGCTCGATTACGATCCGAGTCTGTTGCCGAGTTTCCTTGGATAGAGGATGGATACCAACCTATACGAACACAACAGACGAAAGCGCCTCCGCAATGGTTCAACGAAGGGCAGGCGTTCAACAGGGGCAACTCAGTACGATCGGTGCGGAGTATACCCCGAGAATCGATCGTGGATCTGCATTTAATTGTGTCTGATTTGGATTACTACGCTGGTGCTGTCCACGATTATCAAGAGGAAGAAGAGCAATGGGCAGCGGAAGAAGAGGAGTGGTTGGAGGAGAATGGAGGCGAGTGGCCTCTACCAGAAAACAGTGATGGCCAAACGTTTGGTCAAATACAGATCGTACGGAACGCTACGCTCAAGCGCGGCGTATCGACGAAATCGAAGAAAGGCGAAAAGGACGTCAACCTCGTGACTTGGGACGGTCCTGACGATCCGGACAACCCGAAGAACTGGATCAAGAAGAAGAAGTGGCTGGCAACGATCACGGTCTCCCTCTTCACCTTCATCTCGCCAGTATCGAGTTCCATGGTTGCGCCCTGTCTACCACAACTCGCGAGAGAATTCAACCTACCAGAAGGCAGCACACAGGGCGAACTGGCCATGTCTGTCTTTATCCTCGCCTTCGCAGTCGGACCTCTCATCCTGGGACCTATGGCAGAACTGTTCGGCAGAAGAATTGTTCTCCAAATCAGTAATTTGTTCTACTTCGTCTTCAACCTTGCGTGCGGCTTCTCCAACAACATCCCCATGATCATCGCTTTCCGCTTCCTCTCCGGTCTCGGTGGCAGCGCACCCATGGGTATTGGAGGTGGTGTATTAGGCGATATCTGGCTTCCCCAAGAGCGTGGTAAGGCCATGGCCATGTACTCTCTCATGCCTCTGCTTGGCCCAGCCGTGGGTCCCATAGCTGGTGGCTGGATTGCTCAGTACAGCACATGGCGCTGGGTCTTCTACAGCACGAGTATCTGCGCCGTCTTTGTCCAGATACTCGGTATCTTCTTCTTAAGAGAAACCTACGCAGCTGAGATCCTCAAGCGCAAGAAGAAGCAGCTCATCAAGATCACCGGCAACAAGGACCTACACACTGAATTCGACAACCCGAACCGCAAGTTCCGCCAGCACTTGGCTACCGCCCTCGGCCGTCCGTTCAAACTCCTCTTCACGCAACCTATCGTCCAAATCCTCGCACTCTACATCGGCTACGTCTACGGCGTGCTCTACCTAGTCCTAGCCTCCTTCCCCATCCTCTGGACCAGCGCTCGCGATGCAACACCACTACCCGGCTACGGCGAAAGCCCAGGCATCGGTGGTCTCAACTACATCTCCCTCGGTCTTGGCTTCTACATCGGGACACAAATCGCCGCCAAGACCGCCGACAAAATCTACAAATCGCTCAAGGCTAAAAATGGCGGCGTGGGACGCAGTGAGTTCCGTGTTCCGCTCATGTTTCCGGGTGCAGTCATGGTGCCCATCGGCCTCATCATCTATGGCTGGACGGCACAATATCAGACTTTCTGGCTTGCACCGAATATTGGGACGGCCATTTTCGCCGCAGGCAACCAGCTGGTGTTCCAGAATTGCCAAACATATATCGTGGACTCTTACACCCGATTTGCGGCTTCTGCAATCGCGGCGACTACGGTACTACGATCACTGGGCGGTTTCGCCTTCCCACTGTTCGCGCCAGCTATGTACAAGGCGCTGGGATATGGATGGTAAGTTTCACAACATCACTTCACAATTACACTTCCGAGCACATTCGCTGACTTCTCTCGTTTTACAGGGGCAACACCACCCTCGCGTTCTGCGGTATCGCCATTGGCCTGCCAGCACCATGCATACTATGGTGGTTCGGCGAAGGCCTCCGAAAGAAGAGTCAGTTTGCCGTGGGATGATCGAACCACGCACACTATCGTTTGCATAAGGCGCATTTCTTTTCCATATTATTGGATGTATCATCGGGGAAGCTGCTCGGGAGGCGTGCGCGCTATTGGAAACTGCGCGGCCTCGTTTCTGGCTATCAAGCGTGGAGTTAATGGCTAATGTCTGAATGGCTGTAAAACCACAACCGCACACAATATCCTATCTCGTATCTATTGGTGGAGTTTTGTATGTTGGTGTCAGTTGGAGGAGGGGCTGGTGGAGTCTTGGCTTGGTTGGGTTCTGCATGGCGAAGCGCCTTTTTCTATTGTACTTGTACATTACAATATACAATCAATAACGAACACTTCTATACAACGATTGACTTTCCAAATCATTCTCATCAACACCGCGTGCTAATCATATCAGGCGACTTTCGCCTTTGTTCAGCATGACCCCGCAGCCTCCAGCTCAGATTGGGCTGTGTAAGACAAGTGGTGCCGAAGGAAGCTGGCGTTCCAATAGTCTTTCAATAGCTTGGCATATGCATGTAGTATGCAACCATGCATGGTACGGCTGTGACGTGGTGTGATGGCGCCTTTGTTGCTGACTCAGGCGTGCAGATGCGGAGAAAATACTATGCAACGTGACGTCTCATGTTTGCTAGGCATGAAGCCTTTTCGACTGGGATACTATCATGCTAGAGTAGTCGATTCATATTGCTCCCAAAGTCGTGTCCACTGTGTCACTTATTGCGATCTCCTGAAGGCGATTGCGATATCTTCATCCAAATTCGCGCCAAGCAGCATTATGCACTTCCTTATAGCCTGGTGAACGAAGATGCCTCAAACCATGTGTAGCTAGCTCAACTTCACTGCCAAAAATCCCATTGGCCGTCAAGCAGAACATGCAAGCGAAGTTCACAGCAGACGCCTATTCTGCCGCGTCGCCTTCGAGATGCTTCTCAAGGTTGCCGAGCAAGTCTTCATCGCCATCATCGAAGCGCTCAACTTCCGTTTCGTCACCTGCTTCTTTACTCTCTTCTGTGACTTCTATGGGCTCGCCGTCGGCTAGTGGAGGTGGTACAGCCATTTCTTCATCTTGGAGGGTCACTGATGTTACCACGGTGGAACTTTGTCTGCTGTGCGAGGTCTTTGCAAGTGGGAGCTCAGGTGAGCTCGACGGATCTCTGTCGACGGCCGTGGCTGGCGGCTCGAGGAGTGGAGCAGCTGCCGGTGTTGGGGATGACTTTGCGGGTTCCTTTGTCTCGACAGCATCAGATGTGATTTCCGCTTGCTCGCTGTGCTTAGCCATCGCCGGTGCCGGAGTCGAGGTCCCAGCCTCTGGCGCATCATCGTCAGAAAGCTCGCCTTCCTCCCGATCGTCATCATCGTCTCCTTCATCACCATCGTCTTCACCCTCTTCTCCCTCCTCGTCACCTTCTCCTTCTCCTTCGCCCTCTGCACCGCCTTCTTGCTCATCTGAAGCCGGTACCTTTGCAGCCTGCTCGGCCGTGACATCTGCAGCCGCCTCCTCGCCTTTCGAGACATGCTTGACTGTCTGACCAGGCTCAGGCACAATCTTCGTAGCGTTAGGCACAATCTTCGTGTAAGTCGTGCCATCAGGATTGGTGAAGGTGACGCGCTTCTTGCCACGACCTGGTCCTCCTTTCTTCTTCGGCGGTGGCCTATTCCGCCGGGTCGAGATGGCAGGCTTCAAGTGCTCGGCAACAACCACGCCTTCCTCGTTCGCGATACCGACGCCTTCGATGACAGTACCTGGTACTGCGGCCACAGTCTTGACGTCTGCCAGCTCGGTGGACTCTGCTACCTCGCCCTCCACGTGCTGACCTTCGGGTACAAGCACTTCATAGACATTCACTTCACCATCTGGACCAGCTTTCTGCACCTTCGTCTTTCTCATAGGTACGATAGCGCCATTGTTGATCTCCGGCCCATACAGACTGGGTAGGCCTTTTCGTCGCTTTGCTAGAAATTCAAAGTGCTTGTGCTCAGGCTCCAGGAGAGCTTCGGGCACAATCTTCCACTTCTTCGCCACGTAGCCACGGTCCTCGAGGTTTGCCTTGGCCACTTCAGTCGTCTTCTCCTCATCAGCACCATCTTCGTCCATAGAATCCGGATCCGGTTTTCGCTTCGTCCCGACTTTGCCACTGCGTGCCAGTCGCAGTAGCTGCTGAGTCCATGGTTGCAGAAGCTGATAGTCGCGTGGCATAGGAGGGTCTCCCCATTTGTCGTTCGCTTTCTGCTCCTCTTCAGAGGCGGGAGGTGCCAAAGAGACTCGTGCGATCTGCTGTCCCCATTGCTTCACGGGAAGACCTTCGAAAACATCATTGTCGGCTTGCGAGCGGCCAGAGCGATTGCTTCGTCCGGGCGGTCTGTACTGTTCAAACAATGCCATGTCAGTACTAGATACGATGGTGGATGTGTCAGGCAGCTATGTGGTTCTTCGCAAGCGTGGCGGAGAAGTGGGCTTGTCGCCGCTGCGGCCTGGGAAGGGTTGTGGGCGCTAGCCCTGAAGATGTTGTTTCGCAGGTCATACTCATGACGGCCCACCAGATCGGTACTTATTGACTGTGATACCGGATCTGCGGATACCCGCGTGCTTGTGGATCACATATGCGGTATTTCCATTCGCCACATATGTGATCGCATTGTGTTGGGCAGCAGAGTCCACAGAGAACTCGTGTTGCACGAGGAGATCACACAGTCTTTACTTACAGGAGCCATAGTTAGTCAATCCTACGCGCTTTCGGCAGGCGCGTCTCACAGCATTCATCAGACACCTCACGTGCTAATCGAGGAGCTTGACTCCGATGATTTGTTCAATTGATTTCGGACGTGATAAGACCTGTTAGAAGATGCTCGGTGCGTGCAGCTGTGTAAATCGTATTCCTGTAGTCGAGTATATCATGCGGCCAAAGACGCGGCATCTCGTTCGATGGCGGAGTTGGTGAACCACGAAGACGCACTGACCCATATGCGCTTCTCCCGACGTCCTTGACCACGACGAATCTCTCTTTCTCAATCAGATCAATACCTGCGCTTCCCCAAACATGGCACAATTTAGAGCCAAGAAGCTAGATTTAGGATGCTTCATCAACATCAAAGTCATCCGAGACCACACCAAGCGCAAGGTCTTCGAGCAGCATGAGCCGGAAAGGTAACATCATGAGCCACCATACTCTGGCTAGACCATCACATGTCTGACTGTTCTGCTCAGGCAAGCGCTTCGCTACATCATACGAAATACCTCTCTACCGCAGCGAACACGAGCGCAGGCGCAGCTGCAATTGACACAGATGCATTGCTATACACGACCGACTCAAATACGGAATCGATGCATAATGGGAGGGAGAGGAAGAGGTGTTTTGCGGGACTTTCGCATGGCTCGAGTATGTCAATGAATTTGAGCGCAGGATGGGGATGTGAAGACCGCATGGCAGGGCTGACAGTGATACAGTTTCAATTCCGAATGAATGCGCTCGCTGGCAAGCTTCCGGGTGTACAGAAGGCGAGCTGGTAAGATTCTGGTGAGGTCAGGGACTTGAGTTGTGAAGCTGTGTAAAGAAGTGTACGATACTGCATGGACGGCGTTCTGGTAGGGGGCGAACGGCAAGTTCGATCTGAGCATGAAGTGAGGTGAAGGACGAGTAGCGCAGTCGAACGACACCGATTTCGCCCTCGCCACTTGGATCAGATGGCTTCAACGTGGCAGCATGTACAGCAATGAGAGTGGACTTTGTGTATACATCGGTAGGTGGAGACGCCCTTCGCCATAGACTTATTCCTCTTCGAGCCAGCAATCGGTTCTTCTCAACACTCACTGTTCGAAGAGCATCATTCGCGCCACACAGACCACCGCTCATTGTCCATCGCTCTTTCCTCACATGTTGCTATTGTCGCACCTTCCTCATACAAGCTGCCGCTCGATGTGAAGAGTTTTCTCTTGCAGCAACCTTGATAAAAGGTCTCAAACCTTCGACCTTCGACCTTCTCAACACAACACCACTGGACCACACAACAACATCTAACACCGGCCTTTGATTACAGCTCAACTCAACACCACAACAACGGAACGCTGGACTGGACTGGATCAGGATGTTCCGCCGACTCAACACCGACCTGCCACAGGACCCGCGCCCTGCTGCCGCCAACTCTGCCACCGCTGCTACTAACGTCACTCTCGCGTCTCTCGATTTCGTGATGAATGAGAACCGCCATTTCGTAAAGGCTAATACCGCCACAGGCAACGGACCAGAAGAATACTTCAACTTCTTCCACACCGACAACGAGCGTAGCAACGAGGTCCGTGGCGAGGCCATGCACGCTCAAATCAAGAAGTCGATGCTCTCGGAGCTGAAGAAGCTGGGCATTACAGAAGTATTCATTCACGAGGGCGCTTGTCAAGCCACCAAGCCCTCAGGCCCGCACGCCACCATTTTGGCTAGCGAGCCACGGGTGTTGAAGACGCTGAAGGACGTGATTGTGATCGTCAACGAGCACAAGCAGGATCTTGGGGTCCTTGCTTACCGCGCTCTCGCGAGGGAAGGCGGGCTCGACGTCGGCAGCGTATTTGGGTTGGCCAGCAAGCTGAGTGCGGTTACGACCAATCTCGGCACTGGCCCCACTGCGGGTGATGTACATGCTCTCGCGAGCGACGTGCAGAAGTTGAGCTTGCGCGACACCAGCAAGATTGACGATGGGTTCGGTTTGCTAATTATGAACCCCGGCGAGCTGCTCTACAGTCACGCGCTCAACAAGACCATGTCGCAGGCTGCATGGCTCGCACGTAAGAGGCCCTCTGCTCTCTCTCCTCCATTCGAGATCAGCGACGTCAACCGCGTGCCAGGTCACGAAACGCCACAAGCACATATCCACGCCATTTTCGAGCAGGTCATTCCAACGCTCTTAGCTGAGAACGCCAGAATCTACGTCATTGGGCTGTCCGATGGCGGCGAGAGCGTGCTGAAGTACATGAACGACACACTCCGCAACGACGAACACGCCCATGTCGCCAGCATGATCGAGGCTGTCGCCTTGACTGAGCCGACCCACGACCTCGCGACGCTATCTTACAAACCTCTTGCGGCCTTCCTCGCTGCGTGCGGCGCAAAGAGCTACGTCCTCTCTACCAAACCTAAAGGCGAGCTCCTGAAGATGCCGCCGGTGTCTGTCGCAAGCGCAGAGAGTTCGTCACCACTGGGGTCTGCAAAGTTGTGCTCCGCAAGCATTCTATCGTCTGCTGAGCTCGATCTTGCCCGTCGCAAGTCACTCCCCACTGAGCAAGAGGATGACACCACCACCAGCCAAGACAGTCCCAGCTCCATAACGACCACGTCGCCGCCAGTCGATATCCCGAGCATCCACGAACGCGAGAGCCAGCAGTTCGGTGCTTCTACCAGTGCCGCCAGCCGCCGTAGCCTGATGGACAAGATTGCCACTAACACTAGCAACTACTTCTTCCCAGCCAGGAAGGGCGTGTCACCTGAGCAGAGCGTTACGGGCGATGTGGACACGGGCTATGTGTACAGCGCTCGCGAGGAGTATCTTGAGGAGCAAGAGCTGATGATGCAGACTTCCTACCCAGACCTGAAGGCATTGATACGCAAGCAGGCGATGGAGACCGGCAAGGAGGGTGGATCCGGGAGGGCGAGCTCGAACGAGAGCGTAGCAGGGTCGACGGCCAGTCAGATGGATTCGAACGAGAGTCAGGCGGGTTCGAGTGCTGCAGGTTCGACGGCTAGCAGGCTGGGTTCGACTGCTAGTCCGACAGGTCCGCTGGTACGCCAGGCAGATCCGACGGCGGTCAAGGCAGATTCGGCGTTGATTAAGGAGGATTCGGAGGAGTTTGGAGATTACGAATACAGCAAGGATCCAGTCAGCTGTCCTACCTTCAGCTCTGGCGTCTCGGACTTGGCTGAGATGATCTTCCCGAACGTGATGGAGGATATTCTGGGATGGTTCAAGGACGTGAAGCGTTTGGCTGAGGAGAGTGATGGTGCTGGTGCTCACTAGTGTCCAGAGGATACAGTACCGGATATCACGAGGGCGAAGGATCTGGGATGACATGAAGTGGATTGGATGAGTGAGAGAAACTTGTACTTAATGGCACGATTGGCCATGCCATGTAGCTGCTGGTCAGCTATGAGTCCCGTCAGTAGCCACATTTTGCATAATGACCCTTGCAAACTGTATGATAATTTCTATCACAGCGTCTCACATTCCCTCCTGCCGCAAATGCCTTCCTCTCACCGCAGCCTGCCACAAGGCGTTGCGGTCAGTACACAACGCTGGGGACTGGACGTCGCATCCAGGCTGGCAAACACAACAAAATCCTCCTTATAAAATCGTCGCACTCGTGGCACGCGCCGTCTACGAGGTTCATTCATGAGAGTGACAAGAGCGCTTTGAAGTGAATATGTATAATATATGCAAGGTATCTGCCGCCATCAAGGACTCGCTTGAACGCCCAGACGAGGAACAGAAGAATATATGAACAGGAAGAATAAGAAGTCCGGGCCCCAATGACTATAGCATTAGACCAACCAACCAACCATGATCATTACTGGCCTCCCACAGTCGTGCCATTGCCGAAGACGATTTTCTGACCCTGCAAATCGCAAGTCACCCCATTTCCTAAAGCCACGCTGGTGCTGTTACCAATGCTAGTGGTGGAAGAGCTTCCGTCGAAGTAGTTGGCGAGGTTGTTCTGTGCAGTCACGGCTTGGGATAGCTGGCCAGAGGTCTGGAAGACGTAGAGGATTGCTATACGGGCGAAGTCTTGTTCGCTGTTTGTCGAGGGAGATGATGAGGAGCTTGATGTTGCTGAGGCGGCGGAAGACGAGGTAGGCGAAGAGTTGTCTGAGCCCGTCGTGGTGGGCGTGGGTGTGGCGCCACCTTCGAACACGATGCCGTTGCTTGTCGCCGTGCCTGCGGCAGCAGAGGATGTAGTGGTGGCAGATCCGTCCTGGCGCTTCTCGGCAACTGTGCCACTCGCTCGCTTGACCTTACTGCTCCCACCATCACCGTCGGCAAAGCTAATGAGTGCGTTCTCGCCTGCACAACTCAAGCCTGCTTGATTAAAGAGACCGACCAGCGCCTGCGCATTGAGTGGGATGCTGTAATTTCGATCCGCTGCGGTCATCAGCCGTGGGATAGCATCACCAAGCGTGGTGTTTTGCATAGAGCCGACGAATGCAGTCGTGCAGCCTGCTCCGCTAGCTGTACCGCATGTCGTGCCCGTGTAGCCGTTCACACAGATACATGAGCACGTCGCAGCATCGGAGCCGGTAAGGACGTTGACGCCGCCGTTCTGGCAAGTGAGCTTCTTCTGGCATTGTGCCAGTGCCTTCGAGCCTGCGGTGGACGAAGATGCCGCATTAGCTTGCCGCGGTATGACGATCAGAACAACCGGCACGATGACAGCTGCAGCGGCAAGCAGAATGAGCAGTAGCATAAGCAAGAGGAACACCCACAGCGGCATCCCGCAACACCGTCTGCCTCGCTTCCTGCCCTCGACACCATGCCCACCAGCATCACTATCCGAACCCAGTTGCTCATGCCTCAGATTCGAGCTCGACCAGTTCGTCAAGCGTCTTCCACCCAATCCATCTCCTCCGCGTGAACCAGGCGGTGTGCCATTGGGTCCTGCAGCCGGGAAAGCAGCAAGCATATCACTGATACTGCCACTCCGCCTCTTGTTTTCTTCTGCTAGACGACGGTCGCGCTCGCCCGATTTCTCACCGCCGAGCCAGTCCATACCCAGTCGACTAGCTGTTCGGCCACGGTCGAGATTCGAGGCGAGCTTTGTCGCACGGACGATGAGGTCTGGCAACGAGGTCAGAGAGCCTCTTGCTTCGGCATCGCGGACAGCATCGACGTCAAGGCGTGGTGGACGACGTTTGCCTGCCTTCGATGAGAGCCCTTTGCCAGGAGCTTTGAGCATCTCGCTTTCCTTCTCGTCCAGAGGGCTGATAGCACCGCCCTTCTCCAGCCCGGCCACAATCTGTGAACGCCTCACGTCGACCTCATTAACCAAGGGCGAGGGCCCACGAGACGTGTTCCTGGCCTGTGTAGGGCGGCTAAGGAAACCTCCTTTGCTCTTTGGCTGTTTCGCCCGCTGGCTCTTTTCGGACTCCGATGAGTCTGATGGGTCGATCAAGCCGGTGCCAGAAGCCAAGATCTCGCTACTGCGAGACCGCTGAGAAAGGTTCTCTTTCGATAAAGTGTTCGAGTTGTTTTTGTACAGAGCTGCAGCAGCGGCTGCTACACCGCCTGCTTCGAGCTCTTTGTCGACATTGTCTGATCGTGTTTGACGTGGTGGTCCGTAAGTGTCAGTATTGGCATCGTACGTCAGTCGTCCTCCAGTCTCCTTGGCGAAGCCTAGCTCCTTGTCCAAAGCATCAACATCTGGTCTAGAGTTCTTTTGCTGACTCGGTAAGCTGCCGAGACCTTCACCGCTAGGCCTTCGGATCTTTTCACCACTTTTGACTGTGGTCAGGGTCGGCTTGCTCTTGCGGCCCATACTTGCCTGTCGAACGAGAGCTGGTTCGGGTGTGATGCCTCGATCACTGTCATAGCTGCTCCGGTCGTCAGCAATGGTATGATCAGCTTCTCGTTCGATAGGTGACTCTTGGTGCTCGTCCTGTATGTCGTATCGTCCATTGCCAGGTAGACTCGGCACACTACCATGTTGCTGGAGGTAGTAGTCTGGGATGCCAATCGGTATGGCATTACTACTGGCATAAGATCTCATACTGTCATGACCGCCCATAGTGCTTCCGTTCCTCGTGCTCCCACGCATACTATCAGTCTCCTCGGCAATGGGCATGACTGGCGCAGGCTGTGCATAGTATGAGGCAGGACCACGACGAGCAGATGGTGGGGGGCCAAGCGGTGGCCGCTTGTTGGCCTGGCCATAAGCACCTTGCTGATATTGTGACTGCTGAGGAGCGGAGGAGGGTGAAGAGTAACCCTCACCAGTCCACTGGCCTGTACCATGGTGAGATGGCTGCGGCGGTGGAGGTTCGGAGCGATATTGCTGTTGTGCTGGCGCTACTCGTGCTTGTCGAAGAGGCTCAATGGCCGGCGGATGAGCGTCTGGTCGTTGGGGTCGTTGTGGTGGTCGTCTCTGTCCATTGTTTGGACTTGGAATGCGTGAATCGCTATATACTTGGTCCATCGGTGCTCGCTGTGGTGCTTTGGGGAGCGGCCATGCATCATTCTGATCTGCGTACTCGGGTTCGCCATATGCACTACCATCATACAGATTTCCGGCCGGCGGTGCTGGTGGTGGCATAGGTTGGCTATACTGCTGCTGCTGCTGTTGGCCAGGTCTCATGGGTCGTTGGGGTGGCGGCCCTCGTTGCCTCTCACTGCTGCCACTTCCAGTTGGTTGCGGTTGTGGTGCTCTACGATTCTGCGAAGGCAACATGTTCCGTGAGTGTGGCTGCTCGCCTGAGGAATATTGAGGTATGCCATAAGACTGGCCCTCGTCATAATACTGATAACTCATGGGGAGATAGGTACCGTCTCATGGAGTCTATTCCGGCGAGAGTCAGAGCTCTGCTCCGTGCAAACGAGATGACGTGCTGTAGGACGCTGTCTTGCAAACCACGTACTGCGAATCGTGCGCGTGAAGTGCGTGATCGTTCGCGAGTCTGTATCCAGATCGTCGTTTGGCGGAGTCTTCGGGTGCGACACTGCAAGCTGCCGAACGGTATTCCCAGAGAAGCTCCAATCAATTCCGTTACACTCTACACAATGTACACCGCAGCAGCCCTGCCGTGCGTTCGTGCCTGCTCGTCTCCGTGTACTTCTTGCTCAAATGCTACCGTCCCTGCGGTCGTGCCGAAGATCTATAGTCGCTTGTCTGTAGGCCGCCGTGTCGGCCTTGCTCATGAGGTGGTACGCAACAATCACTGCTATGCGATGCAGTATTGTCTCAGCGTACAATAGAGACTCGTGGAATTGTATGCGTGTGGCTGGGATTGTATTGTCGTACGGCAGGCGTGTGAAACGAATGTATGAGAAGAATAGTGAATGGCTATTGTCCCTTGTACACCTCACAATCAGCGACTCAGCAGGAATTAGGAGCTCTTCGTCCTGACCAGCCACTCACCAACCACAGATGGACGACAATCAAATATGATACCAGATCACTCGGTAGATAGGTACAAACAACAACACAGTCGAAGATCAACCACAAGTGGAGTGCAGCACGGCAAAGACGGCCAGGCGTCGATTTGCGTTGGTGAGATTGCTCTCGTTAGAGATGATCGGACGTGCTCTGTCCCAAACGCCCAGCCATGTGCTGTGCTAGTATATTTAGCCTTTCAGGATTGCCGTTGGAGGGTCCGGCCTGAACTCTGCATGTTGAGACACAAACCGGTCGTGACGATGTAGTGAATGCTGACGTTTGGTACGAATCGTCGAATTGTTGCAATCGACCAGATCTATCGCCCACAGCATTTCAAACACTCCATTGTCGTCCCACACAGCATCTCGCATCTCTTCATGCACCTAGGAAGCGAGCGAACGCCTTCCCGGCAAACCCCTGCTCTTCCGCCGCCACCAACACTTCCATCTGCCTGTACCTGAAACATGGGAATCTCCTCACGCCATTTGGCTGCTTTTGAACGAATCTTGTTGTTCGTCGCACGCCCGAGCCATCCTTCGCTCAAGTCATGTCAGCTTCGTCGGTATCAGGTGAGCGGTCCAGAGATGAAGATGGATCCGATGATATTCCTTGCCGTTGAGCCCACGAGGTCTAATACCGAGACTTCGCGGGCCGTGAGATCGATATATGTACTGAACGCGAACGAGACTCGATGAATCAATGGATCAGCTGTTGTTCGACTTGAGGTGGATATAAGGTTGCATTCCTGCGCACCATTGAAGTTCTGGCCACCAACGATGTGAGCTGGAATAGTCAGCCAGCATGACTTCTTGGAAGCTGCCAACATGCTGAGCCTCATCACGCGGCAGAATAGCCATGCTGTCGATGAGGTCAGTGGCGAGCATGCTGGAAATCATCCAGGACTTGTCCTTCCTCTTGTGTAATTTTACTGCTATGCTGCTACCCTGCCTGTTGCCATTTCCCAACTATCAAGCACATTCAGAATTGGAAGGACATGCTCGGACAGCTGTATCATTGAAGAGATGTATACCCATGGCGGACCGTCACTCTCAGTCCAGTAGGCGATAGCATCTGAAGAAAGCAAACCTCATAGTGCACATCGAACGACAAAGCATAAACCATGGCTCTAATCAATTTCACATGTCCTAACGAGCTTTCGCCACCTACAGACGCATGCCATATCTTGCTCAAAGAGAACGCAGCACCTCCACAGCAAGCTCCTGTCCAGGCGACTAATGTGACCTCTGCCACCAATGCCGGCCCACGCAAGGGGAGCGCCATATCCTACCCAGCCATACCATCAAAGACCACTGACGAGCACCTCTCGTCTCAAGTCCGGGACTCTGCTCTCCAAGCATCTCCACAACCCACGACCTCCGCACCAGCAAACATTGGCCGACGTCGAGCAGCTGGCCTCTCGACACGCCTCGCCAGCACACCGCCCCGCCCATCACGGTGGCAACAAATTGGCGACATCTTCCTCCAGAATCCGACTTCACCGTCTTCAACTTCCCAGAACAATGATGAGAGATCAAGAATCGATGATTCGCCCCTTGAGTAAACGTGCTTTCCTCACAGCGTCAGGAAATCGAACCGTGCTGACATTCCAGGAGTACGTCTGAGAGAGCTGCTACGAGGAGACTGCAGTCGGAGTCCAAGCACCGGGCCCTCTGGGACGACAATGTCTTAGCCGAGACCTCATTCACACCGGCTCGTCTACTCGGGCTCATAATAGACCCAGCGCCATCACACGGCCAGCTTCCAAGATCCGCTCAACGGTTGACGCCTCAGCCCATGCCTACTAAGGAGGCGATCGATGCCTGGCTCACCTCGACCGAGAATGCGTCTGACACTTCATCAGATGAATGGACAGGCGATGAAGACTTCCTACCTCGATCAGCCCGGGCGCGACATCGTTAGCAACGATTACAGCGGAAGCGTGCACGTAGGGCCCAGGTACTGCGCGATGCTCTTACTACAGCTGCTTGCATGGAAGAACGGAAAGCAGAGGAGACCAAGCTTCAGGCCGAGGTAGAAATGAACGTGCGTGTCGACGATGCTACGAGCGTACACGATGGGGTGGGCGCATTGTTGGCCCCAGATGAAGGTGCATTGGTGGCGATGGCTGAAGGGCCAATGTCTGTGGCTTTTCGGGAACGGCTTGACGCTTTGCGCTCACCTGTTGTTAGCGCAGGACGCTTTCGAGAGCCGCGGAGAGTGGATACTACCAAGCAGGGGTAGAAAAGCGAGCAAATCGATCGCCGACTACTTCCGTTCGAGATGGCAGCTGATACACTGGGCGAAGTGCATGGCATATCCCGTAGAGTCATGATCAGCAAGCCTCAAGGGCGTTGAGTAGCATATACAGAAGTCGGTATCTACTTCTCAGCACTCTTCGCGCTTCTCAGATCAAAACTTCGCCCTCTTTGCCCGCTAGTGGTGACAGGCGTCATCATCTCCAGTGGCTCTATCACTGTCTGCACCACTGTTGTACTCTTCACACCTTGCATGCCCACCAATTCTTCCTGACTTCCATCCCGACTATGCACGCCACTCCTTCCACCTTCGAGCCCCAAGCCACGCCCTCTTGATGACTTCCGCATGTGGTCCGTTCCTCTGGCTTCGATCGTCGTTGTGACGCCGTACTGCTGATCTGGTCGTAGTCTAAAAGTGTCTAGGACCCGACTCCGCTCGTCCAGTGTTTCGTCGTCAAAGAGGAGGGCGCGGCGAGTGAGTGTGTAAAGGAGCACGTCCAGCCAGCCGTTGGACGTGATCATTGCTCCAGCGACACAAAGCTCCAAGAAAGTTATGTGCCCTCCCGCCATACTGGTCAGACGTGCAGTAACCAAGGGGAGCGTGCAGACGACGTACACAATAGGGTAGGCAATGATCAGTTTCGCCGCACTTCTCGCCCTCATCTGTGTCGAGGATGTTGTGTAGAACGACTCCTTGACCCGTCGTCGCAGGATCAAGAAGATGAGTGTGTAGATGATCACCGTCCCGAACTCGGCAATGATGACCCAGAAATAATGCAACCACAGACGTTCGTTGGTGTATTTGAGATTCACCCAGCACCACGCACCAGCTCTAACATAATAATCATCCGGGTGCATCGCCACGCCTATAATGGCACAGGCGTACACAAAGATCCACGCTGATACCACTGAGCACAGGAAAGCCTTGTGACCAAGTCGTATATCGTGCACAATGTCCAGGTAACTGTGTAGTGCTATGGCGAGAGTGAAGACGCCGGAAGCCAAGTCGCCTGTCGACACGAACCATCCTTGTGCCCAGCAGGTGCTGGAGTGCACATCGATGCTATCGGCGCGTAGCCAGGCTGTGTTGAGGAGGAAGGCTAATGATTGTTGAATGTCTGCAAATACCAGGTTGAAGATCAAGACCACGAATTGGTTTACTCGTGCGTGTGTCTTTGCTTTCCAGGTTATCAGTCGATATGCCAATCTTGCGAACAATGCCACAGACGTCAGGAAGGACAGAAATCCAAAGAATGATACGGCCATCAGTCCTCGCTGCAATATCGGTGGTAAAGGCGTCAACGTCGTCGGCTGACTGACTATGTTCGTACTCGCTGCCATGGCTGACAATGTGAAGTCCCTCCCAGCGTGTCGAAGGAAGAGCAGTATTACCGAGACCTGAGATCGGATGCCTTTGTGGTTGCACTAAGATTCCGAAGCTGTTGTGGAACAGCCACGCGAACGTGCGGTGTTTGTCGATTTGTGTTCCGGAGAGCTGCAGCTCAGAGGTCGGTCTGCTGCTGCCCACACCGCGAGGTCGACGTGGTGGTCGTGTATAGGTTAGCACTCCACCGCCATGCTGCTATCTCGTGGCTTTGTGATGGCGTAGCACCTGTCTGTCCCTGCTATTGTCCGAACCCAAGTGAGTGGTTTCCTGGTTGATGCAGTAGCAGTCGACACGAGTGAGTGGAATGGCACCAAAGTCCGCCACCTGAGGTTACAGGAAGGATGAAGTGAAGACATCGTACCGCGTACCTGAGGTATACCCTCCCGCCCTCGTGGCCATGAAAGCCACACACATGCCAGATTGCTGGGGCTAAGGTCGCTCTAACAAAGTACAGCGCCGCCGTGAAGAACAATGCGGCTAATGGTCACGGCCCATGAGTGGCTAAACCCATGCGAGAGCACCAAATGAGGTGAAAGGACGAACCCGCAAAGGACTTTGCGACGATAGGGCTAGATCGGACGCCTCGATCCATATGATTCGCATAGGCGATGGGAGCTCAGGCACCATGCACGCGCGGGTATGTTTCATCTTGTTGCCGCTTGTGAGCGCTAGAAGGTCGTGCTGCACTTCAGCTGTATGGAAAATATGTACTTTTGGCGCAAACTCCAGGGTAAGCAGGTCAGAGCCACGGCTAAACCCTTGGCCGCTTGGTGGCGTGGTTGGCCGAAGGTTTGATAAGTGGCAGTCGTGTGTCGTGGCGCTTTTTGGCTTTCTTCTGCCAATCGCCTGTGCGTGCCTGCCTGCTAAACTCTTGTCAAATTTGCGGGGAGAAAGTTTGATTGTCTGATTGTCTGGTTGTTCTGCTGCTTCTCGGGCCCTCGGCGGCGAAGGAAGCCCCTGAGTGTAGTACGGAACAATCGGCCAAAATGCACACTACGTAGACACTGCATGCATGTCATGCAGAGCACGGTCTTGCTGATGCTCGCTTGGGCGGTCGCGAGATGGACGGATAAATATGCACGCAAGCCACGAGAAAAATATAGTAGCGATAGAGTCAACATTGCGTATTCCCAAACCTGCCTTCGGCGCCGAAGATTCGCCTTTGCCGCTCAGGGCTCGGCAAGCCGAAGCAGAACGGAACGGGACGTCGACCAGTCGGCTCATCTGCCTTGGCTCTCAAAAGTAAGTCGAGTCGTGGACAGCTGGTTCCGTATGAGGAGCTGCATATCCCAACCAGACGTCCAAAACTTCTACGACACGAATTTCTGGGCAGATGACTCGCAGGCCGCGACCTCACCATCGGATACTGTCGGCATTGGTGGTGTCGGCCACTCCGGTGTCAAACCAGGTGCTGCAAGTTGGCATCCCCTACAACGTCTATAAACTCCCCTCCTCCCAGACTGTTGCGGCAAGGTACGGAGAGTTGCGGACACTAATAGTCGCTGGACAAGGCGAGGAGACGTGCGACTTCAGCTGACGAGCGAGCGGTCTTCACACCGAGATTCGGTGGCGGGTACCGAATGTCAGGTCTGCTGGCGTTGTGCTATCATGCCTATGTCTTCGCCTCTGCTAACCCGCCCTTCCACTTTCCATCCTTCCTCTCCCATTCCAGTGCACCAAAGCTGGTTGTCCGTAACACGGACACCTTGAAGGTCTTCAGGTTCGGACATTTCTTACTCAAGGCCTCCATGTCAGACGCAGAAGGGAAACTGGTCGCCAGCACACCCGAGCGCGGGTTCTGGAGCTATTCAAGATTCGTCAGATTTATAAAACCTCGAATTTTTGACAGTAACTATACTTACGGCCATAAAGAATTGCAATGATGGGTTGGCCACAATCTCAACCTGTTCTAGATTTTTGCTCCCCTCCAGCGCCTTCAGCAGCGCCTTCTTGCAATCCTCACCCGGCTCTGCCTCAATGGTTGCATTGAGCACCAAGACATGCTTCTGCACTGCTAGTACAGTCTGTAGTTGGCTTGGTGTCATAGTATACAGCGTAATATTCAGTGCCCGAAGTCCTTTTGGTGAGACTTCCTCATCTGTCAAGGCGAACATGATATCAGTAGCTAGGGTCTTGTTGAACGCCATGACTCCTTCCTTGCTCGAAGCCTGCTGTATCGTGCTTGGGTCCTGCTCGTCGTCCTCTGCAGACTCTGGCGGCGAGACATTGAACGAGCAGCTGATCAGACCGGGTCCAACCAGCGAAGGTAGTTCCGTAGCTTGTATCTTGGCCATGAAATCCTCATCCTCATGTCGGAAAGTGTAGTTGACCTCCAAGAACATCAACCCTCGCCTCGCCTCACCAGGTGTATCCGAAGTGTTATACTTCAACCACTTCCCAGCATTGATGAAGAACCCTGGCTTGGCAAAGACATCAAGAAGATGTAGTGCTCGTAGCATAGGCAGCTTCTTGAAGAACTCCACAGCATCGTTGTGGCTTTCTTCTGTAATACCCGCGAAGAGCTGACTGTATATCACCACGCTCTTGAGGTTCGGTAGTCGTTCTGCGAGTTTGGATAGAAAGCCTACAGGATATCCCAAGCTGAACAATTCGAGTGTGAGGCTCTCGATGCCACGAGGTAGACTTTCAGGGACTGTGTAGGATTGAGAGAGCGCAGACTGGTATTCGTCGACTTTGATGTCCGAGGTCAAGGTCAATGCCTTGAGGCCTCGTGCTGAAGGTGGGAAGTCCGGGATGGTGAAGCTCTGCAGCGGTATTTGGGCACCTTGCGCTTGGTCAGGGTCGACTGGCGCGCCAGGGAGGTTTGCTGGATTAGTAGTTGCCATTATCGTACTTGTCGAGAGAATGAGAGCAATGGAAGGTGGCAATACTCTACCGTGATACCTATTTTCTCGCTCGCGGACACTCGTTCCTGCTGACGATGAAGCATGCGATCTGCTGTGGAGAAGAAGAGGGGATGCAGGGTTCAGAACGACTTCCTTTACAATCGAGCTTTGGCATGCGGTTCCATCCTTCAACCACAAGGATTACGTTGATTACTTTATCAGCAGCGAGCACAGCAGTTGCGGACGCTTGATAAATAGCTCGGGCATTCCAAGGAAGTTGTCCTTCTAATGCCATGAGCAGGACGTTTCTCAGCTCGTCGTTTCCCGAGGATCAATCCTTCAATCCACCCATTGTCACGGATGACACACGCAAAGAATCATGAATATCATCCAAGGATAAGGTAGGGAGCACCCTGTTCTCATGCCCCTTGCTTGAAGCATATGCTTAGCCGCCTCCACGGATGTTGATCGCGAGAGCGAAATCTGACCGCTTGCACCTACGTAGCGGGGTGCTAATGTTGAGTGTTGGGGCTGAGAGGTTTAGCATCTGGCAGGCTGACAGCCCACCCTATCATCGGGAAATTTAAAGGATACGATTATCTACGAGGATCATGGCTTTGCCAGTTTACCTTTGCATTACTTATACCGCAGGGTAGAGTGCCATTGTGCCATACTGCCCGCTCACCAGGATCATGGAGTCCACCTCAGGCCTGAAGCTCGATATCAAAATAGTAGGCGCCGGCATCTCTGGACTAGCCTGCGCCATCGCCTTGAGGCGTAAAGGCCACGATATCACGGTCTATGAGAGGAACCCTGAGCTCTATGCCTACGGCGCTGGCATACAACTCTTTCCCAATGCTACCCAAGTCTTGCGCGAGTGGAAGCTGGAGTCGGAACTTCTGAAGGTCGTCCATCAACCGGAAGTGATGTCGATCATGAGGTACGATACAGGTGACACACTGGGTGAGATCGCACTTAACCCTGCGGCTTCCATGGAGTACGGGCATCCCCACTGGCAGATCTACTGGCCAGACTTCCAGCGGGTACTTGCGAAGGCTGCTACAGCGATCGGTGTCGTGATACATCTAGGTCAGCCTGTAAGTGCTGTGGACCAAGAACATGGCACTCTTGATCTTGGAGATGGAATGATTGAACACGCCGACATTATCATCTCGGGTGACGGTATACGCTCTCGACTGCGTTCGACCATCTCAAACGCCGAGTCGAAAGCTTTCCAGGACTCAGTCTTCCGCGCCATCATCCCACGAGAAGTCATGATGAGAGATCCAGTCACAGCGGCACTAATGGAAGGCACGAACTCTATGGTCTGGACAGGCCCCGGAATAGCAGTACTAGCTTACCCCGTATCCGCAGGAGTACGCTACAATACACTCCTATCCTACACAAGGCCAAGCGAAAATGAAGTAGGCAGATGGAACCAGCCAGCTGATGCCAGTGAGGCTCGAGAAATGCTCAAGGACTTCTGTCCTACAGTTAGGAAGCTTTGGAGCTTAGTTGACGATACTGCTAAGTGGAAGCTGGGAGATGTGCCAAAGCTTGATTCTTATGTTAGCGAAAGTGGGAAATTCGTCCTTGTTGGCGATGCTGCCCATGCAATTGTGCCGCATGCTGGACAAGGTGTGTCATCCGGTGCTTCTGTTTCCGATAATCTGTTCATCTTGGCTGACCAGCATAGGCGCTGCCATGGCTGTCGAAGATGCCGCAGCTCTCGGCGAATTCCTCGACCCAGCCACGTTGACCGACCGTGACCAGCTCAGAGCTCGCATGCCCGCGTATAGCAAGTTCCGACAGCCACGGATCGAAAACATCCGCAGCATGGCATACGGTAATGCTCGCTTCTTGACGATGGCGGACGGTGCCGAACAGCAACAGCGTGACCAAATGCTGAGCATTATGACATCAAAGTGGAAAGCTGCGGTGCGGGAAAATGGTCTTGACGCTTTCAAAGCTAGGGTCGAGGCTAATGCTGAGTCTGCTAGTATCAATTTGCCGGATGGGAGGATGTATGCGTATGGGTATGATGTTATTGGTGAGGCAAGCAAGGCGGTGCAGGAGCTGGTGGCTGCTTGATTCTGGCATACTCTAGCTTGTGATGGCCGTTGCACTTCTTCATAGGGCCGTTGCTTCTTGGACATGAGGACTTCCCTCCCGGATGTACGAGGAGGAGTATCTGCAGCTGTAGATGCCTCGCATTCTCCTTCCTCCCACCGAAAATGACCGCTGAACTCCTCAAGTTTGAGGCTGAGTCAAATTCCTTTGACATCCTTCACAGTTAGGGTAGGCTGAGTTCCTCATCAGCTCGTCCGTCCGTTGCATTGTTTTGAGTTGGGGGCCATGCATTAGTCCACAGACTATGCACGTCACGATGCAACTATATGCTTGGCTGGCCCATCTCGAATCTGCGTTATCACAACATCCACTTATCCTGGGACCCATAACTCTTCCAAGGCTTGATCAAAGGTAGATAGCATGGCCGACGTCGAGAAAATACATGTCCTCGTTGTGGGAACAGGTGAGCTCAACCACACCTACGATTTAGGCAAGTTCGCCATCATCGATAGCTAACAAACACAGGTATCGTCGGTCTCTTGATAGCGCAAGGGTTGAAGAAGGTATGAATACACGGTGTGATCTTCTGTCCAGGCTAAAATCGACATCAGAATGGCATATCCTTCACATTATTCGAGTCCGATGCCTCGTCAACCCGGCGACAAACGAGAGAGTGGCATGTCGATTCCATTGACCTTTGCGCGGCTTTACAAAGCTGACATTGCTCGTCCAGGGGCATGTCGATCCAATGGGCACTTCCCATGCTACCTCAGCTACTGCCCGAAGAGCTCATGAATCGCATTCAGGAGGCCAGCGTAGATCCATATTACATTTTCCCGAAGACAGCAAACTCGATGCCTGTGTACAACGGTCAATCAGGTGAACTGATCAAGGTAGGTCGCTGACCACGGGGAATAAATACTGTACACTGGCTGACGCTAAGCATAGCACGTACCTCTCACCGAGATGATCAGAGTCTCAAGATCAAAGATGCGAGCTCTGTGCTCAGAGGGTCTTGATATACAAGTAAACTCACTCAATCCCTTACCATCTTTTTCAAACTCTGAGTCGTGCTTAACATAGTACAACAAAGCTCTGCGGAACGTCGACTTCCAAGGCGAGGGCGTCATGGCAGACTTCGAAGACTGCAGTAACGCTACTGGATCTTTGATCGTCGGAGCCGATGGAGCTCAATCCGCAGTCCGGACATGTCTGTATGGTCCAGGCAATGGTGAAGCTCAGCAAGTTCCTTACGGTGGCGTCAACACACACATCTGCTACCACGATGCCGAGATCGCCCGGTATCTGCGCAAGTCTTACGAGGCTACACAGGCGATGGTAATCACGATGGACGGAAGCTCGTTAGACGTTGATAGACCCGACTAATACTTGATCCAGGGCGCTCATCCTCGTGGCTATTGGCTCTGGATCAGCACGCAGGAGATTGAGGATCCGGACAAGCCCGAAGATTGGGTCTTCCAACTGCAGTGGACTTGGCGTCTGGCTGATGACAGAGGAGGTCGTCTAGGTGTAGATCTTGCAAAGCTGAAGGCTGAGGCGGAGGAGTGTTTCGGCGAGCCCTATAAGACTGCCTGGTCGAAGATACCGGAAAACACACCAATATACACAAATCGTGTATCAGTGTGGCAGCCGGAGGCTTTGCCAAATGAGGCGAACGGGGGTCGTGTTGCTCTCGCTGGCGATGCAGCACATGCCATGTCGTTTCACCGAGGGCAGGGCATGAATCATGGTATCAACGATGCAGTGACTTTGGTCTCTGAACTGAGCAAGGTAGCGAAAGGTGAGAAGACGCAGCAGGAGGCCGTGCTAGCATATGACGCCGAGATGATGAAGCGGGCGGGAGAGGAAGTCAGTATCAGTAAGGTCAATACGGAGATGATCCATGATTGGGAGCGTTTATCACAGAGTGCATTCATGCAGCGTGGTGGCGACAAGAATAAGTGAAGTAGGTCCATGCTAGTGGACGAGTTGATGTGGATTGAGCGCTCTCAAAACGCACCTCGTCTTACGAGCAACAATCATTATCGTACTTCTGTCAAGCAGATGAATGAACACTCAATCAAAATGCCCAGGTCCTAGCACGACTCAGGCCACTCCATGCGAGTCAAGTATGGCATTACGGATCGTGCTTGCGGTTCCCAGCTCTGCCTTCGACTCGCCTCTCAAGTCTCCTTCTTCCCACTCCGCTTTTTGAAGAAGCGACTAGTGTCACCCACGGGGAAGCTAAACTTGAGCGCTTCCTGGCACATTAGATTCCCAACAGCATAATAACCCAGCATGCCCGAGATGAAAGCAAACGCTCCAGCGGTCGTCTTCACGGCCACAGCCTGGCTTGTCTTACCGTCGGCAGTAGGAAAGTACGACGCTGATACCAAGGTGAAGGCAAATTGGACAGTCAAGAAAATGACGATGTCTGTCATGAGGAGCATCGTGATCAGCAGAAGCTCTACACTTGCATGTTTGTGACGTTCCAGCATGAGACTTACAGACAAGGTTTAGGGGCAAAGAGCGGATCAGGAAAAGCAAGTTGAAGACAAACCATACTAGACGCAAGGTCAGCGAGGAGTTCCGCCACTGCAACGCAAATGGACAATATACGCCATGCACTCAAGACGAAGAACCCCAGAGCGTTGTTATACTCTACACTCTCCACGCCTCCATACGCTTCAGCCACCCCAAATAACGGCGTAACGATAATACCGAACCCTGCATAGAAAACCCCAAAAGCGGAGAGCACGGTATAGGCATAAGTCTTGCCCAAAACAATCTCCCATTGCGCAGTAATCAGTATCCCGATCCCAGCCACACCAAAAAAGTCGCCAACAAAAGCATTGGTCACACTCACACCTCGCCAACCCATGAGGGCAAAGCTGAGGGTTGTTAGGGTCGTTGCGAACGCTCCCAAGGCCAGGGCCGTCGGGTTACCGAGCTGGGCCTTTAGGTTGATCGGAACTGGTATGTAGATTGGCTGTTGGAAGGATGCGCCATCTTGGCCTTCGCTGCTGTTGCTGTTACTGATGGGCGTCGAAGCGAGTTTGCCTGCGACGAGCTTCTCATAGTAGTCTTGGTTTGTCTGGATGTTGCGAAGATCCTCAAGCTGTTCGATACGATTTGCGTGGGCCATTGTTGCTGTCAGTGTGTTTTCTGGAATCGTGCCTGAGATGCGGCGTGTGAAAGAATGGGGGGAGTGGAGAGGTGAAAATGGGAAAGAGAGACACGCTGCGCATATTATGGTGTATTGCCATTGCGCCAAAATATCTACCCTTCCTTTTTTTCCTTTTGGTGATTGCGAAAATGTTCGCCATTACGATGGTTTTAACGATCGCTGCAATATAGTGGATGCAGAACACGCTGTTGGGACCAACGCAAGCTGAAGCACGCAATCCGGGGCACGCTGACGAGATCAGCAGCTGCAAAACGCATCAACCTGGACGAACTTCAGACTTCGACGGACCACAAACGGGACCAGCTTTCCGCGTGCACACACTGCTTCACCATGTGCAAAAGCGTGCATTGTTGTTCAGTTGAGCCTATCACCTAGATCCAAGCTGCATGATCGCCGTAGTCCATTGCCTATCCCGTGCTACATCACCACTCAAGATCAGCTTTCCCAGCGACCTCTTGTTCAAATGCCTCAGCAACCTTGGCCACACCGCCTATCGCAACACCCTTGGCAGTCTCAGCCTTGACCCGTGAGTACATGACAGGACAATCCCGACTCTCACACTTCACCTCATCGCCCGGCGCAAGACCAGCGCAAGACCGACAGATATCATGCAAGTCCTTCACCTTCTTCTCCACCTTCTGGACCTTCTGACGCAGAGCGAGTAGAGTGCGTTGAGGTTGCAAAGTGCGACATGTACTGCAGAGTGGCAGCGGTAGTGGCGTGGCAGCATTGAGCGCCTGTTTCGGCAGAGGCGGGAGTCGTGTCCGACACACTAGACACAGCGATGAACCCATATAAGACTCCATTGTCTTCTTGCCTACCGCTTTTCCAACACCCACGTCGGTTCCAGTACCGAGAAGTCGTATCCTCTGCACTTTAGTCATCTCATCGAACCAACTCCTCACATTCGCTCCCACCAGATTGAAGATTCTCTCAAGCGGAGGGATCAAGTTCTTGTTGATGTAGTACTCGGCGTCCAACTCAACCCTCTCATCTCTAACCAAAACCTCAGGCTCAACGCAGCGTTCCCAAAGTCGAGCGCCGGGCGCACCAGCAGTCACGACATAGGGTACTCGTTCGCCATACTGAGGTTCCGCCCTCGGATCTCTCAACATCCGCTTCGTCGCGATCAGCGCACCAGGAGGCGGCGGTCCCCGATCGGCATAAGTACCCAACTTGACCTCCTTAGCGAAACAGAAATCCTGCACTGACACCCGACCTTGCATAATCCGCGTGCACTGCTGCTGAAAGTAGCGTTTCACCTGCGAAAGATCCGCCGTCCGAAACAAGACCTTCAGAGCCTTCTCCTCGATCTTCTGCTCCGCGGGCGTGCCATCCCGCCGAACCGTCTCAATACCCTTCGCGTCGAACTCCGGCTCCTTTTGGGAGGGTGACTCGTACTTGAATCCGACGTATCTCTTCTTCGCCAGCAAAACACAAGGCAAGTAGACCTTCTCGAACTTCAGCTTCACCGGTCTCGGATTCCGCTCGGTGACAGCCTTGGCGATTTCGTTGCCGATAACGAACGCTTCATCCTTGTTGCGACCCTTGAGGTGGATGAACAGGGAGTCAGTATCGCCATACACGACTTCTGCACCCCACCTCTCAACAGAATGGATAAGCGCAATAGCCTTCTCCAACGTCTCACGGCCAGTCTGAACAATACTATCCGCGATCTCACTACAGGGCATCCTGCCAGAGAAAGAAGCAGACGTATACCCATAAGTGACATTCGCGATCAACTTGAGCGCCAACTGTCGATTGTTCAGAAGCTGCTGAAGCGTCTTATCATCCTTGTCCACCTTCATCCCACTCTTAACCATCACCCTCGTCTCCAGAATCTCGCCCAACATCTTCGCGAGCAAGGACTTGCGCATCTGAGGCCGAACATACATGATGCCGTTGGGAGCAATATTGACCGAGTCCTTCACTAATCCCAGCAAACCCTCTTCCCGGCGGAAGTCAGCAAAACCCAACTTGTTCGTCCCCCTCCACTCCGTCACTCGGCCAAGACAAGTGGAGTAACAGTAGTTATAAGCAATCATGACGCTCGGATACAGACTCTGAAAATCCAAGACCAGGACCGGTGAAGTGTAGAAAGCACTCTGCGGCTCCATAACCAGCGGCAGACATTCCAGTGCGTTTTGTGCTCCTACCTGTTTTCTCGAAGGCGAGACCAGGACGAAATCCTCCGGCTTCGCGATTCGGAACATCAGGCTCTCGACCTTGAACTGCGAGCCGCGGGAGAAGACGGAGAAGAAATCAACGCCTAGGAGTCGTGCTTGCTCGGAGGTCCGAGGGATAAGTTCGTTTGCATCCAGGATTTCCAGATCCAGTCTCGTGCGGCTGATGAAGTACTCCAGCACCTTCACCAGATCCCTTCCCGGCCGATCTCTCGCATACCACCTCGTCAAGTCCTTGAAAGCATAATGCGGGATCCTGCGATGTAATAAATGAAAGACCACATTCTCACACGTATACTGCAAGAGATTCAACTCGCTCCTCATCGCCCTCCAAATATTTATCGTATGCCGTCCAGTAATCTTAAGGGTACTAGTTTGCTGAAACCCCCACCGGTCTGCCTCCTTCCCGAATCGGCCATGGGAGGAGGACTTCATCCGGGAGAATTCATCGGGGAGGTTGTATTCGAAGACTATACGTGCGCGATCGATGAGGTAGCCCCAGGAGCTGTTGTGGACTTCGTAGCCCGTCAGGATGTCCGGGTCGTAGGAGCGTACGATGTCGACCATGCGGTTGATGAGATCTAGCTCTGTTTCCTCGGTGTCGACTAACACGGAGGCCCCGAGCGCTTTCTTCATCTTGTCCGCAATGGGATCAATGTCGTCCTTGACGAGGACGATGATGCCTGTCTTCACTTCTTCGTCTTCGCGCTGTTCGTCTGCTAGACACCACACTACGAAGCCGATTTCGTCGCGCTCTGGGTCTGGCGCGAGGTCACCTCGGCTGTTGACGTGGAGCTCGAGGGCCATGGTGGACATATATCCCGTCTCGTGCTGAACAGAAGTACTCGCTTTCTTCTGCGAGAATTTGGATCCATGCCGATGCTTTTGCGTCGGACCTTCGATCTGTGACAGCTCAGGCGCAGGACGATTCTTGCGCTTCAGCTGCGATGCTGTCGGTGGACCATCGACCTCGCGGTCTTCGTCATCGCTGCCGCGCTCGTTAACTTCATCTTTGAGCCAGCTTTGCACTTCTGCATATGTAGGTGGTGGGCGTAAGATCTCCCACGTCCTAAGTCTGCCCTCGCGAGCTCTCCTCGCCTCACTTAGCCCAATCTTCACCTTGTCAAGCCCAGCAGCCTTTCCATTCGACTGTGCCCCGGATTTGTCGAAGGCTGGCAAGTAAGGCAGCGTACGACTTTCCAACCGAAACTCCTGCCCAGCATACTCCCTCGGACGCTCAGGAACATCCTTCTCATTGCTGTAATAAGCATCCTGATAGACGATATGGGGATCGACCGTTCGCTCCACGTCTGCGAACGAAGGCGCTGCGAGGCCGAAGACGAAGACATCTGCAACTTGCGAGAAGGCGAAAGCTTGTCCGTAGTTGATAGCAAGAACAGGGTTGGCATGAGGAGCCGAAGATTTAGCAGGCGAGATCGTGCCGTTCGTCTTAGTGGACTGGGACGAGACATGGCCATCGGAAGAGACTTCGACCGAGGTGAAGGACAACTGCTTATCACTGCCCGACTTCTCCTGGCTCGGATTCGGTCCATTTTCGAGCTTCTCGCGCTGGCTCAGTCGTAGCTGCGATTCAGGATCGTGCGCGTTCTTCACAACAGGATAATGCAGCTTCGCCGAGCCCTGTGATGAATGCTGGGACTGCTGTGACAGCTGGGACGAAGGCGGCGGTTGTGCAGATGGTGGTGGAGGATGCAACTTCATGCCGTTAGCGGCTGAGAATGGTTTGGCGAAGCGCTGAGAGCTGGGTGGAACGTCGCTGAGACCATTATTGTCTGGTACCCGGCCGGGCGCAAGCGTCGGTGCTTCGCGCTTGACGTCGTGGATGCGGAAGCAGACGTTGCGCTTTGGCTGCGCTTGCTGCTCGACATCGTTAAGCTTGGTGCGTTTAAAAGGTCCTTGGCTCGATGGAGGCGCTGCTCGCTTCGCCGCGATATGGGGCTGGTCAAGCTCGGCTATGGTCTGCTTGGGAACGTGCTGATGCTGCAGATGTTCAGCCCTCTGCTCCAGCTCGTCGACATCTCCATCGACCTTCGCCTCTCCCATGGCATTGCCAATACGCGCATCCTCGAGCTTCTGCTTCTGCGTGAGCGCTCTTGTGCGTGCCGCTTCTTCATCGCTATCGTAGCCTTCGTCTGAGTGTACAGGGAGTTGTGCGATATTGCTCATATCGACCAGCGCATCATGCTCATGCTTGAATGCCGGAGCTGAATCGTTATCTCCCTTGATCTCACCTTCAATGCCATTATCACCTCCATGACTTTGGGCACCCCACCTCGCAGCCATCCTCTCCTTGAATAGCTCCTCCACACTCTCCAAACAAGTCTGTACCCCGTCCTCCATCTGCTCCGGCCGGATAAAGTCCTCAAACTTCACCGCAGCACCACCCATCGCCTTCCTCTCCCCCTTAGCCAACTCATCCACCATCCCCCTGAGCTCTTCCTCGTGAATCCACCCACCATCGCTATCATTTCTCGGGTCCGCACTCATGCTGACCAACACCTCGGGCGGAAAAGGCGAAGACCCAGGAGCAACTATTCCCATCCTCTTCTTCCGTCTCCGCGTTTCATCCTTCCAAAGTCCAGCCATCGAATGCACCAACTTCTCCTCCGGAGGCAGATTCTCCAGACTCTCCAACCTTTCAATAAAAGAATGATGTAAACTCCTCGCCATAACCTGATCTCTATTCATAATATCCTCAACTCTGATATCCACTTCCAACTGACAATGGCTCAATCGTGGAAACCTCTGCTCATCCAATATCCCCTCCCTTCCTATACTCCCGTCATGCCAAAGATGTCCCACATCCTCCTCCTGCGCCTCCTCCCTACTTGGCACCGGACCCCGCCAACCCACCTTGCCCGCTTCCACTTCCACATACGCACATCCGTAAAGATTGAAATCGCACATCCATTGCAGGAGGTACTGACTATGCGCCTCATAGGGCTGAAACATCCGCTTCATCACCGCACCCTGCTGCAACAAATCCGCCAGACGCGTCATATGCATGGGGTTGAGGAGGTAGATTTTGACGTAGTATTTGTAGCCTACGTGATAGCCGAAGAAGGGAATCCCTTTCACCAGGCTCAGATGCGCGACGAAGGTGGTGTGCTTGGGGTTGGAGTCGTAGGGATTGCGGCGGTAGGAGAGAGCGAGGGCGTGGTCGAGGGAGTGACGGAGAGTGCCGAGATATCCCTCTACTTCTGCCGCCTCTCGCGATTGGGTGTAGGGGATGTAGAGGTACGGAAATGCTCCATGGACATGGGCGCATACTTTCTGGCCGGTTTCTGTTGCGCCGAAGACGCGGATGACTGGTACGTTGGGCAGGTTGCCTCGTTGCGTGGAGGCATGGGTAGAGGCGCCCCATAGTGGCGGGTCCAGAGAGGAGGGAGCAGACTGGTAGTTGTCGAGGCAGTTCAGGCGGACACGGAAGATGTCGCCACTTGCTGTGGTGCTTCTAACCATGGTCGGCAATGGCTGGAGCAAGGGTCATCGTGCAGGCATTACCATTACCGTAAAAGGTGCCGAGGGATTTGATGGGAAAGGCAATCGTGTTGTAAGACATTCAGATGGTACGCGTGCAGCAGTGAGCTCTATGTTTACACCAACCTCAAGATCTAATCAGCGCGTAGATCCGCTCAAAGACCGCCTCGGCCAAATCGCAGCTTCTGACTCCTACCTAGCTACAATCACTCCACAAACTCCAACAACCCCATCGATCTCTCCAGCGCAGTCAAACCATCGCTCCCAACCAAATACATTTCCACAACATCCCTATCCACCAACCTCAATGTCTTCTCAACCCTAACATCCTCCCTCGTCTCCACACCCACAAACGCCTCCGCCACCAACGCATCTTGAACCAACCCACTAAACGTCTTCTCATTCGCCTTCGCAGCCAAAGCCGGTCGAATCACCGCATCAGCTTCCTCCGCCAAGCGTAGAGTATACTTCTGGCCCCTAGCGGCAGAATTATTTTCCCTTCGCTTCCTCTTACTTGAAGAAAGTGTTCCTGGACCCCTGCGTCCACTGCCGAGGAGAGCCTTATCCCACCTGCCCTGAATATCGGAGTTGGAGACGAGCTGCTCGTCCATTGCGGGATCCCACGTCGGTTTGGCGGTGGCAGAGGTAGATTTGTTCTGCGGCGGCGCTCTAGGCCTCGGAGGCCTCGGGTTTAACTTCTTCAATGCCTCACCCACTCTCCGGGCTTCGAGTTCCGCCTGGTAAGCCTCCTCTTCTTCCTCCCAGCTCATGTGGACCTTCGCGCTCGAATCTCTAGTATCCTGTTTGAGGACCGTCTCTTCCCGCTCAACTTGTCCACTCATCGGCACAGCTTTCTTCTTCTCATGCTGATTTCTGCCCTTACCCTCTGCTTTCCTCCGCTCCAGACAGAACCCTATCCTCATGCGCTTCCTTCTTGCCCTGCGCCACCCTGGCCTTCTCATCCCTCTTCTCCTTCAACCTCTCAGTCTTCGCCTCAAGCTTGGTGAAATAAACCTTCTGCGCATGATCCGCCGCGAACTTATTCGCCAACGCCCAGCTTCGCTCCTTCTTCAACGCCTCCTGAAAGTCCAGATTCCGCGCATGCAGCGATTCCTCCGTCTCGGGCAGTCGTCTTGACTTTGCGGCTCGGTGGCCCTCGTCGTTATCATGTGCTGCTCCGGATTCTTGGAGAAGTGTATCGCAGGCCTCGCGGACCTTCTGGAACAGCGAGGTGTGTAGCTCGCGGACACTGTCACCTGGCGCTTTGTCCGGATGGATTCGCAAGGCCAGCGCACGATAGGCATCCCTGATCTCGGCTTCTGTCGCGTCGGCGGCAGTACCCAGGATACCGGACGGTGTAGTCGCGTGCTCGATTTGCAGGTAGATGGTCGAAAGTGAAAGCTGCTCGGCTGGTAGAGATTGTTCGCGAGCCATGTCGGCGGCGTCGGATGTCGTAGTACTGATATTGAGACCCATGGCGTCGGTGGCCGTACCGGATTGCACTGTAGCACCCGCTGTGGTAAAGATGGCGAAAATCTTGTCGAGATCCCTTCCGATATAAACAAAGCTGGAAGACTGGTCTTTGTCCTCGAACGCTGCAGGTTTGTGTCTCGCACCCAACCTGTTTTTCGAAGTTCACGATTAGAAACAACAAACAAAACCTCCTTGCAGATATATCCATAGCTCCAGCAAGCACAGCGGTGAGTGAATTATGTACATATCTCCATGTCCCCCGTCCTCCTCATACACGCGATGTCCTCATGCTGGCTGACTGCTCGCAACACACATTCATATACGCGTGACTCACAAAGACAACAGCAACTTATGATCCAATGGCATGCAGATGATATGGGATGAGTCATGTACTATCCTTTGGGCCCTCTCGACACCTACAAGACACCTCTGCAGTCACCAAAGAGAGGAGATGAGAAGTCCATTCAAGCGTACCTACAATAGACACGCCCTCCCTTCATAACCTGAGACTGAGTGTGCGGTCGTTGCGAGCGTATGACTCCTCCTCTACAATACACACTTCCACGCCTCCGGCTTCTTGTAATTCGCCGGATCAACACATTGATTCCTAAGCGGGAATTTGCAATGATTCCTCACGAAATCGACACCCAGACTGACGGTATCCTACAAGCGCACCAAAAGGTCAGCATTAACAAACATATCACAGTGTCCCAGGAACTCCCCACCAGCCTCGTCGGCGGACAATAGCAGGGCCAGGCAAGGGGGGGCGACAAAACTCACATTGACAAACTTCGTCCCCGTAACCGTCTCCGGCGCATTCCCCTTCTCCACCCAATCCACCATCCTCAACAACACATTATTCTGCGGCACCGCCTCCACCCCCGCGGCCCCCGCACTCGTCTGGCCGATCTCCCACGCCCCGACCCCACCAGCACAATGATCCATCCCCCCGATCCTAAAAAACCTATAAAACGCATCCAGATCCTTCGTCGGCAGACCCATCGTCTCGGAAACATGCCCATAGTACCGCGGGCTATTGGTGGAGGTGATGATACTATCCGCCTGGCCATGATAGTGCAGGATCTTGCCTCCGCGGTTCTTGTAGGCGCTCAGATCACCGTTCCAGGTTTCGATGTTGTATGGGTTTATGCGGTGGGCGAGGGCGGCGTAGTCAGCGTTGAGGTCGGAAGCTTGCCAGGTCGTGGAGTTGAGGATGGCGTAGCGGTACCAGTCTGTGGTGTAGGGGAATGGCTGGCCGGTGTAGTAGATGAAGGCATCGCTTAGTTCGCTTCCCGGCTGCATGCGTGGGAAGACTAGGGTTCCGTTGGCGCCGTAGTAGGGTTCGAAGATCGAGCGGACGGTGCCGACTTGGGCTGCACTGAGGCAGGTGGTGCTGTTCACCCCTGGAGAGCATTGGAGGGTCTCGGGATAGTAGTTGCAGAGATCGGGGTCCTCGATTATTCCGTCTGCTACGCCATCTAGGGCGTCGCACTGGGAGAGGATATCGGTGTGCACGAGGGCCCATTCGGCGGGGTTGAGCCAGGTCGGAGAGTTGGTGGGCCCGGTCTTGAGCACTATAAAGCGAGATAAGTCAGTCTTGCAATCGCCGCCACGTCTTCGATCCGGTAAAGAATAAGCAGTGAACAAACTCACGAAACGATCCACTCCAAGAACTCAGATTATTGAACGCCACCGCCGGCGCCCCAACAACCACCCCATCGAAATCCCCCGGATAATCCTGCACCTCCTTGAACCCTTCCCTCCCCCCCGTCGAACAACCAAGATAATACGACTTGGCATAATGCCTCCCATAAAACACCTCAGTAATAGCCTTCCCGACCACAACACCCGTATGCAAACTCCTATAGGCGAAATCCGCCACAATCTCCGTGTTCATATAGAAAGCTTGGCCGGAAGTGCCATTGTGGCCATTATTCGCTCCGACGGTTGCGAAGCCCAGGCTGGTGCCGTAGGCGATGTCGGTGTATTGGATGCAGCCTCCTAACCCGCCATTGCCCGTGCTGAGGAAGCGGCCGGTCCAGTTTGTGGGGAGCCAGGCTTCGAGGGTGATGTTGGAGATTGGGGAGGTTTTGACCAGCATTGCAATCCGGCATAAGTCTACGGGGGCGACTTGATAGGGGGTGGCGCATTGGGCTACGGTACCCGCTGAGGGGAGGGTTACGTTGGTTCCGGCCGGGATGTGGGTGGCGAAGTTTACGGTGGTGTTGGCGTAGTGGAAGTTGTGAGCTATGTTTGCGCAGGCCGCTGCGGCGTCGTGGCTTCCGCCGTAGCCTTGGTTGCCGTTGGCCCAGCCATAACCGGATGGGCTTTGAGCGGTTGCTAGTGCGGCGAAAATGGAGACCGTGGAGGCGAGGACGGTGAGGTACATTGTTGCTCAAACGTGACCCCGTTTGTAGGAAGGAAACGAGACGGAGCTGGAGAGGAGGAATGAGAAATTACCTACAGTCTCGAGACGGTGCTCCGCAGAGACAGGGTGAGAGGTGAGCTTCATATACTCCTCTGCCTCAAATATACAGCACTAGGCTATCGGTCCTGTTCAATGCCATGCGGGATAGATGCAGGTACGCGTCATTTAGCCGTCGGCCAAGCATCGCGTGAATGCGGGGGTGAGCCTCTTGGCAGTTGACGACGGCAATTGCTGTAGACGCAAGACGGTGAAGAGGTACAGTATAGTATCTTTAGCCTGAGCAAAGCAGGTAGAGCTGTGAGGATACGAGGAAAAAGGTTGCGGAGAGATGTGGAGTGAGAAATGCCGATGAGCTGCCGGCTCGGTAGCGCGGCTAGCATGCCCTCGGCTTTCAAGTTGTCTGGCCCAGCAGAGCAGAGCTACTACGACGAGCTGGACGGCAGATGCTATATACTTTTCTCATACGCCCATCCACCATTCTCCTGGCATGAGAATCGCCATCCACCGTGCATCTCCACTCATGTGCTCGTTCTACATCAATAGCTCATGGTGATTCCCGCTCCCGCTGCCTGTTCGCGTAGCATAATCTTGTCGCAAGCTATGGGCGTGGGAGTATGAGCCGACGCGGGCTGTGACATCGTCTTCGCACCTCCCTCCTATGTTTTCAGAAGCGCGGGTCACAGCCTGGCAAGTCGTGCTCGTTGATGGAAGCTGGCCAACCCATGTCCCAATGTAAGTCGACAATACATGATCGAGGGCTACCATCGTCGTGGACCGCCGAGCCCATCTCTTCTGCTAATCGCGAACTCATGTACTCGTTCGAAACATAATTCATTCCCTCGATCCTCTCAAACCCCATTAACCATCCTCTCCCCACTTCCCGCCTCCCTCAAACAAAAATCCTTCACCCCACCCTTCCAATCACTAATCCTCCCATCCCTAATCCCAACAACCACAACCCGAACATCACTATCCTCAATATAACTCCCTCTGCCACCATCTCCCAGCCCACCACCACCACCACCACCACCAAGCTGCCCAGGCGAAGTCCCCAATAAACCCTCCACACCGCCACTGGTCCCATTTCCAGCTTCGAAAGTATTGTTAGCCAAATGCCGCTCCTTACACCACACCTCCTCCTCACTCCCCTGGTCCAGCACCCTCGCCTCCCCATTAATGGTAGCAGAAATGGAGCTCACAGCCGCGGAATTCATCTGCATGAGCATAGTAGCTAGACTCGAACTCCTGCCTCCCGCGGGAGATCGCTCCCTCTCTCCACTCGTGGAACTGATATTTGGTGGCCGGGAGGAAACCCAGTCGTGGACTAGGAGCGATACGGCGGGGTTTTGCTGGAGGTTGAGGGTCTTTTTGGAGGAGGGGTTGGTTGTCATTATTATCAGGGGACCTTGGGGGAGGTTTGGGTGGTGGTGAGCGGGGCTTGCTTGTTGATGCTGTGTTTGTGGTGGTTGTTGTTGTTGTTGGGAGAGGTAGGTATAGTTCATTAGTGAGACGTGGGGACGGTTCTGGTTGCAGGTTGCCAGGTGGAGCTATGAGATGTGGTTAGTAGAGGTAAGGAAGGCTATTGGAACGATAGGGTGATAGTATGAGGACATACGAATCGTGCATTTTGTAGACATGTGACGACTTCTTCGGGAAGTTGGTCAGACATGATAGGGTGGGAGTCGGCGCTGCCTTGCCAGGTCAAGGGTGGTTGGGCGTCGGCCATGATCGCAGCGGGAATGATATGACTGATTGATGGTATGGTATGTCGACGACGATGATGCAGTGCAGCAGATCTGACATGACCTTCTAGAACAATAGCCTTTCTTGGAGGGAGGCCTTGCTTTCCCCGCAAATTCATGTGAGCTTCACTTTGACTGCTGACTCGTGGAGTCTGCCATTTGGTGTTGTTACACTTCCTCTGCGACAACGCGTCCTGGACCAGCGACACACTCTCCACGGACCAGCGACACACTCTTCACGGACCAGCGACACACTCTCCACGGACTGAGGGTTGAGTGCAATGTGGAAAAGATGACCGAATCTACACACAAACACTCTCACAGCCCGCCAGCATATCCACATCGACGACATATATCCCCGCACTCGCCCACTAAACGCAAGGTCTTCGAAACCACGGACAAGGAAGATGGCCACAATGGCCACAGTACCGCGACCACAACTACAGACTTCCACAACGGGAACGGCCATGGACATGCCAACTCTGTAGACAAAAAGTCGTCCAAACGTCGCAAAGTCAACCACGCGTGTGTGTATTGCCGCCGCAGCCACATGACATGCGACCTCGAACGCCCCTGCGCGAGATGCGTGAAGAGGGATATCGGGCATTTATGTCATGATGAGCCGCGGGAGCCGGTGTTGAGGCGGAGTAAGAGCGAGGTCGGTGCGGTGGAAATTGCGCCTGCGGGTGAGGATGGTGGTGGTGGTGGTGATGGTGGGGAGGGGAGGGGAGGGGAGAGGAGGAGTACGATGGGTGCTCCCATCATTAGTGTGGGAGGGGAGGATTCAGGGGTGGAGGATCTGAGGGGTGGGGGATCTCTGGGAGGTTTGGGCCGAGGCGTCGGGCAGGTATTTGGGAGTGTTGATTTGGGTGGTGGTGGAGGACAGGGAGGTATGATGAATGGCAATGGTGATGGCAACGCGCATACCATAGCTCAACCAACGACATTGTCTCCAACACGACTTCAGCACAATTCTATCCCAAACAATCAACAGCAGCAGCAGCAGCAGACTGTGATGAATAGTAACAGCAACACAGCACCAACCATCTTCGACTGGAACAACGCAGGCCTGCAGAATCAGTTCCAGGATATGCACCACTTACACCCAAACTACATGTTCAATAACTCCGAGGTGACGAACGAGTATAATCTACTCAACGACTTTCTCTCGAACTCGCTTCTCGATGACGGGGCAATGTATAATCCAGAGGAAGCGGCACAGACCTTGTTCTCCGACCCCTTACTCGCCACGAGCTCGATGAATGTACTGCAGAACAATCTGGACCGCTTCCAGCTTCCACCCCAGCAGCAGCAGCAACCACAAATCCAACCAAACCTGTCTCAACCACAACAGCAATCCCAACAAAACCAGCACCACCCCTCTCTCCCCCCAAAACCAACCCTCCAATCCAAGTCTCCTCTAGTCTCAGATACAACCCTCAGCAATACAGCCACCCCAGACGCCGCCGCCACCAACCGCGCCCGAGACAAATACTTCCTCACGGCCGCCGACCCCGCGGGCCTCGACTCCGCCCAGTCCCGTCTGCACAAACTCCTCAAAGCCAAATACGACGCCGGAATGCTCAAACCCTTCAACTATATCAAAGGCTACGCGCGCCTGCAAACCTATCTCAAAACCCACCTCCCCCCGGCCTCTCAACGCCGTATCCTCGAACAACTCGGACGATTCCGGCCGGGTTTTCGGGCGGCGATGCAAGGGCTCAGCGACGTCCAACTCGTGCTTGTAGAAATGTGGTTTGAAAGGTCTTTGATGGAATACGACCGCGTCTTCGCCTCCATGGCCATTCCCGCCTGCTGCTGGCGACGCACGGGGGAGATTTTCAGAGGTAATAGGGAAATGGCTGCTCTACTTGGTGTGGGCCTGGAGAAGTTGAGGGACGGGAAGTTGGCGCTGCATGAGATTATGGAAGGGGAGAGCCTGGTGAGTTATTGGGAGAAGTTTGGCGCGGTGGCGTTTGATGGGATGCAGAAGGCTGTTTTGACTAGTTGTAGTCTTGTTAAGAGGGTAGGGGTGGGGGTGGGGAGGGAGAGGGAGAAGCAGGGGCTGGAGATGGGGAAGGAGGGGGCGGTGGGCGAGGAAGAGAAGGTCAGGTGTTGTTTTTCTTTCACCATCAGGCGGGATACGCATAATATGTGAGTTTTTCCTGTCGCGGCAAGCTTCGCTACCGTGTGCGGGTGGAGTGGGAGATGTTTGACGCTGACATTGGCCCCTGCAGACCCAGTCTCATCGTGGGCAATTTCTTGCCTATACGGCCCCGCAACACGACAGCGGCCACCTGATCCACGCAATCGATATGCATGCGAATGAGCGATGACCTTCTTTTGCCCGGCGGGCTTCCACTGCTTGCCCTCATGATACCCATACCTGCTCCGGAATAGTAGAGCCGGGCCGAGTATTGCACGGATGATATATATATATATATGTATATACAAACCACCAGAATCTACCGGGCCAGTTCGAAATGGCCCCATCGTTGGCTCTCAGACCACTTCAAGCACCGAGGAAATCTCTCACATGCCGCCTATACCATCCTTCCTTCTTCCCATCCACGACTTCCCTACCGTCGGCGACCATGCGACTAGTATTCCGGAACCCTTGCTTTGCCAATCGCTCGTGCCTACATGTATCCATTCATCAGTCCGTCATGTCAGACACACGGCTGTACAGCTGCGAGGAGAGGAATGGTGTACGTACCACTCATCCGCGGTATCAGTGATGATCCACTCGTATCCCTGCTCTACGATCCAGTCGAAATCGGAGCGGTAGTCGTGGCCGTCCGAGGAGCTGTTGCCTACCAGGCTGTCCAGGAGGACGGGCACGTGGTTTTCTTGGAAGCCGTAGTCGGAGTTGTTTACTCGGAGGTCGTGGGGGAGCGAGACGTTGCCTGTGTTGAACCTGGGAGGACGAGGTTCCTTGGTATGCGAGTGGACGTGTGGGAGTGTGCGTAGTCGGATCGGACGATGGTGTGATAGGACACAAGGAGCGGATGGCCATGCATCAAGGTACTTACAAGGTGATATTGTCCGTGGTGGGGTATGTGAGGTCGCCGGGTGCATAGCTATGTGGACGTCAGCACCACCAATATATTGTAGGAGCACGGTAGGGAAAGCATCGCTCACAAAGTCCCGGCGCTCCTGCCTCTGCTCTTGGCGAAATCCAGCAGTTCCTGGGTAGGCCCGCCGGTGTTCCTCAGCTCGACCTCGAAACCGATAGTATAATTCGTCTCAGCAAACAATTTCATTGAGGCCAATTGGCTGAATTGTGCCTCATACGCTGGGTCGTAGACGGGAATGAACGCCAACTGAATCCCGCTGGCAAGAGCATCTTGGACCCATGGCAGGGCCTTCGAAGATGTCGGGAGTCTGGTAGCAGACGCTTTGAAGCTTGTAGATGCACCACTCATTCGCAGGCACTCCAGCACGATTCGTGAGGTGCTTGAGAGCCCAGTAGGCGGGCTCCACGGCGGATTGGTCTTTGAAGTCCAATTCCAGGACCACATTAGATCCCGAGTCAAAGATCGACTCAATCATCTGGGGCAGAAAGGGGACGTATTCGTTCCTCACTCTCCCCTGCTCGTCGCGGAGACGGAGACTCTCGATCCCGCCGAGGCCGGTGAAGTTCATGGCGTTGGCTTTGGGTTGTAGCCCTTTCCTGTGTAGGGGTTATAGGCTGCTTGGCCCGTCTGCTCTCCTATGTCCGTAGTGCGGCCTAGACCGTTGTCGTGAATCATGGGCAATTGGCTGTCGAGGGAGAGGTGGATGTCCGTTTCGATGCATTCGATTCCAGCTTCAGAGGCGCGGAAGTAAGAGTCGCGGGAGTTCTCTGCCGTGCCGTTCCAGCTGGAGCTTATCGTTAGTAGTTGGTGAAGGGCAACATGTTCGTTCTGAGATGATACCGGAGGCCGCGATGAGCGCACAAGACTTTGAGATCGTCGTGTGGGTTGCGGAAGGCCTCGATTATTTTGTGGACGTCGTATGGTTGTCGGGCAGCCTGCACATGCACGACTGCAAAGAGCACAGCTGATACGAGAGAAAATAGCATGTTGACTATGATTGTACAGATGATCACGACCAACGACCAAGACCAGATTGTACAGAGAGTGTTGCAGGACCAGTTGTGAGCTAGAAATCAGGCATCTTATGACCTACCGAGCAGCATCGCTATCGTCGCCGTGGGTCTACGGCTTGACTCACGAAAGTTCTTCCGAAGTTCTCGAGTTGTGAACCTAGTAAGGGTAGAGCGAGGTGGTTGAGTTGTAGAAGATACGAGGTGAGCGTAACTGACATGGATACGTTCCGGCCTATCACACTCGGCTATTCTTACCACGCGCCTTTCGCCAAGAGCTCGAAGCTTGGCATGGGCATAGAAGTTGATAGAGGACACTCATGCCCATGAGCTGGAGTGTTGGGCGCGAAGCAGCGGTGCAAAGACGTTCAGCGTACGAAGACACCTCTGTACCTCATCTTACCACTCTCCAGACGCTGAAATGCTGCCGCGACTCCAGTAGTGGTCATAGGGAACTCCTCGATCCACGGCTGGATCCTATGTCGTGCTGCGAATTCGAGCATCTTGATGTGGTTCTCGCGAGATGCTTCGGTCGACGCGATCAAGTGATGTCCAGGCAAAACAAAAGGCATGTACGGGATCGTGAGTGCTTGCTGCTGTATCGTCATGAGGACGATTCGTGCTCGTCTTGAGAGTAGAGGTAGGATGTTCCCAAGACTCGGCACTTCGTTGGATGTAACGAGTAGAACGTCTATGGCTGCTGGTTTCGGCTCCTGGTCAAGGACGTCGCTGTTTTGTTGTCCGCTACGTCCGAGGACTTTGCCGGGCTCACTGAGTAGACGTACCTCATCGGCACCAAGCTTGAGAGCGTCGTCGTACTTATTGGCATGGGCGGTCAAGGCAGTAACTGCACATCCCATTGCTTTGGCAAATAGAATAGCGATATGTCCCAGTCCGCCGATTCCGAGTACGCCTACACGATCGTTGGAGGCCGTCCGAGCAGCATCAAGAGCCTCGTAGGTACTAGCACCAGCACACATCAGTGGACCAGCTGCTGCAGAGGATATCTCATCAGGGATCCGGTATGCGAAAGCACTATTGATGATACGCGAGTCCGAGAAAGCACCTTGATCCTCGTCCGAGAAGGCAAAGCCACGAGCTTCAGAGCAGTACTGACGGTAGCCCGACACGCAAGTAGTGCAGTGGCCACACGACTTCCAACATCATCAGCAATTCTACACATGGCCGTAGGAAGTCAGCGGCGACATACTGAGTGTAGCCATCCCCAGCCAACACGATCACCCGGCTTCATATGCGTTACAGCTACTCCTACATCTCGTACATTACCCACGCCTTCGTGCCCGAGACCACAGCCCAAAGGCTTCGCATGGACATCTGTGTAGCAGAGCCCGGAGTGTGTCGTATCGATCAAAACGTCGTTGGGGCCAATGTCTCGCTCAGTCGATTTCTCCTTGAAGGTCTTGGTTTCGCCACAGTAGTATATTGTCGTCAACGTCGGCATTGAAGTAAGGCAAAGACCAAGGCAGTGCTTATCGGACACCGTCCTGCTTGGTAAAGTTCATAGCACGTTACAATTTCAGTGATTACAGCTTTACGTTGCTCATGTTGAGAAAGCGTAAAGTGATGTGAGGCAGCAAGGCAAATATTTTGCTGCTCGGACCAGAAGCTAGAATCCTAAGCGAACTTCACCACGACTCGTGCGACATCATTTCGTTACATGTATATTGAGGGCTTCTTCAGGTTTCAGAGCGCATCTTTATGGCTCACCTCTGCGGCGAGATCTCTCTCGACTAGCAGTGCCACAGCGCTGACTCCCTGAGGTTCGAAGATCCGATCGATATCCATAAGTTCGAACCAGTCAAGCCTAGCAATGTGCGAGAGGCCAAACCCTCGAGAAGTACATGATTCCTGACAGTCCTCAAATCATTACCATACGCCATGCCTGACGCCAGAGATTCGATGGATCTCCCTCTTCCTGGCTAGCTGATCGGAACAATCTTGAGAAATGATGATACGCTTCGCAGTTCAAGGTTCGTGCCCAGGCGCTGATGTTGATCGGCTATGTTCCTGAAACGACATGTTTGTATAAGTTCTTCTACTGCACTCCTTGTTCGCAGCCTCTCGATTTTCTCATCGCTTCCTACGGTTGATCCGAGTACCATTCGTTCATCTCACCCAACTTCAGCCACGCTCTCTCACAGGCAAGATTCCAGCATGCATACAGCCATTAGAGCCGCGGTTTTCGGCCTGAGCGCTGGCGCTCTCGCTCAACAGATCGGTACTCTCACCAAGGAGACCCACCCTCCTCTCTCCCTTACCCACTGCACTGCTTCTGGCTGCACCAAGGAGCAACACAGTGTGGTTTTGGACGCAAACTGGCGTTGGGTACACAGCACATCCGGTTCCAACAACTGCTACTCTGGACAAACTTGGGATACGACCTTGTGCCCAGACGGCGCAACCTGTGCTAAAAACTGCGCTGTCGATGGAGCAGATTACTCTGGCACGTATGGCGTGACGTCCGATGGCGACACTTTGTCCGTGACCTTGAAGACGGGCAGCAATGTCGGCTCTCGTCTGTACATGTTGGGTGTCAAGGGTCAGAACTATGAGCTGTTTGATTTGCTGAACCAAGAGTTCACCTTTGACGTTGACGTCTCGACTCTCCCTTGCGGCGTCAACGGTGCCCTGTACTTTTCTGAGATGCCTCGAGATGGTGGGCTTAGTGCTACCAACAAAGCTGGCGCACCGTATGGTACTGGATACTGTGACAGTCAGTGTCCCAAGGACATTAAGTTCATTAACGGCAAGGTATGGTTTTGTGAGTTATGATGTAGCCAATGGATTGCTGACATTGTTGTGCAGGCAAACAGTGATGGATGGGTGCCATCTTCTGGTGACAAGAATAGCGGTGCTGGACCCATGGGTGCTTGCTGCAATGAGATGGTAAGTAGAATCTTAGTTTTGATTGGGACGCTCAGGACGTTGAACTCTCGCTGACATCTGCATCTTACCACAGGACATCTGGGAGGCCAACAAGATCTCCACCGCAGTCACGCCTCACCCTTGCACCAAAAACGGCCTTGCTGTATGCACCGACGACACCACTTGTGGCGCTGCTGGCATCTGTGACAGAGCTGGATGTGACGTGAGTAGACATGTCCTTGATCTGTGCCCATTCAGGATTGACCTTCTCTCGAATAGTTCAACGCCTACCGCCTTGGCAACACTTCTTTCTACGGCCCTGGCAAGACTGTCGACACTAGCTCGAAATTTACTGTGGTCACACAGTTCATCACCGACGACGGTACCGCAGCAGGCAACCTCAAGGAGATCCGTCGTCTATACGTCCAGAACGGCAAGGTCATCGGCCAGCCAAAGTCGGATATCACAGGAATTTCAGGCGACAGCATCACGGAAGACTTCTGCAAAGCTCAGAAGTCTGTCTTTGGTGACACGAACACCTTCGACACTCATGGTGGACTGAAGACCATGGGTGCCGCGTTCAAGCGTGGTATGACGCTTGTCTTGTCTATCTGTAAGCTGCCAGATCTGGGTACCTCGCCAAGATCATGAATACTGATAAGCCGACAGGGGACGACTACACTGCTGAGATGGAGTGGCTTGACGGCGTCGCATACCCTACCACCGCGGACACTTCCAAGCCTGGTGTCGCACGTGGCACGTGTGCTACTGGCAATGGCGCTCCGGCCACCGTCGAGTCGAACAGCGGTAGCGCAACTGTGAAGTATGGTAACAGTAAGTCAAGGCATTAGTTTGGGTTCAGTCTTTTGCAGAGAATTTATGCTAACGTCTCCATCAGTTAAGGTGGGTCCATTCGGCACCACCTACAAGTCTTCGTAGATGCGGCGCGTGGTTTTACCATACACTTTCGAAGATGGATAGTCCCATGGGAGGAGAATGATGAAGTTGGATTCTTGCTCAGATTGATGCTGGAGCTACTTGATGTAGATTATACAGATGGACCATTTGAACCATCCCAATCACTCGTCACTCATCACTTATCGTGTTCAGCAATGTCGGACCTGCTTCCGCAAGTGGAAATCCAGGCCCACTCGCACTTGATATCGTCTTTGTTGTGCGTCTCAGCCTTGACGCAGGTTATTGGTTGGAATTGAACCCCCCGGGATTGGGTTAGCCGGCAGTCATGCAAGGTGGAAGCATCGAAGATCTCGCTTTGACAGCACGGTACCCTCGGTATCTGGGATCGTGCTGCCCTTGGACTGGCGAATTTTGACAGGCCACTTTACGAGGCTCAAGCGGTCTTCGTCGATGGCGACGAATATCGCAACCCGGTACAGAGATCTGGCAAAGATTTTGCCAGGTGAAAAAGATCGGTGCTAAGCGAGATAGTTCTACCAGGCGACCGACGGCAAGCGAACTGCCACTCTGCGGCGTAGATCCGTCTTGCATTAGCTCATTTCACACCTCCAAGACCTCTCGAAAGAGGCGGGTGTTTGTCTTACTGGTTGGTTGCTCTAGATGTCGTGCAACACAAAACGACCAATACATGTCAGGCCACCACCCACGATTGTCGTCACAGTCGGCAAGCTGTGCGATTTGTCACACGCTTGATGCCCTGGTGCGGTTGCACTTGTCTTCCCAAGCTGACCTTGTTGGAGTTACCAAGCTTCTGGATACGGTGAGGATTTTGTAACATCAGCTGGACTTCGTTGCATCCTCTTCGGCTGGGTAGCGACAAATGAGTATGCTCTCGCAGCATCCTCGAGGCGTCGCACAGCGTTACCATGACAGCCAGGATGCGTACTGCCATCAGGTACTGCTGTTGTCCAGCGAGGAAACGGAGGACAGTCTTGATGCAAAACTACACCAAGAGGCCAGTGAGCTCGGGATCGATATGGGCTTGCTGGGCTCTACGCTCGACTTGACGTCTGACTCTACGCCGAAACGGATGGACGCCTTCAGAACATCGCAAGAGTCTGTTGGCTCTCGTGCCTCCCAGTCTACGGGCTTCATGTCCACTTTTTCAGAGACTTCACGCGAGCAGCACCCTCCAGCTGAGCGGACGCTGTATAGGACACCGATCTCCTTCCGCGACTACGACGCCTTTGTTGCCCGTGGCCGAGGCCAGGATGGACACTCGTTCTCCTCTTCGCCACCAACCACGCCGTCTCAGTCTGCGTTCTCGCTTCCACTTTCGAGCCCCAGATCCTCTCCAAAGAGACATTTCCGGCGAATTCGAGGACTGAGTTCGTTACGAAATGGATGGAATAGCTCAAGCACTTCGATTGCTGAAGGCTGTCCTCACTGCCCGCAAGACTCGCAGAGTCAACGTAGAGCAGTCCACAAGTTACCCTGCGGACATCGAGTATGTACGCAGTCTCTCCGCGTCACGATCAAGGCAACGACCGATGGCAAGCTGGGTAAAGCACCAAGCTGTTGCAACATGCCAATACCAGGTTCACTTGTCGAGCATGTCACGACGCAGACCGAGCAGACCGCGCTTCTGGAAAGACTGGAGCAGAGGGACGAGGCCATATCGTTACCTCGATCCACGTCAAGCGAAGAGCGTCCAACAGAAGCTGTAGGCCAAGCACGAGCTACCACGACGGAGAGCCGTCCTGTGTCTGCTGATTTGAAAGTCGATGCGGTCATGACCAAAATGCAGGACGATCTACAGGAACTGGCCAACGTTACCCGCGACCACGATGCTACATTCTTAAACCAGGTACACAGCGACCAGTGCGACAGCCACATCCTCTGGATAAGAAATCTTAGAGCCGAGCTTACTGCGGAGCATGAAAGTATACGCAAGCAAATGCATGAACGCCGCGAGTCGGCTTTGCAAGAGCTGCTGGAGACGCAGGCGGCTGCTATGGCGGAAGCAGAGGACAAGCAGGTTAAAGCCGAGGCCAATATGCGTTTGATACATGAACAAGCAAGGAGAGACAATGCTACTGCATTGAAGCATATGGAGGCTTACTGTGCAGGAGTGTTTAGTACTGGCGAGTTGCACGGTCGTCCAGTGACCGATCAAGATCTTGCAGAGCTGGAGAAGACAAGACAGGTAAGGCAAAATATGGATGCGAGGCAGGAGAGTGCCATAAATGTTCTGCGGGGCGAGCAAAGTCGCCGCATGAAGAGTCGAGGTCAGCGGCAGGAAAAGGAGGAGCAGGAGCTGCAGCGAGTGCAGAAGAAAGAGGAGGTGGATCTGGAACAGCAGCTCGGGTCAGAACTCGCACAATTAGAGGAGTTGTTGGGTGATAAGACGAAACGACTACGTGGGCGTTGGCGGTTGCAGACGGCAATCTTTGTGAGGAAGGCAAAGACGAGCCTTGATGTTATGGTTAATGAATGCTCGCCATCAATTGGATGGCCTTCTTGTGGTCCCGTGGCCGAAATTGGACCCGAGGCGGGAATGCATGATACAATGGGACAGAGAGGATTTACGACGGGTATTGCTATGCATAGTACGGCGTGAAAGCTTCCAGTATGAGGTTATGAGGCATGATGACATAGATTTGGGGGGTAGCATATATACCCAGCGTTTCATCTAGTCGGGTCACAGCACGATATCAGGTGCACAAATCATGGTCATACTGCTCCCGTCTTGCATATCCTGCGTTCGCTTATCTGACTGACTTCATCTTTGGAAAGACGTTAGCTATGCTCGGCCTGATGCACATCTTGCGGCAGCTGAACAGTACCCGCTGAGCATTGACATAACGCGTAAGTACCCGTTTGGCGAGCGACGATAGATGGAAGAGATTGTCCGTGTTAGCTTTCGGGATTATCAAGGGGTATATACACACCACACATCACACCTCCGACACGTATACACAAAAGTAGTCGGCTTCGACATGACTGCGCCTTACACAAGACCATCGCATCGCCAACAAACGTTATTGTCTTTTCCGTGGTCCCCACAAGCTATTCCAAGCAACGCCCACCCTCTTCCACCCGGGCACCGTCGCCCGTCCAGCCTTCACGGCGAAACCAGGTGTGCGCAGTTCGCGAGCAATCTGCATATAACTCTCCACCGCTACTCTCATAGGCGCGCGTCCTTCGATAGGAAGTTCTTCAATAGCACTGACACTTCTGTCGTAGAAGAGGAAAGCGCGGTCGAGGAGTCTATGCCGTACCGCCGACAACTTTTGCAAGAAGAACGTTTGGCTGTCCGTAGGTGGCGAGGCGACGGCGGATGTAAGTCCAGCAATGAAAGACTCAGGCGTGAATTTCTCCTTTTTCAGCCAGCCAGGCGGTGCGTAGACCCGTCCATTCTGCGCATCAACTTGCAAGTCCCGCGCGATATTGGTATATTGCAACGCAACCCCCATATCATGCCCGGCAGCCATCAAACGCTTGGCCTTCGACTCCGAAGTTCCGGGGTAGTGGTACATGACCAGCTGGATACACAATAATGCCACTGTGCCAGCGACACGAGCGCCGTAGAGATCAAGATCCTGTTCCGAGGTGATGGGACCGGTAAGTTTGGTCGTGGTGGTGCCGCTGAAATTTGACGTGAAGGCCAGATCCATTTCGAATCCTCTTATCAGTTCGTACAAGGGCTCCTTGTTCATACGATTGGTCGGTAGCATAAGCAATGTCAGTTGCGCGTCCTCCGGGAAATGTCTCATCACGCACGTCGTAGCCGCACCTTGGTTCGGATCTCGTGCATTAATCACCCTTCCATCCGCAGTCTTCATCGGGTCCGCATAACACAAATCCAAAAACTCTTTCAGCTTCGCCACCCAGTCCCGCGCTTCCTTCGCCGTGGTCGCATTATCAATCAAATCATCCGCTATGCGACAGAAAGAGTACAAAACAATAAGATCAATTCGTAGCCGGCCTTGAAAGACGGATGAAGCGAGGTAGAAACTTCGGCTCTTAGCCTTGAGTCGCGCTACGCTCTGCTGCAGTCCAAGGATCCGGTCGTCGTCGTATGTGCTTGCTGGTATTAAGAGTGCTCGCACTAGTAGAGCTGGATTGGGTAGGGAAGGTACTTTTTCGAAGTGCGAGGGGAAAGTGTTCAGGACTGCGATTGCGTTGTCGAATGCTACGAGGCCAAAGGTGATGAGGCAGTTTGTTAGGAGGAAGAAGACTGCTTCCTCGATCTCAAGTCCCTCCCACAGCGTGATCCCCGTTTTCGTTCCAGATTCGATAACCCATGTTCCACGTTTCAGAGCTAGAGTGTCCACAAGCCAGAGGTAGAGCGTGGGTAGTGCGATTGGTAAGATCGTGCTTGTTGGTGGAAGATTGACCAGAAACTGGTAAGCCAGACTCCAGAGCAGAAAGAGAAAGGGTATGGCCCAGACCAGTATCAGACCGAGGTATGTCTCCTTGCCTCCTTCCCGCACGAACGTGATGCCCTTCTTGATCGCCAACCCGAGCGCCAACTGGCCAATGAGTTTGATGTACGTCCATCTCCCTCGCCGTCCTTTCTTCTCTCGCACGAGGTAGGCGCTATGTAGCACCGGCTTGCTCAGCAGCAGATACAACAGGCTTGTGTTGTATGTCTGGATGACGAAGAAAAAGACCTCTTCAATCGGAATCGAGAAGATCTTGGGTCCGAGGACTACGGAAGGCGGGTACGACCAGATGTTCGTGCGGATGAGGTAGCTGTCCCATGGTATGGTTGAGATGACGGCGATGATTATTAAGAAGGCAAGTTTGTAGAGGTCGAGCTTTGTACATAATGGGTAGTATATTATGGAGAGCAGTAGAGCAGGCGGAATGGTGTAGGTGAGGTGCCTTTGTCACATGTCAGCTGTGTCGATCTCCCTCTGCAGAGGTTTGAGATGGAAGGATGCCATGGCTTCGGGGAGCCGGTGCGGATAGTGTAGAACTGTTGCAGTGCATGGCAGTGATATCGGGGTGAGACGAATCATGACATACACGAGCGCATAGTCGTAGCCCATGGCGGCTGAACAGTAGTGGTAGCCCGGAGAGCGCTTTCAAGCAGGCGAGAGAAGCGATTTGTCGCTGGTATGCAAAGACCCCATTACTCCCGCTAATGGCCTCTCATCATTTCGTGCACGTCGTTGCTGAGTGTGTATGCAGAGATTAATGTATACTACGGTACTGTATGTTGAATGATTAAGATGGCTGTGGCGTAGCGTGCGGAGTAGACTCGAGCCTCGTCCAAGTCCAAGCCACGTGAATAAATTACATCCGCCATCGCCAACACCCACGCCCACGCGTTCACAATCAGAAATGCTCGCGACACGGGACTGCTTAGATGACAGTGCCCGAGTCTGCGCCGTCGGCAGCACGGTTGTCCGTGGGAAATGACGTTGAGTGCCAAGGAAGGCGGCATAGATTAGCGAGCCTCATATTCTGGCAGTACAGTCTGTTGCTTTCTCATGTCTTTATCCAAGCAGTATAGCTCAAAGTCAACCGACGTCATTAGATCACGATCACAAGCAAGCGCGACAAGCATCGTGCATGAGGAGCTTTACCAGAGCGGAGCTCTTGCGGCACAGACACAGACTATCAAACAACTCCAGCCCGTCCCGAAGCGAGGCAGGATTTTAGAGTGAAAGAGGGGATGCCGGTGGAAGAGGTCGAGTTTGGCATGTGATGATCTGATAGTGACCGTGGCCTGAACCGCTGTTGACACCCATACACATCGACACCATTACTCGCTTCTGTATGTGCCACTACTGTATGAGCACCATACTGTCTATCGACATGCTTGGTTGAACAACCACTGCTGCTGCCCTTGTTGTCATCCTACACGGACTTTACCCTACAAACACAATGCTGGAAGCTCCATTGCCACTGGCAGGCCAGAAACGAAAGCGAGCCACCTCCCATGCCTTGTTTCCAACCCCGCTACCACGCCACCCATACCTGACTGGCAACTTCGCACCCATACAGCAGACACTCCCACTCACACCCTGCACGTACACTGGCACCATTCCCGAGGAGCTGGCCAACGGCGAATATGTTCGCAATGGCAGCAATCCCGTGTCCAACGACGACCTGGGCAGAGATGCACACTGGTTCGATGGCGACGGCATGCTAGCAGGTGTCAGCTTCCCTGTCAACCAGGACAATGGGAGAATAGAGCCAGAGTTCGTGAACCAATATGTCCTCACTGATCTCTACCTCAACACGCTTTCCTCGCCACATCTGCGGATACCTATACTGCCGAGTATAGCTACTCTCGTCAACCCTCTCTACAATCTTTTGTATGTGGGTTTCAGGGTCATGAGGACAATATTACTGGTGATTCTGTCATTCCTGCCTGGGTCGAAGCAGAAGATCGAGAAGATCAGCGTGGCTAATACTAATATCGTGTTCCATGATGGAAGGGCATTAGCGACATGTGAGAGTGGGCCGCCTATGCGGATACAGTTACCTGGATTGGAGACGGTCGGATGGTTCAATGGAAGCTCTGCGGAGGGAGAGAAGACTGAGGAGCAGAAGGAAATGGAGAAGAAAGCGAAAGAAGTGGAAGAAGTGCTCGGTCAAGATGCTGGACTACTTGGCTGGATGCGGGAATGGACGACTGCACACCCCAAGATCGACCCGGTCACGAAGGAGATGCTCATGTTCCACTCTTCATTCGCTCCGCCATACGTGCAGTACTCTATCGTACCTCAGCAGCAGGACACAAGCATGCAAAAGCTCCTCAACGCACCCGTACCAGGCATTCACGGAGCAAAGATGATGCACGATTTCGGCGTCTCATCCACCCACACGGTTATCATGGATCTTCCACTCTCCCTGGATCCAATGAACCAGCTGAAAGGCGAGCCCCCAGTAGCATACAACTCCTCGCAACCTTCGCGCTTCGGCGTTTTCCCGCGAAGAGATCCAAAGCAGGTGAAGTGGTTCGAGACAGACGCCTGCTGTATCTTCCACACAGCCAACAGCTGGGACTCACACTTTGAAGGCTCGATAGAGGCGACTAGCGTAAACATGCTAGCCTGCCGCCTTACGAGCGCCACTCTCGTCTTCGCTGCCGGCAATATGGCACCGCCTACTCCACGCAAAGCACTACCTCCCACGCCCGTCCTAAAACAGAAGAAGAGGATGCCCTTCTTCTCCAAGTACGGTCCGGATGAAGAAGAAGCAACAGTGTACGAACGCGCCTCCTTGCTTGAAAGTCCGAGCGAGGAAAAAGATACCTTCATCGTGCTCAATGGCCAGGAGATTGAGACCGAAGAAGATCTAAAGGCGCATTTATGGGACGAGGATCAGTGTCGTCTCTACTACTATAATTTCGACCTTGTCACGGGCCAAATCGCCCAGCAATGGGCACTGACTACCATTCCTTTCGAATTCCCGAGTGTAAGGCCCGACAAAGAAATGGCTGATGCGAGATATGTCTACGGCTGCAGTACATCCACCACTTCTTTCGGCTCTGCACTGGGCAAGGCGACGAAGATAGATGTTCTCGTGAAAATCGACGTCAAGACCTTGATCGCACGTGGAATGGAAAGACCACCGAGAAGTGTCACTGGTGCGGTCGATACGAGGAGTATGGAGGATATCCTCGAGACTCAACGGTCCAATGCTAGTGGCGACGAAGACGAGACCATCCAAGCGTTTCAACTTCCGGAAGGCTGGTTCGCACAAGAACCTCGTTTCGTGCCTGCCTCCTCCAATTCAGCAGAAGACGATGGATTTCTCCTCTTCTACGCTTTCAATGAAGCGCAACTTCTTTCTAATGGAGATGTTCCGGATGATAAGAACTCGGATCTCCGTGCTACGAGCGAGTTATGGATCGTTAATGCTAGGGATATGGCTACTGTGCTTGCACGCGTGCAATTGCCGCAGAGAGTACCGTATGGACTTCATGGGTCTTGGTTCCCTGCTGAGCAGATCGAGGGTCAGAGGGACGTTGTGGACGTCAGGAGTACGCTTAAGGCATCGGAGGGGAGAGAGAAGGGTGTTTGGATGGGTTTGAGAGGGATGGTGGAGAAGGCGCTTGGGTGAGTGTTTGGCGGGAGGGGTTTGTGTATATGTACAGATGATGATGGATATTGAGATCTAATGTCTACTCCTCCAAGGAATCTCTTGCCATAACATCATCTCTTCTTCGACTTAGTCGCAGTATGTGCTGCCCTTCTACACTTTGGCGCGGGTCGCTGGATATCGTTGTCTCTTGTCTCTTGTCACTTTTGCCACAATCGATCTGTGCTCCAGTGGCGCTCGTGGAGTCCAAGCTTCCTGCAGCCAAATTCGAACATGTGAAAGTCATAGATTCCCACTAGTACTCTACCTGTACTCACCATGTCTGCTAGCACATCTACACTAATCGCTCAATGGCGGCGGAGAAGTCGAGAAGTGCGCGCAAGACCGCCATAGTCATTGGTATGTGTGGGCCATACAGATATCTCCAGAGCGAAGAAATACCCAGAACCTCACCAGACTGACCATGATTGCGAATGTATAGGCGCAGGTGTCGGCGGCGTCTCGACCGCTGCACGACTAGCTCACGCTGGCTTTGATGTTACTGTCCTCGAGAAGAACGATTTTACTGGAGGGAGATGCAGTCTCATACATACACCAGATGGCTACCGTTTCGACCAAGGACCTTCGCTCCTCTTGCTCCCACGACTCTTCCATCAGACATTTGCAGAACTAGGGACGAGCCTTGAGAAAGAAGGTGTGGAGCTGAGGAAATGCGAGCCCAATTACCGGGTCTGGTTCGGCGATGGCGAGGAGTTTGTGCTGTCCACGGATCTGGCCACGATGAAGAGGGAAGTGGAGAAGTGGGAGGGTCATGATGGGTATGAGCGATATCTGGCCTTTTTGGGCGAGTCACATCGGCATTATGAACTCAGTGTCGAGCACGTCCTACTCAAGAATTTCACCTCTCTGGCTTCCATGCTGAGGGTGAGTTTCCTGCGACATTTGATCGCGTTACACCCTTTCGAAAGTATCTGGACGCGAGCGAGTAAGTACTTCTTCACGGAACGGTTGAGGAGGGTGTTCACGTTCGGGAGCATGTATATGGGTATGTCTCCCTTTGATGCTCCAGGCACATATAGTCTATTGCAGTATACCGAGTTGGCGGAGGGGATATGGTATCCAGTTGGGGGGTTCCATAGGATTGTGGAGGCGCTTGTGGAGGTTGGGAAGAGGAGGGGCGTGAGGTTCAGCATGGGCTGTGAGGTGGAGAGAATATTGTTGGACCAGAGTAGGGGTAGAGCGAGCGGAGTGAGGCTGAGGGGTGGCGAGGTGCTGGAGGCGGATGTTGTGGTCAACAACTCGGACCTGGTCTATGCTTACACCAATCTCCTGGCTCCGGACACAGACCCGGGCGCAGTCACGAAAGCCACGCCTTATGCTGAAAGTCTGTCGCAGCGGGAAGCATCCTGCTCGAGTATCTCCTTCTACTGGGGTCTCTCACAGCAAGTGCCAGCCTTATCAGCCCACAATATCTTCCTCGCAGACCAGTACAAAGAATCATTCGACTCGATCTTCAAGAAACATCTCATACCCGACGAACCAAGTTTCTACGTCAACGTGCCTTCACGAGTAGACAGTAGTGCGGCGCCGCAAGGCAAGGACAGCATAGTCGTGCTCGTACCTGTAGGCCACCTGGTAGATGGACAAGCCAACCAGATCGCCTCGCAACACACGAATGGCAGCATGCAAGCGAACGGCTCCGCAGTCAAGAAAACAACAAACCAAGACATCAAATCCCTCTCACCCCCGTCCCAATCCGGCATCCAACCAACCGAACATCAAGACTGGCCCGCCATGATCGCCCTAGCCCGCAAAACCATCCTCTCCACCATCGAGGCACGCACAGGAGTCGATCTTGGCCCCTTAATTGTCCACGAAGAAACCAATGATCCGCAGACGTGGAAACAGAAATTCAATCTCGATCGTGGCGCTATCCTGGGCTTATCCCACTCCTTCTTCAACGTCTTGTGCTTCCGTCCTTCGACTCGAGCAAGGAAAGGGTCACCACTGCTAGACGGTAAATTCGGAGGCGGCATCCTAGGACGCGTAGCAGAGCTTTTGGGTGATTTGGGACGGGGTGGGAGTGGGAGCATACGGGGTTTGTATATGGTTGGTGCCTCTGCGCATCCTGGGACGGGCGTGCCGATTTGTCTTGCAGGAGGGCGGTTGGTGGCGGAGCAGGTGCTGCAGGATCTGGGGATGAGTGTGCCATGGGAGGAGGATGGGAAGGAGGGAAAGGTGAAGTCGAGTTTGGATGTTATTGATAGGCCGCTTACTGTGAGACTGGAGGAGTTGGCATGGTGGGTCATGGTGGTTTTCGCGGCAATATTTGCTTTATGGATGGCGATGTACGTGTGGCGGTTGACATGTTAGGATCTTGCGTACATACTTCTATTGTGCCTCATTGCCATCACGTTTGTCAAGTTCACCTTTCTAATCTACCTCGTCTCTACTCGCTTAGCGCAAATCTTCATACACACCTCTCTGCCAATAGTCATTATTGAGCCACCTGGACATCATATATCTCGCACTATTCACGGCATCTTGACAGTTACTACGGCCATAATGATCCTCTCCGGCCATGAAATCGTTGCTCGCGAACTAGTTCGCAACCTCGAGGACGCCACAACCCAACAACAACCCTGCGGCATCGATCTCACATTACGCCAGATCTCCTCTTGGACTTCAGCAGCAGAACTAGACCTCGATAATACGCACCGTCGTGCAGCCGCTTGCGAGCCCATCCCCTACGCTGCAGACAACACCATCAAGCTACGGCCAGGTTCATACCTAGTAGATTTTAACGAAGCCATATCTGTTCCACTGGACTGCATGGCTTCCATTTACCCCAGATCCTCGCTCTGGAGATCGGGAGTCAGTGTTTCGGCTGGAGTGGTGGATGCTGGGTATAGCGGTGCTTTGGGAGCTTTGCTCGAAGTCAAGAACCCGCATGGTGTTGTGCTGCACAAGCGTGCAAGATTGGCACAGGTGATTTTTGAGGAACTGGGGAAGGCGGTGAGGGGATATGATGGAGTGTATCAGGGTTCTCGAAGCAGTGCTGGACGTGACGGTGTAGGGTATGAGCGCCCAAGTGTGAATTCGGCATCGGCTGTGGAATGAGATTCAGTGGCCATGGCATGAGTTGGTTCAACTAGCCTGGCTGAAACAAGGGGGTCGACTCTCCAAGTAAGTCCGGCGGAACATACCAGCACCTCGCCGAATGGCTGCATGAATCACGTTGACGTCTTGCTTTCCTGCGCAGAACGCATTTCTCACATGCGTTCCCTCTTTCTGTGGACACAGTGGTCATTAGGCATACTTGGCGGCGATTGTCTTCGGCACGTTATTCTGTCTGCCAATTGGCGAAGCTAGTAAACAGCCGGGTTACGGATGCCAGACAATCAAATGATGATGCATTCACATTGCAGAGAAAACATGATGCCTGTCATTTCAAGCATATTTGCACATCCGCAACAACTCCGCTCGGCAGTTCGACGCAAGGTCTTCAATACATAGTATTCGATGGTCACGTTGTAAGGGAGTGCCATCTCCGGATGCTTTAGGCGAGGTCTGAGGTACGGTGGGTACTTCTAGGGGAGCTGGCAGTCGAGGTGGACCTTCGGGGATTTCTTTACTTGACGGCCGATCGTAGTTATTCAAGAGATCGGCTTGCGGCGGGTGGCTGTCGGGTGGCTTTATTCGGCATACTGCGGCGATCTGCTATGATCTGGTAAGATCGCGCTGGAGCTTACGGTCATCAGCTGGACAGACTGCACATGTCTACGTTTACGTGCGTCTCCGACAGTAAGGGATGACCTTGATCTTACGGAGGGCTATGCAATGAGGCAGACAAAGGCGTGGTTTGGATGGGGTTAGCACAGGCGACCAAAATGACGGTTAGAGCCAACGAGGCAGATTTTCTCAAGTCATATGAAGCCGGGAGGTTGTGATATCGTTCATGTGGTTGGCTGTTGCGGTCGGCACCAAGCATTCATCAACATCATTTCTCAGGTCGAAACTCTTGTCCTTAGTCAAGCTGATACCCATCAGGCCATCATACCACGGCGCATCGGCCGTCCTCACCGCATCATTATTGCAAATCTTACTATGGCGAACGGGAATTTGTAAGACATTTCCCAGATCAAGCTTTCGTCGGTCGGTTTCTTGGCAATTCAAGATGAGGACGCCCTTCCAGATCTTCACAACAAAGTCATGAGGTAATCCGCAAGGTAGGATCAAGCTTTTGCTAAAGCTCGGTGACTGTCCGCTCTTCCCGCAACGCCACTATTTGTGTGATCTGACTTCGGATAGGATTGTCATGATCGCCTTTGCATCCTAGATTTCCATTCGCCTACGATGCCGGGATGTACGATGTTCAGTTGCGTGTCTGGCTGCTCCACTGGAAATGATGAGGGACCTCCAGGGGACACCGACCGACGCCGGATGCGACGGCGCGATCAGCAGCATGCAACGACTGGCTACATCTCTCGAAGGTAAACTGGTATCTTGCGACAACGCAAGCGCATCCGCACACCCGCCGCCATCACTGGTCAGCTCCCTCAACTGCCAGCTCACAGACCTCATCTTACGATCGTTGCGGACTGCCGAACCAACCGGTAGCTCGCGCATCTGCGGCAGCCCCAAATAATGTGATTGCTGGCGCCCATGAGTCAACGATAGAGTGGTTGGTGTGCTTAGCTAGGACTAATCACGCATATCCGAAAGTGGGATGAAACCTTCCGCAGACTCCCTGATGCCGGAGGTGTTTGATCTTACGTCACTATACTACGGCTTGCCGTCATGCGCGCATGTCAGGTCTGTTGTGGAATGCTGAACACTTCATAACCCCTCATCACACCACCTTCCTTCATTCTCCTACCGATCCTATCAGTCCCGTTCCTCATCAGCGTCCACGTTTACGTCCCCGTCCCCAGCAGGATAATCACCAAGATGCCTGGAAACAATGCTCTCAACGTCAACGGTATGATATGTTCAGCTCATCAGTACACATATATCCTAATAGCATCGCAGGCTTTCAGTCGAACGCGCCAAACGCCGCCTCTACAGTGTACGCAGACAATGCCATCACTACCCGCGGTTCGGATTGGTACTTCACCGTTTGCGCCGTCATGATGGTTTCCACTTTCGCCTTCATGGGTTTGGCCCTCACCAAGCCCCGTCAGCATCGCATCTTCCACTACATCACTGCCTCCATCACTATGGTTGCAACGATCGCCTATTTCTCCATGGGCAGCAATCTTGGCTGGACGCCCATCCAGGTCGAGTTTCCTCGCGGCCAGGGCTCCAAGGTTGGCGGTCTAGAGCGTGAGATCTTTTACGTGCGATACATTGACTGGTAAGATTTTCTTGGAACACGACTGAACCCGAAGTTTCAAAACTGACAACGCTCAAGGGTTATCACGACACCTCTCTTGTTAATGGATCTCCTCCTCACTGCCGCCCTCCCGTGGCCCACCGTCATGTTCGTCATCCTCATCGATGAGGTCATGATCATTACTGGACTTGTTGGCGCTCTGGTAGTTTCATCTTACAAGTGGGGCTACTTCGTCTTCGGCTGCGTCGCGTTGTTCTACATCCTTTACGTCCTTGTCTGGGAGGCGCGCAAGCACGCCAACGCTATGGGCAAGGATGTTGGCAAAGCTTTCCTCTACTGCGGATCGCTCACAGCACTTCTTTGGACACTCTACCCCATCGCCTGGGGCTTGTGCGAGGGTGGCAACTTGATCACCTCCGATTCCGAGGCTATCTTTTACGGTATCCTCGATCTCCTCGCCAAGCCGGTGTTTGGTGCTCTCCTCATCTGGGGCCACAAGGGAATTGACCCAGCTCGTCTTGGTCTTCACATCCACGACTACGATGAGAAGGACATGGCCATCAACAACAACAAGCCTGGCCACCACAACGGCAACCCCGCCGTTGCTGATGAGCCTGTAGCTACCGTTTAAGCGTTGGCACGAAGAACAGCTAGTCTGCCTACAGCACACAAGATCCCGTGTCATCGACGCCGGTGGGAAGAAGATGTTGGAGCGGGTTCAGGAGTTCGGTTTGTTTACGATATCCACATCAGCGACTCAACGTAGTGTCGAGCGTAACAAATGCGGCATGTCAGCTCTCTTACGACTATTATAGTAATGTATCTTAATCAGAAGTGGCGGTGTACATTATTCAATTAACACATCTCATCTTTGCATTGTCCACTGTCTGATGAAGGATTAATGCCCTGTATGATCCCGCTGTACAGTACGAAAGGGAAACGGCTCGCTCACACACATTTGGGGTTGCACATCGCCAATTCGTGGCCAAATCTGACATTGCTGCATTGCTGACGGCAATTGAGATATCTTTAAATCGCAAACACTACCCGTGATACCAAGTACCATCTGGCAAATGGCTCGCGTGATAGAAGGAACCTCTGCTTCATCATGGTAGATTACACAATGCTAGACTCCAGTTCATACATATCACAACATATGCCGGACCGATACCCCCATTCACCATGACACAAATAACTCCATGAAGCACCAGCAGTTATTAAACTCGATCATAACTAATTCTTTATCTTCATAACCTCCTGATGCACCCTCAACTTCTCTTCAGCAATCGAATCGATACTCAACCTAGCATCACCCTCCAGGTTCATCAATTGCCTCTTCCTCTGCGCCCGCTTCTTCCTCAGCACAACGAAGACGATACCGCCAATGATGAGACCGAAAGCTGCTACGCAACCAAGAGCGAGACCGACGATATCTCCGACGGTAAAGGGTCGGAAGTACTTGCCGGTGTAGGTAGTGCCTACAGTACGGACGCTATCACCAGTGTTGAAGACGCGGAACCATTCGGTTATATTGGCGTAGCCTGCGCCATGTGCACCTGGCAATGCGCCTGAGAGCCAGAGAGCGACGTTCCTGCAGGCATGCATTAACACAAGTCATGGATGTAGGTCAGGATGTCCGAGCGTTGGTGAGTAGACATACCTGTCGGGTCCAACGACTTGCGGGACGCTCCAATCATAACTTCCCGCTCCGACTTCTTGATGCCAATGTTGAAAGATAGTGTCGACATCAGCCCACCCATTGTCGGTCTGCTGTACGAGGTGCAGCTCTAGGGTGTAGGTTTCGTTGGTCGACCAACTCACTTTCTGAACCGAGCCAGAGCTGATGTTGAAAGGGATGCTGCTGAGGGAGATGTAAGCCATGGCCGTGTTGGCCAGGGCAAAGGAAGAGGCGAGGTTTGGGAAATGCATAGTTGTGAGTAAAAGAATAACGAGAGGTCGAATACTCCGTATGCGCGAAAGCTAACCTTCCTATGTCTGATGCATTGCATCTATATAGCCATATCTCGTTATGGAGATCTCAAGAATTCGGCTGCCTGTTGTCCATCGGCGAGGTGGAGTGCATGTCTTGTTGCTAGCGCATCCTTCATGCGGCAAGTCGCTCGTTTTACGGGGCAATGCATAGCAGCCATTGGCCTACATTTGTCCTTCTATTCGTAAACAGAGTTAGGAGCTTGCAATTGGAAGGTCGCATGTCCGAACGAGTCTAAAGCGACTGAGATTCTGGGCTGTGCATGCCGAATATCCAAAGTCTATGAGCGTGCAAAGTACATGCGATACTTGATTACCACTACTGCGTGGATTCTTGCATCTCACCCAGCTTGAAGTCTTCTACAACACGCTTCCTGTTAGCCACCGCGCTTTTCACGATGCTGGTGGTCGCTCCCATTCCTTCAAAAGCATGAGGTAGACCTGGATACAGGTGAAACTCGACAGCCACACCTGCATCCGCAAGCCGCGCGGCATACTGTAGATCCTCTTTGGCGAACAGATCCAGTTGTCCTACATCTATGTATGTAGGTGGAAGGCCGGCCAGATTGTTTGCTCGAGCAGGAGCAGCATACTCGTGCCCGTCAACGCTCGCCTCCTGCGCGGCGGCGGAGCCCAAGAGTGCTCGCCAACCTGTTTCGTTGTCGGCTGTCTTCCACATTGTGAATGGGTCGATATCCGGGTGTGGTTGAATGTTCCTATCGTCGAGCATAGGATAGATCAGCATCTGGAGGGCGATGGGTGGGTCTAATTGCTTGTCGCGAGCCATGAGGACCATGCCGCCGGCGATACCGCCTCCAGCGCTGTCGCCGATTACCAGGATGCGACTACTGGCGATGCCTAGCTCGGAGGCATGAGAGTGCAACCATGTGAGTCCCGAGTATGTATCATGTACTGGCGTTGGATGCGGATGCTCAGGCGCAAGGCGATAGTTGATGGAGAAGAATGGCAGTCCGTACTCTTCAGCCTTCAGAGCAGCACTAGCTTCAAACATCTCTACAGATCCGAGGATCATCCCTCCACCATGTACATGATATATAGCTGGAGATGGCGAGACAGGCACCTTACTAGGTCGAAACTCGAAGAGTGATATTGTTGAGCCATCGGCAACCGTGACTTTGTGCTCGCGCTTCGTGAGGCCTGGCACCTGCTGTGGTGGCATCATCGCTTTCATCTTCGTCATGATCTCGTCGAATGCTGTTCGTCTGCCATCAACATCGCCAACAGGTAGTTCTGGAAAAGCTGCAGCTAGTTCTCCTACTCCAGCGACAGCCTATGGACAGATGTAAGTCGCACTGCTTCTAGTATTATAGCAAGACCATGGCATTATGGCATCAAGCTGTCAACGTTGTAATCTTACAGCAGCAAATTCGCGGTCGAAACCCAAGGCTCGTGCTTGTGGTTTCGACATCGTGGAGCTTCCTCGACCAGCGTTTGTAGAGGCTGTAGGGTTCGGCTCCCTGAAGATGTGGCCTGAACACTGGACTTAGGTGGGCTTGTTGTGTACCGGGATGTGCAGCGTGAACTTCGAATTCATTCAAAGCTCTTTTAACTGCAAGGTTCTCGTACTCGCTTTGCCGCTGACTTGTCGTATCGAGCACAATGCATGTGCATGTGCATGTGCATGGCGCCACTGTTTTCCTCGGCTATTTTCAAGGTGGAGTCCCCACCAAGACGCCGAGCTTCAAGGTCTTTGCATTTTTACGAGCAGCTGAATATACGCCTGATACGAAAGGACAGGTTGCCACCATGTGCGCCGAACGCGATGAATCCACGATGGCACGAAAGCGAAGCAACCAAAAAAAGCAAAAGAAGCGGATGTTTGTAAGTGTGGGAAATGGCATTGTCGCTACTATACAGACATCGCCACAGTACTTCTGTGTCAATCTCTATCTCGTTGTCCAGCCGACTGCTGTTGGGCGAAGGCACTGGCAGAGACGTAACTGTTTGCATCTATCGTTACTTAATTGCTCGAGTGTCATCGCATGCTTGCGAGAGTTGTAGTGAGGTCCGTTGTTCTCTGTCGACCCTAAACCCACCGAGAACGACGGCCATTGGGATGGATCTCGGTTGAGGCGACGCGATGGAGAGGTCAGGCCGCAAAGACGCGGAAAAGCTCCTATGCTGCCTTCTTTGCTTGCTCCTGGAGCTGCGGTGCAGTACCGGCCTTCTGTTCAAGCTCGGCTGCCCAGAGTGCGGCGCCACATGTGTTTGTGAAGGCCATGAAAATGCCAAGGACCGGGATCATCTCGAGAAGTGTCGCCACCACGCCGAAGCTATGTCCAAGGTCAGTGATCTGGTTCAGACTCTTGTGACCTCTTGTTTCTTACCTGGTATAGCCACCCTGGTGATCCTCAATAAACTTCTCCTTCTGTGCAGCATTCATGCCTTTTAGCTGGAAATAGCGAGCATGCGCTGAAGGACCAGAACGACGGCCCTGTAGCACAACGAACGCAACCGTGCCGACGACTGGGATGAAGTTGAGAGGCAAGTACATAAAGTACTTCACAATTGCACTTGGTGTGAACTTCTGGAAAGGTTTGCTGACCAGTTTTCCCAGTCTGGCAATAGCATCACCAGCGCCACCGGACTTGACTTGACGGTCTTTGGCGACGAGATCCGCGTGGCCTTTCGAGAGCAAAGTCCCGTCAAAAGTGTCGATCAAGCCATCCTCGATAAGGAGTGCTTTGGAGAGAACCATGGTCAGGGTGCTGCTTTCGCTCAGGACAAGGAGTACGGTTGTCAATGCTGCCAGTGGGCCGGAAGTGAAGACCAAGACTGCGACTTGAGGGAGATAGGTGAAGCTACAAACACGTGTCAGTCGACGGGAAGATTATTTGGTTGCTGAGATTCCGGGCCTACAGGAACATGATGGTCGTGATGCCCACACCAAGTGTCAGGGTCGGCGCCAAGCGGGCAAACAGAGGCTTGTAGAGATCCTTGTGGGTGGCAAGGAACAGGATGCCCTGGGTCTCTGGTCAGCGTCTGCTGGTCTTACAGCGTTGAGTCTCATCTTCATACTCTCAATGGGTAGACGTATGCGCCAGACTTGGCTCCTTCCTCGGCGATCTTCGCCACGCGCTCGACCTCATGCTGCGCTGTCTCCTTGACTCGTGTTGCAGTTGACATTGCGCTTGTTCTGGCTGTGTGTATGAGATTTGATAGGGGAGGAGAAGTAGGAAAGGGCACACTTGGAAAAAGGAGAAATCTAGAACTTGCAAGAATGTCACATGCATGTTCATGCACTCCCTTACGTCATGCTTGCACCAGAGCTGCAGTAGAACGGAAGTCTACATTTGTGAAAGCCTGCTGTGTCCCTCAGAAGTTAAGGCCACTTCACTTTAAACGTACCAGAAGTTGCTGGTGATTATGGAGACGAAGAAACCAAGGGAGATAGAAAGACGCCAATGTTGCTCGTGCACGACTCATGCGCACACATCCTCGCTGCTGAATAATATATATCCCAATCAACCTTCGGCTCTCCTCATCCAATCTCCAGCACGGACGACCGTTGCACAGGAGCCGAGAGCCGTTTTCCCCATCGTACGGACCTCCATTTCGTCTTTCCCAGAACGAAGAAATCTGGTAGGTAGAGGTCTGTGATGAAGGCATAATATATGCAGTGGAGCGACAGCAACGTGCGCTTCGGCGCCCCAAGATTACCGAAGCAAGACACAGAGAGGTAGGAGAAGTACTTAACCAATAATTAAGGTACCAAGTCTCTTTCTTGCACTATTTTGCCAACCCACTAGTTCCTCCTCCCTGTGGCGTCCACCAAGAATCACCCGGGTCTCTATTAATACCAGTCGCGTGCTCCCTCCACGACTCACATCCTCAGCATGAAGGACACAACTATACCAGCGCCAATACCGACTCCCGCCGATCCTTGGTACGAGTCCTGGATCACGAACCAGCTCTAAAGCCACACTTAGCAATCTGTCGACATGGTTCAACTTCGTTGTTTCGATGAGCTCGACATCACCGAGGGTACTGTACAACTTCACGACGAGGCCGATGGAGGCCGTCTGATCTTGCACCCGACACCAAACCCAAACGACCCGAACGATCCACTCCGCTGGCCTCGCTGGAAGAAGCACACTTGCTTTACCGCTGTGTGTGCATTCACGTGGGTAGCCAGGTCTATCTCATACTGTCAACACGTCGCTGACCCCTTCATAAGCTTCTTAACCAACTACGCTATCGGAGGTCTGAGTCCAGCCTTCTACGAACTGTCGATCCAGTTCGGAAAGACACAGACAGAAACTACTGCTCTCTTGCTTTGGCCGATTCTGGTTCTTGGTGTATTCAACTTCTTATGGGTGCCACTTGCCAACTATTTTGGCAAGCGACCTGTTTTTGTCTTTGCATCGCTACTGCTATGCGTATGCTATCTCTGGGGTGCGTTGGCTCAGTCCTTTGAGTCGTTGTTATGGTACACATCATGAAGTCAAGCTCTGTGGAATAGTATCGACTCGTTTCCACTGACACTGCCTCAAGGTCGAATATAATTGCTGCCTTCGCAGGATCTTCAACAGAGGCACTTGGTGCAGCCATCGTGAAGTGAGTCTCGCTTTCTCCATGAACTGGAACAAAGCTGATTCTGATTGGCCAGTGACCTTTACTTCCTCCATGAACGTGGTAATTATCTCGGCCTCTACATGAACGCCATCAGTGGCGGTAACACCATTGGACCACTGATCTGTGGCTTTGTCATCACCAGCCTATCGTGGCGCTGGCATAAGTGGATGGCGTTCATCTTCACCGCAGTGAACTGGATCGTTGTACTATTGTTTGTCCCAGAGACTCGATACGACAGATCCTACCTCGAGACTGCTCCACCGGCAAGCTCAAGCAGCGATTCAGTGCACGCCGCATCAACAGACGAGGAAAATGCCATGGGTGCTCCTGCCGAGAAGGTGGTCAGCAGTAAACCAGAGGACATGTCCGCTCACCCTGCCTACCAACCGGACCAGATCCCGAAGAAGACTTGGCGGCAAGAATTAAGCCTGTGGTCTGGCGTGCCGAAAGACACGAACCTCTTGACGATGTTCATTAGGCCCTTCCCGCTGATCGCCTACCCACCCATCATCTTTGCTTTTCTGGCGTATGCTGTGTCACTCGCGTGGGTCGTGGCCATCAACATTCTCAATTCCTTCGTGTTGCAAACCCCTCCTTACTCATGGAAGCCCAGCATCAACGGCCTGATCAATATTCCTGGTCTGATTGGCAACATAATCGGTGCATTTTTGGGCGGCTGGTTGGTCGACAGATACTCCGATTGGCGTAGCAAGAAGCACAATGGTGTCTTCCAGCCCGAGACTCGCTTGCATCTGCTCTGGATTCCTGGTTTCATAGTGCCCGCCGGCTGCCTGGTCTTCGGTTATGGTGTGCAGGACACTTTGAACTGGACATCGCTGTAAGTTGAGCTCGCGAAAGAGTCCTGGGCCGAGTGCTAACTTCTTGAACAGATTCTTCGGATACGGGATGGTTGCCATCGGTCTGACATCGGTACCAGTGGCAACAATGACCTACGTATCGGACTGCTATCTGCCTGTCAACGCCGACGCTCTCTTGCTCGTCAATGGCTTGAAAAATATCGTAGCATTTGGTTTTTTGCAGGGTGTTGTCCCGTGGGTCACAACTGCTGGTTATGTGAGCACATTTGGAACACAAGCTGGTGTATACGTTGTGATACTACTATTGGCTGCGCCGTTGGTGTTGTTTGGTCAGCAAATCAGACACCGTGTGGCAAGATGGAAGCTCATATTATGATACGAGCATGACCTCTCTCACCAATGTAAATATTCCGGAAGGCTCAAGACGATGATATCAACATTTCTCGATTTTCACGCTAGACAGTATCATCTTGTTATGTCCTCCTCCTCTATGATTGCCGGTCTCATCGTGGTGAAGCGTTCGGACCTCACATACAAAGGAGCACGTGGGCCTTCTCGAGAGGGAGCATTGTGGGGCCGTGCATCGTTCATCGACAAAATTCCGGGACACTTCACTTGATCTTATTACAAAGTCTACACCTGCGATTATGCTTGGGGTACGCTCAATAAAGGACGTGTGCTAGTCCAGATCTCAGTTCGAGCTCACACCCTACAACATGGACATCAGCGAGGCTTCTTGTCATCATGCTATAGTGCTCAGTACAACGACTCTCGACAGTGATGCTTGGGAAAAGCTATCAGAACAGCTTACTGCCGTCCTGATCGAAGCACTACTAGCTGTTGGCATTAGCACTTCCTCAGGCCATGACACTCGGCACGAAAGGCGTTTCCTGGATAATGCCAAGTCTGTACTGGATATACAGATCACTGTCCTGTCCAGCTCGGGTCTCGACTTACAGCAATGCCATGTTGTACTGTCAAGGCCAGGTGTCAAGGCACTCGAGCAGAACTGGGATGTCGAGGTTGTCCTGCTACCTAGCGGGCTCTCCCAAGGATTACATACAAGACCTGGCTTAGCAGTCTTTGACATGGACAGCACATTGATTCAGCAAGAAGTCATCGATGAGCTGGCTCGAGCAGTCAACAAGTACGATGCCGTCGCCAAGATCACCGAGGAGGCTATGAGAGGCGAGCTGGACTTTGAGCAGTCGCTCGGGAAGCGGGTGGCGTTGCTCGAGGGCGTGCCGACATCCATATGGGATCAGCTCAAAGCCAGTACGATCACATTTACTCCTGGAGCACATGAGCTTGTGGGATGTTTGAAGGCTCTCGGATGGAAGACGGCGGTGCTCAGTGGTGGATTTGTACCACTTGCTCAGTGGGTGAAAGGACAATTAGGACTGGATTACGCTTACGCCAACGTGCTTCTGACCAACCAAGAAGGAACACATCTCACGGGAAAGCTTGATCCTAAGGCACCCATAGTTCATGCGAAGCGAAAGAAGCAGTTGTTGCAGAAACTTGCAGCCGATAATGATATTCCTTCTCAGAACGTCATTGCGATTGGCGACGGTAGCAATGACTTGCTGATGATGCGAGTGGCGGGTCTTGGTATAGCTTTTAACGCTAAGCTTTCCGTGCAGGAGAGAGCACCAATGCGCATGAATAGGCATAGTCTCCTGGATATCATGTACGTGCTTGGACATACAGAAGACGAGGTCAAGCGACTGCTAGTCATTTAGTATGGTCAGGTCGACGGGTCATCCTCTGGATTTGAGAGATGCTATCATTATCAGACGAAAGTCATCTCCAGGTCAGAGATTGATAGCGCCGCTGGTCGGTTCATCGGCCACGTACAGCGAAAGAGATGCACGTTTAATCAAAAGCAAGGGTTACCGCAACAGCCCATGTGCGGGTGGCTTCACACCACATTGTGGCACGTCCCGAACTAGACAAGATAGATGTAGAGAGCGAAGCAGATGCTACGAATGCCATGTTCTGGTTTTCCGATCCTATTTATTGTCCCCTGTTCTTACTACCTATACCAGCGAATCATGACCAAGCCGTAAGTCAACGACTACTCATCCCACTGTATACAGGTGGTGTTACCAGGAACCTTCATCCTAGCCAATGGTTCCCCGATCAAGCCAGTCGCCACATCGCGAGCTAGAATGACGATGTTCTGATCGTACTGATGTCCGACTGCCACGAGACTTCCGGTCTTATCGATGCTGAATTGTCGTGGATAGAAACCGCCAGATGGCCATAATTGATGCCATACTAGAGTGCCATCGTCCTGGAGCTGGAAGGTGGAGAGGGAGTCGGACTTGATGACACTGCCGTCTGGCTCGGGAAGGTTGAATGAGGTGTTGTTGCGGTTGGAGATTACCAGGAAGCGGTTGTCGGGCTGGAGAATGGTTAACAGCTATTTTGAAAAATTTCTAGTCATGTCTCACTTACAGTGACAGTAACCTCAGCAGGTGCATTACCTTCGGGCAGGTTCAGTAACCCATAAGTTGTGCTGTTGTAGACCTGCGAGAATGACAAGCCTCCACCATTCGGCAGATAAGTCACGGCATAGCTAGTTACAGAGCTGGCAAGCTCGGCCACGAGGTACATGTAGGTAGTGCTGTTCTCCGAAGCCACCGCATAAGGATTCCAGAAAGCAGCATGGCGTGGCCCGGAGCCCGCTGCAGCCTTGAGTGGCGACAGCTCCTTCAACTTCAAGGTTTCGATGTCCCAACTGAAAACACGCACCAGGTCAGCGCCTAGATCAGGGACCAGAATGTACTGCCCAGTAGGATCGAGGATCGCCTCGTGCTCATGCGGCGCATCCTGGCGTGCAGGGTTCGGAGTAGGACCAGAGAGTGTGAAAGGAATATTCTGGTTAAGCTCGAAATGACCTCCGCCCTCAAGTAGCCATGAAGTGACAGCCGAGCCGGTATAATGAGCCAAAGCAATCGCACGTTGGCCTGCTGGCTCGCCGTAGATGACGCCGTTCACTGGGCCGGATATGGCGGTTGCGTTTTTGATGTGAGTCAAGGAGCCGTTAGTATTGATTGTGAATGAGCTGAGTGAGCCATTGACTGTTTCGAGGCCTTCGTTCATGCAAAATAGCAAGCCGCGATTCGAGTCGATGGTGAGCCAGCTAGGGTTTGGTGCGCAGTCGGTGGTCGAGAATATATTCTCGAGGTTGTACGTGCCATTGCTTGCTGTGAGTGAGAAAGTGTTGATGGTACCACCATAGTCGGAAACGAAAAGATTCGTGGCAGACACCGCGGTAACGCCAAGGGTGAGGATGGCGGACCACATGGCAGTTGATATTTGTCGTGGATAGGAGAGTGAGATCACGACTTGGTTTAGAATATATATGTAGGTCTTCCGAGGATGTCATCAGCAGTGAAGCTGGAGAAGCCGCAATCATCATGCGGACCGACGCGGACAAGTACCCAGCCAACAAGTGGAGGTCAGAGTGAGCGGTTCGAAGACCCGAAAGACCTCGCGAGTCAGCAGGTAACCCATGCGTGTCGGTCGACTATGTCACTATGTCAAGAGGACAATTCCAGGGTATTGCTGGAGGCTCAGCTCGTGATGCGTGGTGTGTTTCCAGGTCATACATTGCGTTCGTTCTCGTTACACCACAGATATCATCGAAGCTGAGCCACAAGTGACAGACGATGACTGCGTGCAATAGACATGCATGCAACGGCCCTGACTACCGGCGGGGTATCGTCAGGTACCATTAGAGGTAAGCAAGAGGAGAAGACAGATGAGGAAAGAGGGGAAACCATGTCGTGAAGTGGGTCGCACTATGACGACCGGAAGAATATCGATTCTGTCGACCGTACCCCTAGTGCAACGAATACGCTCGTCAATTCAAGTTCAATAGCACAGGCACCTGGAGAGCGTGGGTAATCATTGAGGTATACTATCCGTTGTATTCATCTATCCTGCTGCACTGCATCGTGAATAGCGTCCTACTTCATAAATTCATTGACCTTCCTGCCATGGCAAGTAAGCCCAACTAAACAGCCAAACCATTCGACCGATCAGAGCTGCACGCTATGCGGCCCAGTCAATGGAATCGTCGTCTCAACCCTCGTACTCGCCTTCCCACTCGTAACAAACTTGCTACTCGTCGTCGCCCCCGCTGACGACGACGACGACGATCCAGAGCCAAGCACAGTAATACTAGTGATACTAACACTAGCATCGTACCCAAAGCTTCCGGACATCGCGAACTTGCCATCGGCGGTATACGTGAACGTAATGAGACTCGTAGCCGGCTGCTCAAGGGAAACACCGTCATCGAGGTACAAGTTTCCTGTCGCTGTGCCGTTCAAGCCAGGCGCGATGACAATGTTGAAATCTTGTTTCCTAAGCTCTGTGGTTGTGTTTGCGGAACTAGCACGCTGAGCGATGATATTGCCGCCTTTGTAGTAGAGGGGGATACTGGTGTAAGCGATGTTGTCCAAAGCCACATTCGAGCCGGTGCCGCGGACGGTAGCGTGGGTGTAGTAGTCGTAGAAGATATCGTTGGGCATGTAGATCGTAGTGCTAGTGCTGTTCTCTTCCGTGACAGGAGCAACCAATATACCAGGACCGAAGAAGTACTGGTGGCCTAGACTGTTCGTGTTCTTGTCCTCAGGGTAGGCGAAGAACATAGGTTGAATGCAGGGAGTACCCGTCTGGTTCTGCTCGTAGAAGGCTGTGTAGAGGTAGTCGAGGAGCTGGTACCTGATAGCGATGGCATTACGTGCAGCTTCGGCAACGAGAGGATAGCGATAGAACTCGTGCGGTGGGCTGCCAGATTCCTGATGGTTGCGGTAGAAGGGGCTGAAAGCACCCAGGGTTGCCCATCGAGCGCAGAGAAGCTCGTTCGTTACGCCAGCGTAGCCACAAACATCAGCGCCGACCATCGGAACCTGGAACAGGGCACCGAACTCAAGGATCTCGGAGATGGAGATCAGATAGTGAGACCAGTCAGCCCCGTTGTCACCAAGCCAGTGGCCGACTTGTCTGCCAGAACCTGCAAATGTCGAGCGAGTGATGATCATAGGTCGGAGAGTAGGACGACGAGAAAGCATAGCAATCCGCGAGCTCTCCGACATCATAGCGCCGTACAAGTTGTGCGCGTCGTACTCGGTCCAACCGCCAGAATGGACGAGATCCGTGTCCAACGTCTTGTTGCTTATGCTGCCTGCTGCGTTGTCGATCGTGTACTCGGGGTTGATTAAGTCTCTACCCGGCAGGCCAGTCTGGTCACCGCTGCTCTGTCTCTTCTGCAGAGGGGCGCCGTGAGCATTGGTGAAAGGCGCCAATACCTCTCTACGTAGCTTGGTCGAGCTCTGGGCCGGAGAGGAAGTCGTGATCGTGTCGTGTGTGCTCTGATTTGTGCTGTTACATGGCCCAGTCATGATCGTGTGATTCTGCGCCTCGTAGACATATGAGCCATCCGGCTCGGCGCGGACGAATTGGTATGTGACATTCGTGTTCGGCGGCATATCAATTGTGGCGCCCCAGATTGGGTAGTTGTTCGCGTTCAACGGAGCAGCATTCGTAACATCATTGTTGCCAATCGTGATTGCCGAGCCCAGGACCAAGATGTTCTCGCCATAGAATGTGCTGGCATTGACATTGAACGTCACCTCCGCCTTGCACACCGGCTGAAAGTCCGCTGGGAAGCCAGGGATCGCTCTTGGAGCACCCAACCTAATCGCCGGTGGGCGAGGAGGATCACCCATGGCAGTAGCCTGAGCCTCGGGATCGGTACATGGGTAGACGCAGAAGTTCGAGGCCTCATTCATATCGATCCATAGAGCATCGATGTCTACACCAGTATCAGCATTGAAGAAAGAGTCGAAGAGCCCATTCCAGTATCCTTGAGTATTGGGAGCGAACCAATCCGGGAAAGCTGTGACACCCGGCCATACGACGCCCTTGTATACACTCCCATTCGCCTCTTTCAGGAAAGAATCGGTGTCGACGCCGTTGTTGAAAGCTGGGTAGTCCTGATACGCTACGGCCGGATCGACCATGACGATGTAGTGCTGCTGATGGGTATGCAAGTAATTCACCAGCTCTCTCACTTTCTCCAATGGGTAGCGATCTGGGTCGAGTGTGAAGACGCGACGGAGATACATGTAATCGATATCCGTCCACATAGTCTCAAGCGGGATGTTTGCAATGCTGTAATTCGAAACCACCTCAGCAACTTCGTAGACGTCTTGCATGCCGTATCTGCACTGGTGGAAACCATAGCCCCAGTATGGCATCATGGCGCTCTTGCCCACGACCTCAGAGTACTGCTGAGCTACTGCCACAGGAGACGGACCAGAGAGGAAGTAAAAGTCCAGCACACCACCGAGAGTGTTGTACTCGAGATACTGCTCGCCATTTGGGTTATCGAGGATGATGTTCATGCCATTGGAGTTGAGCAAGAAAACGCCGTGCGTACCATTGGCATTGCGGTTGTCGAAGTAGACCGGATGATCTCCATACAAATTCGTGCCCTCCGGAGTAAGATAAGCATCACGATTCCAGATCGTACGAGTGTAATTCGTCGTATTCAGCTGGAACGGGTCCGTGTGCTCGCCTAGACCGTACAAGCTCGGGGTGCTGGGCAGGGAAGTGCGAAGACGGAGGTATTGACTCTCGAAGATCAGAGAGGCAGCGCTTGTGTCGAAGAGGGTCTCGTTGTTGCTTCGGCGGACGACGGAGAAGCTGAAGGGGGATTCGATGTAGTTGAAGATGAGGTCGGAACTGTCGGGGCTGCAGCCATTGGAGGCTGAGGGGCGGGTGAAGACGGAGGAGGGTACTTGGTAGACTTGGTTCGCCGCATCCTGCATTTCAGAATTAGCACAAACCTCTCTACCTCTCCGCTCTACTCGTAAAGTCGCTGGCTTACCTGAATCTTGACATGCAACCTCTGCTCACTCTGATACTCCACCGTCAACGTCAAGTCTGTCAAATCCGTCCCATAAGCGTTGCAAGCCGTACCCGCCAAGCTCAAGCTAGCCGTGAGCCCAGTGCCTGAGGTCTTGACATTGCTTGCCTTGTAGCCCGGACAAGAAGAGAGATCCGTGGCACGATCGAAGAGGGCTGGGACTGGCGAGGCGGAGGCGAGGGCGGCCAGAGCTAGACCGGCGTAGAGGAACGTCGCCATGTCTGTGTGCGTTCTGCCAGCTATGGTGGGGATGCGGATACTGGTGTCGCTGTATGGTACTGTTGTCTGCAAAACGAAGTGCGAGGGTCGAATGCGTGAGAACAGCAAGAAGAGCTGCTGTCACAGCGAAACGGCAAGAGGGAGAAGATGATCTCTTATACTACCTCGCACCGCAGCGGCACAGTGCAGTTATCCGCTTGCACAAGAACAGAAAGTTACCCACTTTGTAAGAAATGAGGAGGTAGACAGGAACAGGAAGGAAGAAGATGTTACACCTTGCAGGAAGTGTACGGCAGGCGGCAGGCTAAGACATATCACGAGGTTCGGTGTGAATCGTGCTGCGGGAGCAACGTTTGAATGATCAGCAGGTCTTGAAGATCTCATTCACCTTGGAGACCGTGTGGAGTTGGCGACGCATCCGCGGTGGAGGAAGGACGATGGAGATGCGCTTGTGCCGAGAGAAGTTGGAGATCGGCATAGCATTGGAATTAACACAGTATTGCATGGGCTCAAGCTACTGCGGCCGTGCAGGACGACCTTCAAAGCTGTGGTGAGTGGTGAGTGTAACACCCCGCATTGGAATGGTCCTGTTCCTGGCGGAGTGCAATAATGTTTCATTTGTGGAGAAGAAGAAGTGGGTGAATGATCTGAATCTTGTGTTGTTCGGGCCTTTGGGAGGAGAATCTCGGTTCTCGGAAAGCTTCCTTGCTTGGCTCACAGTCGCACGCTCGTGATTCACATCAGAAACACCCACCTATGAACGATAATCTTACCGTTTGACTTGTAATGTGAACATGACGTTGTTTTGCCAAGGATAAAGGTAGGGGTGTGGCTGCGGGGAAACGGCTGACCCTGCAGCAGGGATGATGTCGAGTTTGTGTAAGTACCGAGGTACTGTCAATGAGCGAGCGACGAGGAGCCTGTCTCTGGTGGTTTAATGATAGGAATGGCCTTCCTCAGGCGTGAACACTGATAGGTGTACAAATCTAAGGTATCTCGCACCAATGCTTGCCGTGCCAGGGATACTATTACAGAGCACTACCCTATCCCCAGATCGCTGAATGCTATTTCCACCCATATCACAAACAAATGCTCGACCCATGGATCCAATGCTCTCATACAAAGCGCCAGCGCTAAACCGTACAAAGGCAAACCAACCCCATCTGACCTACACCGCCGCCAGTCAATGCTTTGCTCATCCCGCCACAAGCACCCAAAGTAGAAAGAAAACCATCAACACACCAAACATCTTCGCCACCAACCACCGATTGCCCTGCACCCGGCCCCAATACTTCATCAGTTCCCTCTGCGCCCCTTCTACATTCTCCACCACGTCATCCGTATTCGCATCGATCCGCTGGATCTGCTCGCTCTGTTCACTAACCATCTGAGCCAGCTGGCCGAAAATCCCGCCAAGCTCGTTGATCGTCCGCTCAATGGCTTCGATGGCTTCACCGCGTTGGGTTATGTAAGTGTTTGTTGAACTGCCTTCTTCCATGAGTTGGAGTTGGGCTTGCGAGGTTGGGTTGTTCTGGTAGAGGGCGCCGGAGTTGGAGGTGCTGGGGTCGAGGGAGAGGAGGTCTTGTTGTGCGGCGCTCGTCTGCGCTCCTGGTTTCGGTGTCCGGCTTCGGGAGGGTGTGGTGCTGTAGAGTGGACTGTCTGAGCCGCCTACGGGCTTGAGATGCTGTCCCTGACCCGCGCCCACAGAACTTACGAAATTATCCTGCCGTTCTCTGCTAGCTTGTATATTCTTCGTCCGGACCTCTAACACGTCCTTGAAACTCGCCGTGACATCTGTCAGTTTGCCTTGTAATAAGATGACAACATTCTTGTTATGCTCGCCTTCCTCCTTCCCTCCTGCCCCTGGCGCATTGCTAGCCGCGGTAATATTCCCACCCTTTTGCAATTGCTGCAGCTTGCCTATCTGACCGTTCAGCCCAGCCAAATCCTGCTTGATCACATACGTCAACTCGGCTATCTCAACTGGCCGATCATCAAATAGCGTTTTCCGCTTCGCCAATTCTCCTAATCTTTCTAGCTTCCCCATGGTAGCAGCGATCCCTCGTCCGATGCCGGCAGCGTTTCGCGCGAATTCGCTGCGCTGTTTGCGCGTTGGTGGTGTCGCGCTGCCATTGGCTTGTTGGTGGGATGTTAGGAGTGGTTGCTGGGTTTGTGCGGATGCGCCGGGTTTCCGTTGGCGGGCGAGGGTTTTTTGGGCTTGGTGGAGGATGCTGTGGAATTCGGGGGTACGGTCTTGAATGGTGGTTGGGTGGGACATTATGGCAGTGGTAGTGGACAACATGCGCTGGGTCGTGAGAGCGCTGGGCGCTAGGTGGCCGGGAAAAGGTGGTTGTTCGTTGCCTACGTGGTGGCCAAGTGGCTTCTTCGGAGTCTGGGACTCGTGCGCAGTATATATGGTATGTTGTCGATCTCTGGGGATTGTCGAGTTTCGTACGCGACAGTGAAGAGAAGTTGGAATTGGTGGTGATCGTGGCGATATTTTGAGCAAGGGTATAGAAAGCGCAGCATGCAGGAGTTGCTAATCTCAACTCAACATTCGCATCACCACGTGAAGGCGGATGTAGCCGTCAAGTACCGAGAGAAGGGTAACAAAGACGATGATGCTCAATCAGACTGTACAATATGTGATGAACTTCCATCGTACATAATCACTTCATCAACACCTCCTCGAGCATTTTGATGCTACTCGAATACTACCTATCCGATAGTGGCCAAATAACTATCCTCATTGGCCCATCTCGAACAAGTTCGGGAAACCGAAAGCAAGCTTCGAGATCATCTCCACAACTCTATCCACCACGCGTACCAAAGCCAATCCTGTTCATACCAAACCACGCCTTGACGGCAATATCCAGTCGTGCAGCAGTTCAGCCATCTTGTTTTCAGTCACGATCCAGCCTATGATTCATACACGATAATCGTAATATCTACACGCTGAAGCTCAAAGGAGGCAGCCCTCTGACGCAGCACCTTACGCCGACGAATGAGGCTGAGCATGATATGAGCGCCTCAGAACTGTAAAGCCTTTGACCTTCACTACCTAGGAGCAATCACGGGCACAGCATGTTGAGATAGGGACACACTCCTGCGCCCTCGCTCTTTTCACACCACAACAAGCATGGCATTCAATCGCCGCCCACCACCAAATCAACAACAACAACCTCCCGTCTCCTTCAAAACCGTTCCAGGCCGCAACAGGACACAAAAATGGCAGCAAGCCAAGACCTACAATTACGATGGAGATGACTGGGGCGGCTACGATCCATACGATGAATATAGCGGCTACGATGACGAACCTCCAGCCTCAGCGAACCCAAACCCTGCGCAAATACCCCCTCAGCAGCAACGACAAGAGCCAAGACCTCAGCGACAGAACAGCTTCGATACGGGCGATGAGCGTAGGGCGTTCAGTGGATCGCAACTACATCCTTCAGGATCAGGGATTGAGGGACCTAGGGGCGTGAGTCCCGGCAGCAGTAGTGGTGGACGACCGAGCGGAGATTACGCTCGTGAATTTGTTGGCATGGGAGGAGCTGGCAGAGGTGGTGTCGATTTCCACGACCCGCGGTCACGAGACCGCAACTTCACCAACCCTGAACAAGTGCCTCCTCCACTCAACACACGCACTAGTCCTGCGCGAGTACCTGCTCAGGCATCAATATCCTCGCCTGGTCAAGCTTTTCCGCCCCGAAAGAGTAGCGTAAGTCAGGGTTCCTCCAGCAGCAGTCCTGTCGTCGCCGCCGCGGATTCTGCGCCTGCTACTGCGAAGGTGTTGGACAAACCATTACCTTTTATCCGACCAGCCGACATCTATAAACGTATGGCGGAAGAGAAGGAAAGGGAGAGACAGAGCATGGACTCTTCTCGTCCTAGCATGGACTCAGTGCAGCGCGAGGCTACTTCACCCTTGGCACGGGCAACTGATAGTCCGGCGCCGAGCTTGCAGCAACAGAGAAACTTGCATCCCGTTGTTGAACGGGATGAGGTCGTTGAGTCGCTTCCGCATGCAGCGAGGCGGGAGCTGCCCCAATCTCAACCAGTGCCTGCGGTTGAGGAGAGCAGAGCCCATGAGCAGTTGCAAGCTCCGGTGCCGAGCAGTGTGCCTGAGCCGTCGCCACTGCGTGATGTTGGTACAGAGCCTCAATATCAGCCTTTGGCTAGCCTGCAGGAGTATGACGTGCCTACATTTGGCGAGCCGACTGCAGATGTTGCGGAAAAGGTCGAGGACCCGAGTCCACGATTGCCGCCTGTGAGTCGCTTTTCTGGATTTGGCAGTGACTTCATCCATGGTTCTAGTGCAGGCGAAGTGACAGCTCCGACACCCGCACGAGCGGCTGAGCCCATCGAGCACCAAAGCGCAACACGAAGTCCAATATCTAGCTCGTCGTCGTCGCCACAAGATGACCACTTTCAGAGCACCATCATGCGCGTGTTGACGTCACCAATCGAGGCTGTATCGTCCCACCCGGACTCGCATGAGCCACAAGCACAGTATTCGCCCACACTGCAACACGAGCGGACTACAGATCTCCAGCACCATCCCAGCACTGCCAGTACAGGTTTGACCTCCGTTGTACACACGGCCTTTGACCACCCTCACTCTCACACAAACTTATCACCTACGGACTTGTCAAGGGACAACTCCCAGTCTATGAGCAGAAGTGACACGACATCCACCAGCACTGGCGGCATCAGTCCCATCATGGCTCATGTCCCAGCACCCTTTTCTGCAGCAGGACAGATAAGAGATAATATACCGCCTTCGATAGCGGAAGAAGCCACGCCAACGCAATCCAGACAAACATCCGGCGTACACGACTACCTTCCCGACCCTGCGCCAATGGCACAACGCCAAAGTATCCCGCGTAAGCCTAGCCCGAATCATAGTCGCAACGCTAGCGCCGAGTCCTATGGCCCTGCTGCTACTGCCGCTGGGATCGTACAGCCGGGTTATAGGCGAAGTCTGGATCCTCCTTCGAGCGGAAGTAGTCCCGCGAGAACACCTGCTATCGAGCACGGCTATGAACACAGACGCGTCAGCACACCGCAAGCTGCGCAAACAATGAACACGGTGCAGCCTGGTGAAGAGCCAGATGTCATAGATCAAGCTGCCGAGGTCCCTGTACCTTTTCTCCACCCAGCCACCGATGCCAAGACGCCTGCAACTGAGATGGGAGATGTTCTTGATGGATCTGCATCACATCTTTCAGCCCACTCCGCCTCCCAACACCTCCAGCGCGGGGACGATGGAAGTGGGGAGCTCGTAGGTCCCGCAGCAACGGCCGCCGCAGTCCAGCAAGCACGAGGCGAAGACTACACTGCACGCGAAGTGGATCTCGCTCGGCTGAGTATTCCTAATGAGACTAATGGGGAGAGCACGCACTCGCCGCCGATTGCCCAAGCGGAGACGGCTAGTCAGCAGCAGTTTTTGAGAACGCATGAACGTATGCCCGTTGGTCCTGGTCCCATTCCGGCTTTACCGAGCTCACCCGCATATTACTCAGGTTCCCCAGCCTTTGCTAGACCGGTGTCACCTAATATCGCAGCCTCAGCTCCCGGGCTGGGCCTGACAAGGTCGGGTACTAGCGGGAGTCCGAATGCCAACTCCAACACTAACCTCAATGCTCTCACGCAAAGTCCCTCTGGTCAAAGCGGACGCGATAGTCCCGTCAACGCCAAAGGCCGCCGCGTGCGTGAGATAGCGGAGAATTACAATTCTCTCGATGATGCTTCGAGGAGGAACTCGGCAAGCAGTCTGATTAGTAGTAAGAGCTCTTGGTCGCAATTTGGTGGGCAAGGACATCAAAGTGAAGAGGACTTGACTAGGGTCGGTGGGGGCCATCATAGTAGGAAGGAGACCGGGAGTAGTGGCAGTTTGCTTGCGAGTGCTTCCGGATCGCCGGTCAAGGATGATATCGAAGGCGAAGATCGGGATGATGTGTTCGCGACGCATGAGCGAGATGGAGATGGGAGAACGCCGAGGCAGAGCACCGCTTTGCAACCGGCCTCTGTCGAGCACGGATTGAGCGGTGCCAGCCCGAGAAGCCAGCTGCAGAGCCAGAATAGTTTCCGTCCACATCTTCCCGGGGAGTGGGTGAGCTTCGCGCCTACACCTGCGGGTGAGGAACCGCCAACTATGAACCCAGCGGCTGCTGTTCATGAGCAAATCTATGACCACGAGCCAATGCGCAGGGATCTTGAGGCACCGCGAGCAGGCGCTGCGGAGCCCTCGTCTCCTTTGACACCACGTGCTTCTCACATTCAGTCGCAAGAAGATGAGGGACCTGTGGACCTCACGCCCACGACGCGACAGAACAGGATCACCAGCCGCGAGTTTTCGCCACCTACAGCTCCTGGTCACGTCGAAGATGCTGGTGCTGGCTCGCAAATGAATGAGCCAATCGATCTTACGCCCACAACGCGCAAAACCACGCTCCGGGGCCAGGAGTTCACTCCTCCAACCACCCTCTCCCAGGTCAAAGACGCTGGTGCTGCTCTCGGCGCAAGTCTAATGGGTATGACCGGTCTGGCAACCACAGCCCGAGACTTCGGCAGCAGTGAGCCTGCGGCTCCTGTCGAACAGCCCGAGATGAGGGCTAAGGCGGGCTATGGTGACGTGTCACATTATCTGAGACCCGAGATGGGCATCAGGAATGATAGTGAGGTTAGTGCTGCCACGGACATCGATGAGAGGAGTGTGGCTAGTGCTGCTAGCAGTGTGCCGCCTACGCCTCCTGCTAAGGACACACCCGCGCAGTTCGGTTCTGGTTTCGGGGCTGGAATGGCTGGAGATCAGAGGGAGATCGGACCAGGCGGAAGACCCATTAGTCATTATTTCTCTGGCGCTGTGCCACCGCTTCGGACAGGACACCCGAGGGAGACTTCGACGGATCAGGCGCGACTGAGCGCTGTGAGACCCGGGATGCTACCGCAGTTGAGCACGGATACTGGGTTCGATGATACGGAGAATGATCGATTGAGGAAGGAGATTGTGCGGAGTCTTGATCCCGCGAGGAAGGAGGAGATGAAGAGGGAGAGCATTATGGAGGCGAAAGAGCAGGAGGAGGAGGATTCGGAGAGGCTACAAGATGCTCTTGACGCCCCGGAAAATGAGAGGAGGATTGGCGCTGGTGAGGTTGCGCTGCCGGCTGCGGAAGCGCAAGCGGGTGGGAAGCCTCTGCCTAGGATGCTGGATCAGAGGTTTAGTTGGGAGAGCAGGCCTAAGGGACTGTTGAGTCCGACTATGGCGAATGCGCCGCAGGCTCATGCGCAGCACGAGCATGAGCAGGAGTTGAGAGCTCCAGAGGTCTTGCCTGAGATGCCTTATGAGCGGCCTAGAAGTCGAGGATTGCATGTCATGAATGCTGGTGATAGCGATGATGAATCGCCAGCCATGGAGAGGAGCTCGCAGGCTGTGGAACGGGGTGCTGCGATGGACAGCGCGCCGGTCAGTGCTTTGACGGGCAGCGTGGCTGGGAGCCTAGGTGCGGGACTTACGCCTCTTGTATCGCCCGTCTCTAGACATCAGCATGAGGATGGTGCACGCTTGCGGTCCTTCGACCCCTCGCCCATACGCGGCGATGAGCTCGAGACTACGACTTCGAGGGACTCCGAAAGCACACGCTTGCCTTCATACTATCAGACCGACCTTCCCGGCTCACTTCCTGAACCTGCGGCCACCGTCGCAGGGCCCAGAGACATGTCTCCTACCCTGCCAGAGAAGGATAACTCAGCGGACCTCCCAGTCCCCACAATCACGACAGCTACAGACTTCGACACCAAGGCCTCCTCCCCACCTACCTCAACAAAGCAATCCACACGCATACCTCCCTTCCGCGAGATCTTGGCGATCAAGTCTAGCCCAGAGCGGATAAGGACGTATGACGACACACGCACTACTTTCTCGCAAATGGATACAGGGCTTGCTGGATGGCTAAGCGATATGCTTGTCCAACATCCCGAACACGCCAACATTGGCAATGCTCCTAGCGCAACCGCGATAAGAGGAGCTAGCGGTGTCGGACCGGGGATGTATAAACACCGCGCGAGCCCCAGCATGGCTAAATTCACAAAACCTTTCGCTGGCACCGCTGGCTCTGGCTCGGGATCTGGGTCCGGGCTCGGTGGCGAGAGCAGGAAGGTATCCACTGGGTTTGGTAGCGGCAGTGGCGGTGGCAGCGGGAGTGGAATGGGCGGAGGTGAAGGTGGGATGGCGGATGTACAACAAAAGGGCAAAGAGTTCATGAAGACGGCAGGTGTGCTGGGTGGGAAGGCCCAGGCGGGTGCCAAGGGGTTGTTTCAGAGGGGAAAGCTGAGGCTGGGGAGTCGGAGGGAGGGAGGGGGCGAGAAGGTATGAGACTTCACTTTTCCCCTTTTGCTTCCTGCTTGCCTGTCAAGGGTACTTCTCCTGCATCCGCACGATCCTCTGGCTGGCTGGCTGGGAACCTTACTCGGAGAGGCGTCTTGCAAGTCCTTCAATGCTGAGACTTTGTGTTCGGCAGGCTGTGTAATTTCTCCTTGCGCGTATTACACGAGTTGCAAAGGTGTTTCCTGTCGACAGCACGCATCACGATACCCTGAGCAACATCAGCATACGGCCATTGATAGCGGCCTTTGGGCTTTCATTCTATCTACATGCTTGTATCATTAATGGCACCATCTTATTTCTCGCGAAATCAAGTTTTCTATTGTCACGGACTCATGCTCATCGTAAGTTTTTCTTATAGGCTCTTCCTTCCTCCACCGCATCTCGTTCGGTCGCTCCTCCTCTTCCTCTTCCTACCAGCAAGTTCTCGCAATACACTCCTGCAGTATCTTCCACAACCTCGAATTCAGCGACGCCTGGCACTGCGTCGCCGACAGGTTCAACTACCTCACTGAATCAGCCAGCTACTACGATCTCATCGAGACCAGCTCCTCCGGCAGCACGAGCTCGTACTCCAATCAGCACCCTTGCGCCCATTACTGTACCTGTCCCAGCATCAGCTCCATCTATGCCTATATCCACACCTGGTCCGCCTGCTACATCTGCTCTCGCGCCCTTGAGCGTCCCTGCGCCACCAGCTCCATCTGCAACCCTGATTCCAAGACCGCAGGCTGCGAACTACGATGAGCCGACGTCGTCCTCGCGACCTTTCTCCCGCACTCTAACACGACTCCGGGACCACAGCAGAGGTAAAAGTGCTTCGGCGTTCGGGAGAAGCAAGAGCAAGTCCCGCCCACCAAGTCTAGTCATACCGACTTCTAACGCGGACTTATTCCCAAATTGGGGTGATGGCGATCAGCGGGAGTCGGAGCGGGCGAGTAAGAATGCGGCAGCTAAGGGCCAAGGTATGGTAGGTCCGCCAGCGCCTCGGAGAATAGAAGCCTGGGAGGACGATGCAAGTGAAGGCGCCATCAGGCAGGCAACCGATGATGGTAGCCAAGATACCCCGGGCAGGCTGGGCGTGTTGCCTAGTCCTGTTGGGGAGACTTTCGGGTCTTTTAGTGAGATTGGTGGTAGGGAGAGGAAGATGTCAGAGGTGTTGAACAGTCCCTTGGAAGCACAGGGAGCTGTAGGCAAGATTGAGGGCAGACCTTTAGGTTCAGCTGCCGAGGACAGCGCTATCACGCACAGCCTCCCACCTGCTGATGTGGCCGAGACGAAGCTGAAAGGGGATGAGCATGATTCCAACATTGATGCGATACCCTCTACTGACCTCGAAGATGAGTCGCCCAATATTGCGACAACATCAGTGACTGCCATTGCGGCTGCGGTAGCCAATCCAGGGCCAGCAATCACACCAGCCGACATCTCGAGGGAGGCCCATGTCCCAACCCCAGTCAACACTGCTTCAATGAACCACGGCACAATACACGCAGAGCCGCTGGCACAGGACCAAGCACAACACAAAGCACTTGTCGCACTACCGAGTGAAGAAGAGCCAATGGCAGCCCCACATGTTTCTGATGTGCCGCATCCACCAAGGCCTCAACAAATTCGGAAAGTCAGTGCTATCGCGAGTCTTCCGAGTCAGCAACGCTCGAGGGCTCTATCCTCGCCCCAGCCACCTGTCCCATTCATCAGCAGATCTCCACCCCCAATATTGCAGTCCGATGAGTACGTCCCGACTCAGCGTGTCATGGCACGTCCAACTACTGTCTCCAACGTGCTGCAACCCGAGGGGATGGCAGATCAGGTGGTCTCGAGGTCGGACACGACAGAACATAGTACTGCAGACCGTCGCAGTGAAATCTCAGCTGAAGGTGGCGCGGACGATGATAGTGTTATACATGCTCGCGTCCTTGAGCCTGGCCACAGCGACTTATCTCGGCAATCATCTGTCTCCAGCCTGGGCGATCATGAAAGCACTGTTGTTCCAATCCATGGACCTGGCAATCACGTAGAGCGGCAAGAAGAGCTTCATGGCGCGAGCGATCCATACAGGGCTGGTATGGTCCTGCCCGAAACTTTACCGTTGCCAGTAACTCGGGAGACTGTTGTGGATGCCGAGCACTATCGTGATTCTCCTGTATCCGCCACAATGGTTCCACTTCCGTCCATTGCGCAGAACATCGCTCCGATCGAACAAGTCAAGACGGAAGCCGACAACGGCAGCTATGGTCGCGCAAACGACTTCGAGGGCGCGAACGAGTTCGCCGTCTCCTCGCCGTTGAGCACTACTGAGACGCATGCACGTCACCCAGGTGAAACGCCTGTTGCTGTCCTTGACGAAGCTCCGGTGGCCGTCGGTCTCACTGGGTCCGGGGTACCATCGTCTGGGACACCGCCTTTCCAACATCATCCTCTCATTCGCAACTCGGGTACTGTCCAGCCCACTGAGTACGAAAGACTACGTAGCTCACAGTATGGCACACCGACACCTTCCGCTCAGCACAGTCGGCAGGTCAGTAACGACGATAGTAAGCGTAACTCCCGGCGGTACTCTGGCTTCTTTCGTGGTCCGGACAGTGCCGCCAACACTCCACCGCCCATGCCTACCGCGGCTCCAGATATGTCCAAGGACCCGAACACGGCTGATACTGAGCAGGCTGACAAGGCGGCGAAACGTAAGTCTGGCATCTGGCAGACGTTCAAACGCTCGCCTAGCGCGTCACACACAGACTTCGCCAGGGACATCCGCCAGCCTCCTGAGCTAGCACCAAGCGCTTCGACCTCAGACGCTGCCATGATTGCAGCCATCTCAGCACGAGAGAGCCCTGTAGACCCTCAGAGGCTGAAGAAAATACACCGAGCTGCATCAGCGACGACACCGCCTGTGGAACTTAAGCCAAGACGCTTCTCCGGGCTGGGTTCATTGTTCGGACGATCACAGACACAAGGACGCAATGTGGAGAAGCCCAGGAAGCTGACTAAGATGCAGCCGCCAAGCCGACGAAGCACAGCACGGCAGGAACTAAGCAATGATGGGACCTCACGCGGTTATGATGACTTCGAGGCCATGCGAAGACAGCAGATACCTGACTTGCAAGCAAGCAGAAGCCCAAATCCTAAGCAATACATGACGAGTGCGGTACCGCAACAACACAGGATGTCCTATGATGCTCAGTCGCCTGTTGGCGACCAAAGATCGATGCTATCGCCATCATCTCAGCCTCCACCGCAAGGCTGGTACGGTTCTTATGGCGATCATACCGTCCAGCAAGGACAGCGTGATCAGGTACAGTCTCCACCACAAGGATGGTATGGGCCCGGTAGTGAGCGCACATCCTTCGATGGCCAGCCAGATGTTCGCACGCCATATCTCACGCAGCATGAGCCAAGACCACAGTATCGCAGATTGCACAGCGAAGGTCAAAGTAGTCGAGGTCTACCCCAAGCAGACATTCCAGAAGCTTTCAGATCGACAGAGGCTTCATATGGAAGGCAGGCTGAGCCCATTGGGCCACCAGCGGATGTTCCGTCGCCAATACAGGGTCCTCCGCCGGGTACTCAACTGCCAACACTACCCACGCAGCAACCGTACTGGGTAGCACCACGGTCGCCAGAGATACGCAGTCCGCCTCTCGCGATACCAAGGCATCGGCAAGTATTGCCAATTTCAGCCATGCCACCGATACTACCACAGAACCCCATAAATGCCGAAGCAAATGACGGTGGATGTTCACAGCAGAGTCAGGCGCCGCCCGGTCCAAGGGTACAGTCTCCACCTGCCGCCGAGTGTCAAGGACTGCCGCAGTATCAACGCCAGTCTTCATCGAACTCGCAGACATCTGCAAGGGAAATCAATAATTCAAGCTTGCAGAGCTCAGAAAATGCGCGCCGGGTCTCATCGCCGCCAATGCCGAGGATGCAGTCGCCTGCCGCGCAAGACCCACGCTTCCAACGCCAACCATTTCAACATCAGCGTGTAATGAGTAGCCCATTGCAGCATCATAGGCCGGAGCAATCATATCCGGACTACCCAGCTGTAAATGCCTACCAAAGTCAGCAGCGGCCTCCGTGGAGCTCGGGACAACCTTTGATGAGCCAGGAGCAGTCATACACCTCATCCCGCTATCCAGTACAAGTTAGACCCCCTCCACCACAACAACGCTGGCAGTCTCCCTCCATGCCGCTGTCACCGCAATCACCTCAAGGGGACCCAACGCCGCAGTCGGGGTGGGCACCTCCGCTGCAAAATGATCACTTCGGTCCGCAGCACTACCCTTCCCCACCGCATAGCGCGCAGTCGCCCCGTCCGCAGGAAGTATATCAACCAAATATGTCCCCGACGAGCCATTACGACAGCCGCTACCCACCGCCCATGAGACCTCACCACGGGCAAAAGTACTACCCAGAGACGTACACAGGACAGCCGACCGCAGACGGAAGGCCGCTAGCATACCAGCACACGCCTTCTGGATACTCTGGTCGCAGAGACGATGCGGCGGTCAGCGAACAGGAGCTCGGCATGAGAAGTTCCAGCTATCCGGGACAAGAGTGGCAGCCTCGTGTATAGTGTAAATAAACGTGCAGCCTGAGGTAGTTTGCTATGTAGAATTGTATACATGAATTTTTGTACAGGCATGATTCATGCAGAATTAATACCACTTTTCGTACTTGACTTGCGCTATCTAGCTCTGATCGCTTGTCAAGTAAAGCGACTAGATTCGCCAGTGCCTTCGACACGAGTCTCTGACTCAAGATGTTCAGACAGACTGATCTGCCACTTGCTTCTCTATCACTAATTGAGCGTACAAACCATCTGACTGCGCCGCAGCGTGCTCATCCTCTCTCCACTTTGCCAGCAGTGACTTCATGGCAAGGCAGTCAAGCATCCCATTATGATCGCTCAAGAGTGAGTAAGCTATGACATTCGTCAGTACAGACACATCTGGCTCACTTTGAATCAAGGACAGATACATACTGTTCCGCGCTCGCTCAAACAGGTCCTCCGCCTCTCGTACAAGCCGGTTGCGCTCAGCGGTTTTGGCTAAGCCAGCAAGACCTACATGCGCTTCTGCAAGCCTGTAGAGAGCACGAGGCAATAAGCGGGAAGGGCGAAATTCGTTGATCTAGGATGCAAGTCAGCCGACTGTCATCGAGCACGAGCCAGAAACGGCACTACCTTTGGCACTGTCGCCTCGAGCAACTCGATGACTGCATCGTACTCCGCCAACTCATTCAATATCACAGCCAGGCTGAGCGTAGCTTCGAGTAAGGTAGGAATAAGTCTCAGTCTCATAGCAGTAGAGGCAGCGCGGGAGGCGATGGAGAAGCCTTGCGAAGCTTGTCCAGCAATGGCGAAGACTCTGCTTTTAAGCACCATGTAGTGCAAGCGTTGAGAAACGTCGACTTCGAGTACATGATTAGCGATTGCACCGCACCATTGCTATTAGAATTGATGTACCGTGAGATGTGGTTTGCTTTGCGCGCTGGAGCTCAGCATCCACCAGCGCCATGGCTCTTTCCAGATCTGACTCCTGGATGGCCAGCTCGATATCGACAAGGTTGAGCTCGAAATCTACTTCAGTGTCGCCAAGAGACCGTAGGGGCTTGAGTTGTGCAAGGTGATAGCGAGCATGGTCCAGCTTGGCCCTGTGGGAAGGCGTCAGGCTATCAGCGATCCTCAATAATGAGATCTCCTTTAGCCGGTCCGACTTACATAGCAAGATTCTTCACGAGATGAACCAGACTCAGAAACCCAACGATTCGCTGCTCGAGCTTTAGGACACCGCTGACAACGTGCAGCAGACTCTCAAGAACCTCCATTGCAGACGTATATTGGCCCGCCTGCGCAGCATTGTATGCCGAACGACATACAGATCGCACTCGATCTGCCAATGGAGCCTGGTCGGCATGAATGCATCTGACCACGTCATGAGCTAGACCCGAGACATGGCTTTGTCCCAAGCGTTCGAGAACAGCACTCTCGAAGAGACTAGCTGCCGGCATTAAAGTCTGTAGATCTTGCTGCATATTCACATATGCTGCTTGCACTATTTGTTCGATGGAAGTTGCTGTGACGCCGCTCTGTTTTCCATTAGCCAGGGCACGAACGAGCAGTATTAATCACAACGTACCACGTGCATGCCGAGTTTTGCCTCTTCGAGAAGTGTACTGCTCAGAAGCGACCAATGCTTAGTGTCCTTCGCCTTCGCTTTCAGGAACCCAATCTCGTCTTGTTCGCACGCAGCGGCGCCCAGGAACCCCGATGCAGATCTGTAGTCAAGGCTGCCATTCTTGGGCTTCGCCTGCCGTAGATAGAGAAGCCAGGATAACGCAAAGTTGAGACAGACCGTGTCGTGGTTCTCCCGTGCTGAGACGTGTCAGTGTCTCAATTTGCCTCTGACCCGTGCTACTCACCTGTAGCGATGCACTCGTCCATAGCATCAACACTCTCTTCCCAACAATCAAAGTCCGCGTGCAGAACACTGAGGTGAAGCAAAGCATACTGGTAGTAGACACGCATGTTATCGTTCGAGCCAGGCTTCGCGACCAACGAGTAGTCAAAGTATCGATGCAGACTTTCGAGCGCCATCGTGTACTGACCAGCCTTCCAATGGTCGAAGAACTCCATGAAGTGCTGTAGGGATTGCACTCCAGCGTCGTGCTGATCGGTAAGCCAAGCTCGTAGCCGTCCTTTCATGGCTTCTGGAGCTCGAGTGCCGAGCTTTTGTAGATAGTAGATCGAACTTGCGATGACACTATTGACGTCCGCAGCGCTGACTACAGACTCGCTCGTCGGCCTGATCAACCTCTGTGTCAGGTCGGAGTCCTTGACGTCGTCTGACACACCGTACTGCGCAGCACTCTCCGGGTTTCGTTGCGACCATTGATCGAACGTCGGTGCTCGCCAGTCCGTATATGCCAGCCATAGAGATCGAGTGTCGTCAAATTCTAGTCTGGTGAACTCGAGCCAGCAGCGACGACAATACTGGCCCAAGGGTGATGCACGAGAGGGTATGATCGAGTCTTTGGCCGCGGTCTCTGGCTTCTCCACGCTGTCCACATGTTGGGCGACCTTTTCGAAGAACAAGTGGAGAGCATGTAAGCTTTGCAGACTCCAGAGTGCTTGTAAGAGGATGTCATAGAGACTTCGACCAGGGACAACTGAGGCGAGAGTGGTCAGAGGAAGGAAGAGATCGATGATATTGGCATCGATCCTGGACAATAGGTCATGTCCACTCGGACCATCTTCTGCATCTTTGATATTGCTGTATTTGGCGATGAAGCTGAGTACTCGCATGCGCGAAGTGAGTGGTAATTGACCCAGGAAGTACTCTTGCACAAGGACCAGTAGACCCATGCGATGCGGCGTGAGGTATCTCGTCATAATCATCAATCGCCCGCATCGCGTTGAGACTGATATCAATGGTGGCTGAGATGAGGGCGACGACGAACATGGAAAGAGCATCGCGCCAAGGACTCGCGTCAACACGTGATCCCAAGCCGCTCAACATCACCTCTTCACATATACCATCACTCCATGCAGATGCCACTGACCCTCACGACTTCCGTCCTCACTTCTCCAGGTAAGGGCACAATCCAGGCTGCAACGCTTCGGACAATATTCGCACCAGAAGCGACATGAGGCAGCGGCGCAGTATCATTGCGGCGACGATCGGAGGATTAGAGCGGCCACGATGAGGCTCACTACTTGGTATGTACTGATCCTATGCATCAAGCCCGTTGGAATGAGACTTACATACTTGCTCAGGAACGTCAACGGCGTCCGCAATCCATTCGGCTACCAACCATGGAATACAGCACGCACATTTCCGGCCATGTTCGACATACTCGGCAGCGACATTGTGGTCATGCAGGAGCTCAAGATCCAACGAAAGGACTTGCGAGATGATATGGTGATACTGGACGGCTGGGACTGCTACTTCAGTCTACCAAAGCATAAGAAAGGATATTCAGGTGTAGGCATATACACGAGAAATGCTACTTGTGCGCCGATCAAGGCGGAAGAGGGTCTGCTTGGGGTGCTGCCATCACCGTCTGGAGTTCCATACTGCGACCTAATGGACGAGGAGCATATTGGTGGCTATCCAAATGCACTACAAGTCGCTGAGCTTGGTGTCGATCCGGTCCTGCTAGATTCTGAAGGCCGGTGCATGGTGTTAGAATTCCCAGCTTTTGTTCTTTTCGGTGTCTACTCCCCAGCAAACAGCAATGGCTTGCGGGACGACTTTAGATACGGCTTCATCTGCGCCCTGGACTGCCGAATTCGTAACCTCATCAAAGCTGGCAAACGAGTCATTCTGGTTGGCGACCTCAACGTCTCTCGCGACGAGAATGATACGGCGTCGGCTCTGGAAGACATGCGTAAGGCTGGGATCGTCCACGAAGACTACATCAGCACACCTAATCGACGCATCTTCAATCAGCTGCTTGAAGGTGGCGAAGTGATAGGCGAGCGGGACGAGGGGCGTGAGGATGCCATACTCTGGGACACAACACGAGCGTTTCACCCAGACCGAAAGGGCATGTACACTCATTGGGAGCAGAAGATTAACGCAAGGCCGGGCAACTTTGGCAGTCGCATAGATTTCGTGCTTGTCAGCAGGGCTATGCAATCATGGATCAAGGACGCGAATATCATGGAAGGGCTCCTGGGCTCTGACCACTGCCCTGTCTTTGCCGACTTCAACGACGATGTGGAGGTAGATGGCGCGCGTGTTAAGCTCGCTGATCTCATGAGTCCTGCTAGAGTATTCGACAACGGCATTAGACAGAAAGAGTGGAACGTCACTGAAGTTCCTGCATTCTCTGCCAAGCGACTACCGGAGTTCGACAAGCGCAGGAGCATCAAGTCAATGTTCGCCGCACCATCAGTGAAGCGAGCAGCGTCGTCGATGGCAAGTGAGGCTACGCCAGATTGTCCAACGCCAAGCGAGGAAGCCTTTGACAAGACCGATGGAACGCCGGAAGCGAAGCCAGACCTGGTGGACGAAAAGCAGACTTCTGATCATATCATTAACGGCACAGGTACTGCTACGCTTCCCAAACGCAAAGCATCTACACCTGCAAAGACCATTCCCGCAAAACGCCAGAAGTCTGATGGTCCTTCACTTGGGACAAAAGGCCAACAAAGTCTCAAAGGCTTCTTCCGGAAGAGCGCGGCCAGCAAGCCGAATACTTTAGGAGCTGGTACGCACCTGGAAGGTGATGCACAAGCCGACATCATCAAGCCTGAGTCGACGCCAATCCTCAACCATCGTCCATCGACACCTCCTCCGGCAGATGGGAGAGAACCGGCCGATTCCAGTAGCCACGAACAAGCGAATACCACCACACCCAGAACAGACTTCGGTTCTCCTTCCTCCGCTGTCACCCTCTCCCCAGCTCAATTTGGCGCCAGAGTAGCAGCAGCAGAGCAGAACCAAAGGTCATGGGGCAATTTGTTCTCTAGACCCATAGCACCGATGTGTGAGGGGCACACCGAGCCCTGCAAGACTATGCTCACGAAGAAGAAAGGCAGTAATCAAGGTCGGAGCTTCTGGATGTGCGCTCGACCCTTAGGACCGAGTGGGAGCAAGGAGAAGGGGACGCAGTGGAGGTGTGCTACTTTTATTTGGTGCTCGGATTGGCAGAGTCGAAAGGCGGAGGAGAAGAGGTTGGAGAATGGATGATGTGGTGAGGGAAGTACGAGCTCGGTCCTACAACCGAAGCCATGACATAGATGCGACATCCTGCATACATGTACGCGACAACATCGACCACCTTTCGCCATGCCTCATCAGTCCTCTCACACAGCTGCCGAGCATACGGCTGCAACACCGAATCTCCTGCTCGAGCAGTCGTATTCGCGAACCATGCAATTGCACTGCCCCCTTTCCAGCCTCATCGCCGCCAATCAGCGCTGCTGCACTGCCCCAATGGCAGCTCCAGTGATTCACGCAACGAAGCTAGCAGCGGACTGCGCATCTGTCACCCAGCCACCATCATTTTCCATGGCAACGTATCAGAGCTTCTTGTTGCGCGACCTGCATGCCAACAGCACTAGCGCCGAAATCTGAAACGCGGCTTTCAGCACGAGCGTGAGTGGAAAAGAGGGAGGGCGAAATGGCTCCAAGATGGGTGTGTTAATGAGATGAGATGTCGAGAGCAGGAAGAGGAGATATGGTAAAAGTATTTTGTTCATGGTATACAGTGCGCGCTACGTACAATTTTCACTCGCCATGCTCATTCCCTCCTCGTGCCAATGCCCACCTTCTATCAGAAGCCGTTATGCCAATGATTGCGTCGTGGTACCATGATCCCTTTTCTCCCTTTCCCAGCTCTCGCGTATTGTACAAAACAAGTAAGTCAATAAAAGCAAGCAAGTGAGCACGTAAACGCAGCAAGAACTCCTGACTCCATCATGTCGTGCGTGTGGTATGTCTCATGCTGGGTGTATTAAGGCAATATGTTGTGCTGTCGTTTGTGTCCGATATGTTATACAGGAGTATTAGTGCTGGTGGAGAATGAGTTACTGGTGTGTCATTATGTCGTTGTACTGTCGCTTGTTGTGTTGGTATCGATTGTTTCCATGCTTGGGTTTGAGCTCAGTGCTCATGCGCAGACGTTCTCTGCAATATCTTTCGTGGTCGTCGATGTTCTTGAAATCATGAGCTTGGTAGAGGTGGCTGTATGTGGGTGTGTGCAAGCACGTACAATCAAAAAAGTGAGGAGGGTGGTCTAGAAGAGCCACTGAAGAGGAGAGTTGAGGTCGCCGAGCGCGTCCTCGTTGAAGTCCAACCCGAGAGTATCGCCGATATGACTGTAGTCGTTTAAGTCAACATCAATCTCGATTGCGACCTGCTGGGTGTGGGAGTCGACTGGGACATCGGTGAGAGGAGCAGGGCCAGCATGGTCTGAAATAGGATCATCGGCAACTTGCGCCATGTCGATGAATGTGCTGAAGTCATCAAGAAGGAAGTCTTGCCGCCCAACCTCGCCAGTAGCGAGCTGATCTTGCTCGATGGCGCTTGAGCCAGAGGTAAACGCATTCGATGTGACGATGCTGTAGGTCTGTGTTGATGGCCGGGTCAGGTAGTTCTGCATTGCCCTACTTGGGGTGATGGGAAATTGCTGCGTGTTGGCTTGGGCCTCTCCATTCACGAGTGGTACAATGGCGACGGCGATAGGCATAGAGGGTCGCGATGTGATGGCTTGCGGCTGCTGGGTGGGAGGTGGAGGTGGGGGTGGCGGTGGGGGTGTGCCTGGGTCAGCAGTCCCTCGAGGAGCAGTGTCAGCGGTAGCTGCTTGTGGTGGGCTGGGCGAGAAGCCGTGTTGCTCGTTGAAAAGCTGCAAGCCGGCCAGCAGGCGGTCTCCAATGTCTAGCCCGCTGTTGAAAGTACACCACCCACGAGGGTCGTTGTTTCCTAGAACCGGCTGCGAAGGTGCTGGATCCTGGGCGAAGTTGGTAATCTGGATGCTCTGTCCTTCTGTGTAGGAGGTCATCGTGTCGTTGAGCAGAGCGACTGGATCGTATTCGTCGGGGAGAGGTTGCTGCATAGAAGAGCCGCCAGCCTCGGCTTGAGCTTTCGCCAGCTTCGCGATCTTGTTTTTCGTCATACGACGCTTCTTCTCAGAAGGCTTGCGCGGCTGATATTGGTAGTCAGGATGTGCGAGCTCGTGCTGATGTTTGGCTTCTTCAGCTTTTGACTTGTACGCCGCGCGGATGACCTCGCTTTCATTCCTCCACTGTTTGCCGAGTATGACCGCTACGAGCATGTCAGTAACATTACTTGATGGTCAAGAGCCTGAATCCACTTACAGATCTGGTTGTTGTGAAGGCCAGGGTTCTCCGCAACTATCCTCGAGTGCCAATCCTTCCGATAAAGGATGAAGGCATTGGAGGGTCTCGGTACTTTGTCGCTGGTATCTTTAGCGACCGTGGTCTTCTTGGTCTTGGCCGCCTTAGTAGGCGTAGGCGTAGGCATAGGAGCCAGTGGTGACACGAAAAGGGAGTTGGTGGTTGCGTCAACCGTGACTGCTATCTCTGCCTGGCAAGTTTCCCTATCAACGTTAGCGATGCTTCTCTGATGTCTGCAGGTTGCGCTCACTCGAGGTGCTTCTGTAGGACGGCCAATCCTTCACTGCCTAAGAAGAGCGTCTTATTGAGGGGCAGCACTGGCCGGACGATGCCATCGCCAAGCTGCTTCTTGACGCTGTCGTATGCGTCTGTGAAACCCTTGAAGAGTTGCGCTACAGGCGTGGTCTGAGCCATTGCTGATGTTAGTGCATGCACAATAGGTTGTGTCTATGTCTGAAAGAATGTGTTGCGATAAGAAGAAGGGTATATATGATGCGATAGTTCAGGAAGGAGTTGAAGAGGTGAGAATTTCGATAGCTTCGTGCAAGTTGTGCGAAAAGGAAAAAGGGGGGGGCTGGGGCTCTGTTGCTGAAGGGCCAAGCGAAGCGTGAAGTGACCTTGATACTGCGGCCCAGAACGTTAATTTCCATTGCTCGCACAACACTTCAATACACCACTCCATGACCACCACATTGCCCTCCGCACGGTACACAAAAGAAGCAGCTTAACTGACCTTGCACGATCTGTCCAAAGGGATCAAAGATTCGTTTGAAGACCATCCAATTCTGATGAGGCTGTCCAGGTCTGTGACAATGTCTGAGAAGCTCAGCAACGAATTTCGCGCCGCTCCTCGAAACGCATCGACTCAGCTTCAGGCGGAGCGCGCCAGAATTGCTAAGTCAGTGCAAGAACTCCTGGACCTCCTCGAGGCGCAAGGCTTTATCGACAAGCAATCGTACGCCGATAAAGGATTTGATCTCGCCACTCACAGCCACGAAGTCTTCTTGCGGAGTACCCGACAAATGAACACAGCAGGCACGATTGCGTTAAACAACTTCCTCAATGTCGAGACAAGAGCGATGGAAAAGGCACAGACTTCCGCGCTCACAGCTCAATCCGAGCTGGACGAGGCGTCTCTAGACGACGAGAGCGTTGCGCAAAGTCCTAACAACGATCAGCGAGATATCGAGGATGAAGATGACATGGTCATGCTACAGGGAGTGAAAGCAGCATTGCACGAGTAAGTAAAACACCTTGAGCACGCCTTAGCTAGGCAACCGGCTTACGTGTGTACCAGTCGGACGGCAAGCTTGGCTTATGCCGTGGGCGGCACTGAGGCATATATTGCGCTGGACGGAATATGGGACTACGTTCCCCGTTACGTCGAGACGCTCTTATTGGAGTTCTTTTCGGTGTGCCGTGATCCAAACGATGCAGAGATTCGAATGCTAGAACAGGCTTGTGGACTTGTAGGTTTCGCTTTTGTGAGAGATTGGTGTAAGTCGATAATAATTTAGGTGTGAGAGCGCGCTGATCAGGTTGTAGTCAAGAGAAGACGTGCCACTACACGTCAGCAGTGGGCGGCAGGGATCTTTCTTCGGGACAAGTTGCAACAGTGAGGCGCATACGGGTGCAGACATTGTCAAAGCAGGCGAGGAATGTCAATTGTCTCGGTACCCTTTGTCTGGAATGCGACATCCGCTTTTCGTTCCGCCGCACTGGGCACACAGAGATGCATAGCATTCAGACATTATGGAGCGAGCAACGTGTAGACACTCTGAAGTAGTAGACCATCTGCTGGATCTCCCTCGTGATCCGTCCTCCAGGAACCTCTCGATCGCGAAGGTGGATTTGCAGTCTTTAGCCACAAGACACGCCGAGCCGCAACAACTTCACATAACTCTCATCGTGCAAGTATTTGATGAAATCTGGTCATCACCACCTTGTGTTGGCCAGAATCCGCACCAGTCAAGGACAAGATCGACTGCGCTGACGTGCATTGTGGAGACTGTCATAGCAGCTCGAACTCATGCAAATCAAAGATCTTGCATCGCACTCCAGATGGTCCGGAATTTAAGACGTACAGCTCAGTGCTGAGTCGGAGAATACCGCTACTATGCAATGGCGGTCACCGTGGCCATGACAAGCGCATGTCAATGGTTGTACCGAGAGCTAATGTTGGCCGTGTAGTCGCACTACTCTCGCTAGGACAGCTGTCATCCCCTCAGACCATGCCTGCTTGGTGGAAGCAAGATCCCTTTTCGGCGAAGTGGGCGACCATTGCCGAAGCCTACGGCGTCTTGCGCGGCGCGCGAGAGAAGGAGGACGCACCTCTGGATCAGTTCATCGCAATCGCTGTACCTCACATCGATATCATTTCCCTTGCTCAATATCCAGGAGTCATGGGTTGGGCAGTGATTCTACCCGGCGACGCCGACGAGGTGAGACACAGACACAGCCAGTCCTCACTCCGTGACGCTTTTGCTGACTGACGTTGCGATACAGGCTAAGATATCAAGCGTTCAGCGTCTCTTCGCCCCAAGCATCAGCCAGCTGCCTGCGGCCTATACCTCCACGTCAGTGAGCGTGGACGACGCACTGCCAGTGCGCAGGCTGTTTGAGTAACAGCAAGGTCAGCGCAGGTACTGCCAATGGCCATGCCGCTCTCAGCATGGCAGTTCAACCTACTGCGCAAATCCCAGCATCTTTCACCCCTGAGACCAGCGAGTCTCCGGTCACACCTTTGGTCGGCCCAGCCGATGAGCTGCTCCTCAGCCCTCTCAGCGTCAGACTGCAGGGTGAGCTTGAGATTGCCCTTGGCATGAAGCAGGCAGACGGCAACAATGCCTTCACTGCTGTGAAGGAGACCGTCACCGAGGCCAGCTCATATCCATACAACAACATGTTCGACCCCACCAGCGAGTTTGAGATGTCGTTCTTCGACACCGCCGCAGACAACGAGGCCATGGCCGACAGCGGTGCATTCGCCACCTTCAGGCCCTCGGCCGACATGACCATGGAGGACATGCTCAACCTCGACTACAACACGTACATCAACGAGACAAGCTTTGTCTAAGCTCCTCACTGCCACGGAGCAGACACCAGCGCACAACAGCAGACTATTGCGGCGTGCCTACGACATCTCTTTCAGCAACACTTCCTGCATCAATCTTCCCTGCGACCCACCACCAGCACATTGCGCATCTTTCGGCTATTGGGCCCGGCGTTGCTTCATTCCAAGAGCGCTCCGTCACGGTCCGTGTCACCGAGCGAACACGACAGCGCTACTTCCATCCTGGGTACCGGCGGCACTGGACATCGGCATTGCGTCTTACTGGCGTTACTGAGCATTGTTGTTACTTGCTTCCACCACATCCTCAATTTTTCCTGCGACACAGCTCCAACACACACTGCATTGTTGACACCAGCGTTACTCGACTTCTTCGCGACGAAATCAAGAAAACACAAAACCCGTTAGCTAAAAAAAATAATATGGTGTCGCCAACCGATTGAGAATATAGGCTAATAGCATAAGCTTGTTCATTGTCAGTATATTTGCTGTACATACTTGTTCAGCTTGCACATACGAGGAGGAGGATATCATGAAAAGGCGGAGGACAGGGAGGATATGGATGCAAGTAAGATAGGATAACGAGCTGGCTTACTGTAGTTCAGAGTCTGCATGAAAACGATATTAAAAACCAGCTCTTTATCTCACTGTCGCTGTCGTTGTGCTTTCCTCGCCGTCGCCATCGGTATCGACTTGTATGATTGTCAAATTGTCTCGCCAGCTCGTTCCATTTGCCACTCCTGCTGCTCAAGGCGACTTATCTCTCTTGCATCAAACTCTTCCGCCCTTGCATATTTGGTACAGCCCATCATCGCCAGCGTGCTCGTGCTTGCTCATCCATTGTGTAGCGCCATATCATCACCGCGATCCTCGACCTCTGCCACGGCATATATAATGTTGCCAAAGACCTTTCCAAGACATCTCCTACTGTAAAACGAGATTGATTCTACCACCTGAAGTCCTGTCTGACTTTCCTCCGCCCAAACTCATTTCAGCTTGGCTCCCATCAGTCAGCAATAATCCCCGAATCCATGCACGTGGCAGGCGCGTACCCGAACTACAGCCAACGACCACATATCCAGCAACACCTTCTCACGATGCTAACACTTACACGTCTGGGACGTGACAATGAGGAAGCATCATGACGCTTACTACGTTCGCCGTCGTCTACGTGCTCGGCGGTCTGACGTTTCTACCACTGCTGCTTGCTGCTATACTTCTGCCCGCATGGCTGGCCCTTCCGCGGAGAGAGGTGACGGACGCTGCGGTGGTCAGGGACAAGCAGGCTGTTGGGAGTGGTAGCAAGAATGGCAGAATTGGACAGGCAGTCGACGTGCCAGGCGAGAGAGAGGGAGAAGCCATATTCGAGGGCAGTGCCGCGGCCGGAGCGTCCTTTGCTGTGCTTCGAAGCTACCACTTTCCCTCCGCCACGGCGGCCCTGAACGTTCGTCAGTCTAGTGCTGGAAGTATAAATGGCACTTCCTCTGGCTCAAGTGATCTGCCGGATAGTAGCAGGGCAGATGTGGCTGGTAGCGAGAGTGTCTACCAGAGCATGTATCGTTCCGTCTTCGACCGAAGCAAAGGCAATGCCCATCCTGCTGCATCAGTACTCGAGGCAAGCGGTGAAGGTGGGACGGGGCTAGACGGCACCACTTCGAAGACTGTACGCAAGCCTGTGATCAGCGCGAGCGTTTTCTACATCGTCCTTCGTCATGGACATCTGATGCTGTACGATTCTTCTTCGCAGGTCGAAGTACGACATGTGATTAGTATGGCACATCACAGCATATCACTCACGGATGGCGAGGAGGAGACAATCAAGGATGCAGATCTCTTCATCAAACGGACGGCCATTGTACTCACGCCACTAGATAGCTCGACGATCGAGGGCTACCAACCAGGCCAGACGGGCCTCTCGAATTCCTCCCGACCAAAGCCGTTCTATCTATTCTCGTCTACATGTATCGAGAAGGAGGACTTCTACTTGGCCCTGCTGAGCACAAGAGCCTCACCACCTATACCACAACCAATCGCCTCTGAAGATCTGATCAAGCTTCAGTCAACCTTGCATTCGACATCCTTGACGCCAGAGACCCGCGCTTTCAACGCGCTGGTGAGCCGCATCTTCCTCTCTATTCACAAGACGCCTTTCCTCGAGGATCTTGTCCGAAGCAAGATCGAGAAGAAGATCTCTCGCGTACAGAAACCAAGCTTTATCGCCGAGTTGACTGTCAAGTCGATCGACCTTGGCGACTGTGCACCCATACTCAGCCAGCCCAGATTGAAGGACATCAACATTTCTGGAGACATGACCTTGGGCTTTGATCTCAAGTACTCTGGTGGAGTGCAGGTTGTGATTGGTGCCACGGCACGGATAGATCTGGGCTCGAGGTTCAAGGCCAGGACAGTCGATCTCGTGCTATCTACTTCGTTGCAACGGTTGACTGGTAAGATGTTGTTCCGGATCAAGCCCTCGCCGAGCAATAGGATCTGGTTCTGCTTCGAAACCATGCCTGACATGGATATCAAGGTCGAGCCAATTGTGAGCACGAGGCAGATCACGTATACTTTTATTCTACGAGCTATCGAAGACAGAATTCGAACAGTCGTTGCTGAGACACTTGTAAAGCCGAATTGGGATGATGTGCCTTTCTTTGACACAAGATCGCAGCGTGTCAGAGGAGGTATCTGGGCTGATGAGGGTCTGCTTGAGGATGCTCCTGGCGACGATTTAGCTGATAGCTCACCTGCGGACGTCTTGAAAAGGTCGAACGAGAAGAGTGCTTCCATGCCGGCACTTGTCGACGTCGTTGAGGCTGCAGCCATATCCTCCGGCATCTCGTCCTCTGGTCGCAGACTGGCTGACCCACCGTACATGACCTCATCAAATGAGGCCAATACTGTCAAGCGTCGCTCTGTGGCATCGCTTCCTCCACAGCAGACTAGCACGACTCCGCGGACAGCTCCATCATCACCGCCAAGAGCTGGGAAGCCGATACGCTCACCGAGCTTCACTTCACCTGCAGCATCTGCTCCGAGCATCGCGCTCGATGACGCTAGTGGTGTGCCTGTACGCTCAGACGATGCCTCATTGCAGCCGAAGAAGTGGCGGTCAAGAGTCCCTGCAGCCGTACCCAGCCGCAAGGAAGCTATGCAAGCTGTGCGAGAAATGCACGACAGATCCATGCCCTTGCTCGGTTCAGATTCATCCACAACACGAGATAATATCGAGAGCACAGATGACGAGAGCGCAAGTCGGCGCGGCCAACGCTTTACCAAATCAGCTCTGGACGATCCCGACTCGATAGCGTCAGACCGAAGAGGCTCAGAAAAGTCAACCTCCAGCTCAACACACTCCAACAATACCCAGCAACAACAAGAAAAGCGCAAGACCATCTTAGCAGCCACAGCCGCAGCGACAACAGCAGCACGAAACTGGAGCTGGAACACCATCGCCAACCGTACAGGTCGAGGTGGTGGTGGAGGACCACGGCAACCTATCTTCCGCTCGCAAGGCACGAATTCGCAGACATCACTTCATTCTGACCAGCCAATAGGGCGAGGACAGCCATTGCCACCACCCGGGACACCGTTGCCGGGGCCACAGAAGGGCATTTTTGCGGGTATAGGCAATGCTGTTGCTGGGAGGGGAGGCGTGAGGAGGAAGCCTGTTCCTACTTTGCCGCAGCGGAGGACGAATGCTTTGGTGCCGAAAGCTGGGTCGAAGGAGGATCTCGCAGGATCGAATGACTCGCAGGATGGGATTCGAGTAAGGCCTATGTCGCAGGGAAGTGGTGATGTTGGCCCGAGGAGTTCGATGGAGACGTTGCCGATGACGGCGCAGCAAGAGGATGAGTTTGGGCCTTGGAGTGAGAATAATGGGGGCGAGCATGACACTATGCAGAGCGAGAGCAGTGTCAACGGTGAAAGTCTTTTGCTCGGGGAAGAAGACGTGCTCGAAGGAGAAGCTGCGATGCCAAGTACGGCACGTGAGGAGAAGGTAAAGACACCGCCATTGCCTGCTCGGAGGAAGCCACCTCCCCTACCTGCCAGACGGCCTACGAATAAAGTGAGCGAGGCGAGCAGCTCGCCTGTTGCTGTCGATCCATCAAGCAGCTTGGAAGGCGCGGTCCGGCATTCGGTTGAGTCAAAAGACCTCGAAAACGAGCCGGTTATGCCGCATCATGCATCCACATCTGCCACGCCGGACGAGTCCGAAGCCAGCTCAATCTTGACGGGCAGAGAAGACGAGCTCAATCATCATGAGGGCAACGAGCACAATGTCCTCGATATACCCGACGATAGTCATGTGCAGAAGGATGAGCAGAAATTCGCTGCGGGCCAGGACTTGGATGAGGAGGATTTCCAGGACGGATTGGATGGTGCTCATGCGACCCGGTCTTCAGGGAATGCAGCCGACAATCTCGTCGACACACACCGTCCGTCGTTGGAACGTGCAAGTGTCCCGGATATGTCACGTAGCCATATACCTGAATCAGAGATCAAGCTGCTGGACTATGAGCAAGCGGGAGAGGTGCATGTGAAGCAGAGCGACCGCGGAGGCGGACTGGAGGACCAGCAGCACGGCGAGGTGAAGGGGAGGGCACTTCATGCTACTGTGGAAGAGGGCGATGATGTCCGTGCTTAGCTGGTAGCCAAGATTTTGGACAGTCTATGTAATGCTTAATGATCACACGACACCGATCCTTCCCCACTCAACGATTCTGTCCGTCTACCTCATCTTTGCCGCTTTCCTCCATTCACTTTGACAAGCGAGAGAATATCCTTACGTAAGCTGCACAATTTGTATACCACGAATTTGGCAAACCCAGAACTTGTATTATTGACACCAATACACCTCTGCTAGCGAAGACCTGCACCGCCCAAATCTTGGAATACTCTTCGAAAAGTATGGCTTCTCTGCTCTCGGGAAAATGCTTCGCGATCTCCCCTTCCTGTCCCGCAGCGGAGACGGTTATCATGGGAATGAGGAGGTCTTTATGAATGGCGTTCAGGGCTTGACACGGAATCTTGATAATGATGGCAACCGCACTGGCAATGAGGTGGGCTACGGCATGAACATTGGGCCAGCCGGGGAGAATATGCCCTATGAGGATCCCTGGGACGATGTCTTTGGCTCTGCGCCTGCATCCCCTATTTTCCACGCTGAGGACCGAGACCATGCAAATGATTTTGGATATGGACATGACCATGATCACTACCATGAGCCCAACGATCCCGCACCACCGCGATCAAACCCAGCACACCCCTCCGACCTCCCCCGCCTCCGCCGCACGCACGTGACAAATGGCTACCGTGAAGGTATCGCTGTGGGCAAGGAGCGAGAGATGCAAGAAGGTTTCGACGAAGGGTACTGGCTCGGTGCGGAAATGGGCCAGAAAGTCGGGTTTATTCTGGGGGTGTTGGAAGGGTGTCTGGCAGCGTTGGAGTCGGGCTCGGGTTCGAGGCCGCGGCGGCGTGATGCTACGTCTACTGCTCCTGGTGTTCACGATGGGGCTCGTGACGCGAGGAGGGAGGATAGAAGCGGAGGAGGCGATGGTGAGGGCGCGGAGCAGCAGCAGAATCGGAGGAGGGAGCTGAGACGCCAAGTCAGGGCTTTACTAAACACAGCCAAGCAGGACCTCGATCTCAAAGCGCTCTGCGCACCGCCGTGGTTTGGTGAACATGAGGTATGGAGTTACGACGTCCCTGCCACTCCCACCTCTACCTCCGCCTCCACCTCCTCATCCCTCGCGACCGCTAGGCACGAAGCGGGCCACGAAGCGCAGAGTGACGTTGTCAACAAGAAGGAAGAAAGACAAGATGTCACGTTCGAGCAAGTAGCTGCCGCGCACCCTGTACTCGTGAAATGGAAGGGTGAAGTTGAGGGATTAGCTGGGAGGCTTGGGCTGGAGATCGGTGGGGCAGCGAAGGCTGGGACGGTGTGATGTGGAAGTGAAGTGTTGTAGAAATGCAACCAAGTCATATCATATGATATCCACATCGACTACCATAACAACCAAAGCACACGCGACATCTTTTCCCTTCACTCATCACTAGCACTCAAACTCCTTGCTCTGATAACGCACTCTCATTCATCGTGCCTCAGAAACCATCCATTCATCTACACCAAACCCTCCGTCAGTCACATCCACCAGCCCCCGGAACACATGATTCCCACCGATCTCAAGCTCATAACGTGCCCAGCTCACTGCCCCAATCCACTACGGGGAATCCTTCCTCCACCACCAGGTAGACATCCATCCGTGCACTACGTTCCAACAGGACCCTCCGAAGGCTACCAGGACCGCAGCATTTTGACGCATTCAGCGGAAGGCATCCAAGCGGCTCACGAAAAGAGCTCTCATCACATCATCAAGCCATCGGCCTCGGAGCACACAGCAAAAGCAAGCAGTTCAGCACAGCCCAGCCCAGCCTGAATTATGCCGAGCACAGCTCTCATGCACCCAGGCTTGACGTCCCTGGATGCGACTCCCGTGCCAGCCGCCCCAAAAACACAGGAATCTATATCTCACTTCCCTAACGATGCAGCTACACCTGAAGGCTATCCCGCTGGACTAATCACCGGCTCTTCGTCTCCAGCTGCGGGGAAAGCAGGGAGAGAAAGGTTTGAAGATCCGGTGACAGAGCCGGGCCATCCTGTGGGAATGGTTGTTGAGCAGGAAGAGGAGATGGAGGAGGATATTGCTATGTCGTTAGGTCGAGGAGATCCATTCGGGGATCCATGGGCGAAAGAGAGGGCTGAGGATGCTCCAATCTCTTCCACTGCAGTGGATCTGCGAGAAGGGGAAGATGTGGTGCGACGGGTGGGAGGTGGTGGGTCGCGGCTGGAAGAAGGGGAGGAGGAGGAGGAGAAGGAGGAAGAAGTGATGGGACGGCAAACGAGCTTTCCTTTTACAAGGGCCTCTTCACCACCATCATCATCACCATCACCATCACCGCTGCAGCCAGGACCTCTCCGGTTGTCGGAACCTCGATATCTCTCTCCCTCTCCCTCTCCCTCTCCCCATCCCAGTCCTACCACAGCAGATCCTCACGATCCCGAACCGGCACCCACACCCCCCTCCTCCCCTCCATCCTCCCCACATTCAAGCACCTCGTCCCTCTCATCCCTCAGCACGACCCCACCTCCCCCCTCCCCAATCCGCCGCACCATCGCCCATCTAGCTCGAAGAATCGAATGTAGATGTGAAGGATGGTGTACCTGCCCTACACACGCTTATGCCTCTCTTGGTTTTCGGGAGGCGGCGAGGCATTTGGGTGGGTGGGCGTTGGCAGGTGCCGGTATGGAGGGGGAGTGGTCGAACTCCAGAAGTACCAGCGGATGAGCTTTTGGTCGGGTGGTGGCAGGGGTTGTGGTGGGGATGGTGGAGGTGTTTTGCTGGGAGGATGGTGGGGAGCTGGGGAGCTGGCGGTCGGGAGTGTGCTCCTCAGTATGACCAGATGGTGGTAAGATCGTCTGCAGGACGCTAGGCCACAGTAAGCCCTGCTCTTCCGTCCCAAGCCAGATCCTGATAAACGATCAACAATGCTTTCATAACGCATTCCCGAGCCTGCCAGCGCAGGACCCCCAACCCTACTACTTTCCTCGTAACGTACTCAGTGTTCCGTCACTGCGCAGCCATACTCTTCCTCAACTGCCTCTCCCGCTGCCCGGCCTGCAACTCCAAGCGTGAAACGGCATAACTCAACCTCTCCCTCTTCTGCCTCAGCTGCTGCAACTTGGCCTCCTCCAACGCACTCAAACCCTGTCCCTCACCATTCCCACCACCAGGACCAGCCTTGCCACCGCCCACCCCAGCTCTCGCGCCAGAACTCGACCTCGGCCTCACCAGCCGTCCCTCAAGCAACTCGCTCTTAGCCACCAACCCCTTCTCCCTCCTCTCTAGCTTTCCCAGATACCCCTCCACCCGTCCCAGCAATCCCTCAATCTCGGGTTTGATCTCATCGACGAGTGTTGCTTGGGCGGTGGTCAGGTCGTGGGAGGACACGAGTTCGAAGTGTCGGGTTGTGGCTAGCACGCGGGTCAGGCGGGGGTAATCTGATACGCCGGTGTCGAGGGTGGAGATGCTGGATTCGAGGAGTTGCATGCTAGAGCGGAGGGAGGAGACGCAGGCGGAGAGGGTGGTGGTGGAGGTGGAGCGGTCCATTCTTGACCCTCGTATCTACCTTTCCGTGGGCGACGACGAGGTGTTTACATGTATGTACATGTCTGGTCGCGTCTACCCCGCGTCGTGGTTACTACACTATAGCGGCATCGTTTCCGTCCTGCCGGAAATATCCGAGCCATGCTCAATGCCAAGACCTGAGAGACCTCCGAAGCTTCAAAGCATACCCATTGCGGCGACGACGGCAGAATCACCTTTCAGCTCCCACAAACCATATACCTCCGATAACACGAACAATAATGGACGCCCCACGCTCCTCCCTCCTGGGCAAGAAGTTCCCGGCGCCAATCAGTACGTAATGGGTCCGAGACAGAGAACGAGGAGGGGGCGGAACGGAGCGAATCCATGCTGACGACGAGGTGCTTATAGTGAAGACGATGTGGCCCTTCTTCTCTGCTGGTACGCACTACCTATACCCACCTACACCCGGAAGTGTAGAGGAATCGTAGCTGGAGACAGCAGAGATGTGTCGCAGAGTATTGGACGGGAGGCTAATGTTTGACGGGAAATACAGGTCTGATCATCGCCTACGGCATCAACTCCTTCGCCGGTGTCCTTGCGAATAGTACGTTCTTCTTCCTTTCCACCGTGGTCTTGAGACGCGAATAAGAGATGGGAATGAAGATGGTACTAATGAGATTTGTAGCCGATGAATACAAGAACGACCCGCGAAACCCCAACCCGCCTAAGCCTAGCAAGGCGCAATAGACGTTTCACCCACACAGATCATGGATGAGTGGTGGGAGAGCGGGAAGATGGTCAGGTGATGGGCTGGTGGAGCATGCGCCATGAAGCATGAGGTGATGTGCAGGCGGAGGTGGAGGATGGAAGCTGTTGTAAATATATGTCACCCAATCGAGTCCTGATACACCTTATGCGTGCATCATGAGCACTCACTGGGTTACGAGGGACGATCTTGCGTGCCATCTCACACCCACAACACTCTGAACCAATGACTGCATGCTGTGGCTTACGCGCCTCAGACGAAATAAAGAAGCACATAGCCATAGGGCCATATCCGACTGACATAAGGCCGTATATGCAGTACACCGCCGTACACGCTAATCCAAATAGCAAACTAGTATCCAAGAAGCCGGAATCCTGATCGCAGAAAACGTACCCACGCAGCCCCTTTGGCCCCGCGAAATGTCCAAACAAAGGAATCAGTAGCAACACCAACGCAACGGAACACAAAGGACTTCGCCTGCTCTGGGTCAGTACCTGGCATGCCGTGTCCCATTACTGCATCTCTTCTCTTCTCTTCTCTTCTCCCATCCGACTTCACGAAGATCCACCTCATCTCATCGTGGGCCGAACCCAACCTCATCCCCCGATTCCCATAGGTGCAGACCGAGAGTCTCGCTACAATGCTTCTCCCGAACTTCCAAGCCCTAGCTCTCTCAGCACTCGTCACAACGACTCTCGCGACCTTTCAGCTCGCCACTCCACCCGCCGCCGCCGCCCCCACCTCAACCGTCTCAACCGTGGATCCAGCAGCAGCAACGACGTCCCTGCCATCCGCAGCAGCTGCCGCAGCGGCGGGAGTGAAACCCATGTCTTATGGCGAATGGGCCGCCTCGCAACTCGCGTCCGCTACCTCTGCTGTGGCTGCGGCCGCGGGATCGGTCTTTGGGGTTGGTAGTATCGATGATTCTGGGGACGATGGGTGGAGTTTCGGGGATGGGGATGGGGATGGGAATGGGGATGCTGCAATTGATGGAGCTGGGGACGATGAGTATGTTGATGGTGGTGGGAATATCAGGACCGTGGTTGTAGGGGATTATGTCAGGGAACATCAGTATCAGTAGCCCGTCCTAACAAATCTGCCCCTACAAATACCATGACTATTATCAAAGGTCATGTTTGAGTTGAGTGGGGTAGGGCCGAGCTCCGTCCTGATCTATCCATGCACACATATACTCCAACATAATCTACACCCTCACATCCCATATTCATACGAGACGCGAGCTCGAAGCTCCCCAGCCCCCAGCCCCCAGCCCCCAGCTCCCAGCCCCCAGCTCCCCGCTCACCACATCTACATGACCGCATCCATACTCAAACACTCACTCACTCACTCATCAACCTGATACTTCCGCCTCCCATTCCCCTTCCCACTCTTATCCCTCTTATCCCTAACCCCCTTAACCCTGTGCGTCCTCTTCTGCCCCCGTCGATCCCCAGGCGCAGACCCCCCACCTTTAACAACAAGCCGCCCGTACTCATCCGCGTCCACCACAAAATCACCCGTCTTCCCCATCCCCATTTCATCATCCTCGGCTCCAGCACTAGATCCCGCCTTCGCCCTCGCAGACTTTTTGGCAATCTTAGCCTCCCCATCCGCACAAACCCCGCTTTTACCCTTCCCCTTCTCAGAAAATTTATTCTTCCGCACAGTCCTAACGACGCGGGTCTTTGCCCCCAACGCCCAGCCATCTCCCCAACTACTCTTGCGGGCGTCACGGAAAGCCTGTTTGCCGAAGGAGCGGGGGACGGTCCAGCGTTCGAGGGTACCGGACGGGGTGCAGAGATCGAGGATGATGTGACCTCTTCTTTTCAACGGTGGGAGGATGGAGAGGGGGAGGGTGAGGGGATGTGGTGTGGTAGTGCTAGGTTGAAGCGAGGCGGATGAGGGTGCGGTATGTTGAGGGGAGGAAGAGGTATCGGGCTCTGAGACCTCAGCGGCATGGCCAACAAAAGCCATCTCAGTCGCCTCAACACCCTGCTTCAACCCTAAACCCTGGCCCCAAGCCTCTGCCACGCTCTCCTCACTCAACCCCTCCTCCTCCTGCTTCTTCTCCTCCCGCAAATCCCTCCCCCTCATCACCGCAACATGAGCAAACCGCACATCCTCGAAATTTTTATCCCTAGCCCCAAGCACCTTCTGCAAGAAACTTGGCCTGACAAACCTCTGCTCGAAATGACAGATATCCAACCGGCCCTTCACCATGCCCTTTTGCACGTACATGGGACAAGAGGAGTGGTTGGTGCAGGGGGCGATGATCATGCCTTTTTCCTTCGTTCGGGTCAAGGGCTCTGGTGCTGGCGTTGCATAGTCGGAATTCGGTGCTGCATCGTCGTAGATATCCAGACTCCTCTCCCTCGCCTCGGGACTCGAGATCCGCGTCTCAAGAAGCAATTCCCTCGCCCCAGCCACGAGCTCAAAGCCCCGACTAACACCCTTCTCCAATACCACCATAACGCCCCCACCCTTCTTAAGCAGACTCCAAAGATTCTGGACGTGGGTCCTCCTGACAAAGTCCTCCCTCAGAGGCCAAAGCGAGTGAGGAGCGATAATGAGATCGAATTTCCCGTCTCGCTGCGCCTTCTCTGTACTCGAGGTAGAAGAGGAATGGATGTAATCCGGTAATCGCGGGATGAACGTCGTATTCTCCAACAATTGACTTGCTCGTTTGCGTAGACCATCCGAAGCGACGAGGACAGTAGCATGGCCCTGAGGAGGCGCGAGACCGGCTCCGCCAATCCTACCATCAGCTTCAGCGAGATCCATCGGTGAATCTGCCGCCCCTCCTGACGAGGCAGATGAGGAAGAAGAAGTGCTGCGATCATGCATCCGATCCCACTCCGCCCGGATCAACTCCCTCACAGCCAACACCCCCGCCCCCGCACCCCCAACATCCAAGACCCTCAACTCCCCCCTCTCAGCCTTCCTCACCAGATCCTCCGCCCACGCACTCCCCAACCTCTTCCTCGTCTCCCTCAACACAGACATGACACTAGCGTAAACGGCCGGCATGAGCACAGCGGTATACACATCCGTCTCGATACTCGACATGCGGTCTTGAAAGACATCCAGGGCGATGGGTTTGGGTTGCATGGTCTTCAGGCTGTTGGGCGTGGAGGTGGAGTAGGGGAGGCCGAGGCCGCCGAAGATGCGGGTCGCGGCTTGGGAGAGGTGGACGGTAGGGAGGCCTGATAATAATAATGTTGCGGGGTCGACGAAGGTGTCTTTTGGTAGGGGGAGGGTTGAAGGGGAGGTGCCGAAGCGGTTGGCGAGGGTGAAGGGGTGGGTGCGTTGGGTCGGGTCTGTGTCTTCCTCCTCTTCTTGTGGCTCCGCGTCCTCATCACGGTACTCGTCTGCTTCGGTCCAATGTCGCGAGTGATTCGCCATCGTACTGCCGCCCTCGCCCTCATCGATCTTCCCAAGCCGTATCTCCTCCCTCTTCTGAATCTTCGCACTCTTCGCACTCTTCTTCTTTCCCTCCCCACCGACAACACCCTCCCCCTCAAACTCAATCTCCTCCAATGCCCCATCCTCCGCCATCCTCAGCACGCCCGTCCCCAAACTCTCCACCCTTTCATCCAATCCAGATCCACTAAGGCCCTCCTCTCCATATCCATTCTCACCCTCACCTCCCCTCCTCTTCGCCTGATCCGCGGACCCGTACAGCCCCACCCACAATCTCATCTCCCTCGCTGCCAATACGCCAGCGGGCAAATCACTCCCGTACTTCTCCCTAGCCTTTAGGACGCGCTCCGCCAAACTCTTCCCCACATCCTCCATCGATGCCTCACCTCCGCCCTCCTCCCCTTCCCCTTCCTCATTCATTCCTCCATCCTCCTCTGAAATCCCATCCCTCATCCTCGGCACCCGCCACTGCGTCCTCCGCCTCGGCATCCGCCACCTCGTCGTCGTCGCAAAACCATTCCTCCCGCTCTGCACCACCGACGGCAACGCATGCCTCACATTCGCTATAGCAGACCCTCGACTCCGCGCAACCTCCTTCGCAACGATAATGCCTCGAAGCCGACAGGAAGCGCAAACACTGCCATGGGCTAAAGCGGGAGAGAACAGCATACCTCCCTCGGTCCCTTTTTCTCTCTCTCTTCACCTTTGACCGCCTACCCGGTCAGGCAACGAGTAAAGTAAATGGAGATGCTATATTCATGTATCTAAGATCATCTTACGAAAGCGGCACACACGACACCGCTGACAATCCACCAACTCATCCCCCGAACTTTTTGGGCTTTCCAAAACTCCGAGCCGGAAAACGCGAAGGGAGATCTGGATCACGTGCGCAGTCTACTACATACCATAGAGTACATACAGCCCTGCTTTGCCCCACGATACTATCCATGTTCATACCTGATCCAAAGCATCTAGTATCGCCAGGACACAAGGCCAGAGGGTCTGAAGCGGACACATCGAGGGCAAAAGGGCAAAGGACGAGATGTAGCAGGAGTGGAAGGTAAAGGACAAAAGGCAAAAGGCAAGGCAACAGGCCAAGAAGCCAACCAGTAGCAAGAGCTCAACGGGTCCAAGCCGAGGAGGAAGGAAAACCACAGTACACCGAGCTACCGAACGCAAAACACACGCACAAAGACGCAGCCTCAGACCGCACCACGCACCACATCCACCTCATCTCCTTCCTGAGCCATTCTCAGCAGGCAGGCAGGCAGAAAAAGGGAAGCAGCAGTCTCCGTGTCCATCTCCTCTAAAGCCCAGTCACCCTCATGGCAAGGGCTCAATCTCTTCAACAACAGACATCATCTCCTTGCTTCCGTGCTTCCCTGCTCCTCCGCCTGCCTGCCAACCAGCCAGCTAAACCCCCATGACTCAACCACTACATCACTCGACACACCTCATCTCAAAATATTACCTCCCCACGCCTACACACCCCCACCCCCTCAACCATTCACACGCGCACAAAGCAGTCCAGTTTCCATTCTGGTCGCAAATCCACCATAACCATGAAACCCTCCCCCCCCAAAAAGTGAACGCCCTAGGAAAGTGCCACGTTCCACGCGCAAGAAAGCAGTATGTTTTTGTTTCCGACGTCTTTCCACACCGGTAATCGTTGAAGAAATGTTGAATGAAGCTCTTCCATCCCTCGCAGACTCATTGCCCGTGATATGATGACTGCACTAGCATTGCATGCTATTGCATTTGCTTGCCCCTCTCGATCCATATCCCTCGATAAGATCCCACAGCCAATAGCAACAGAAGGATTCATGAGATCAAGGTCTTGTGTTCATCTTCTGAGCCGCCCAGCGCGGCCACCTCCGCAGAAGAATCCAGCCTCGCCACTCCTCAAAACCATGAGGTTCAAGAAGGTAAGCCGAAAGCCCTGCCGAGTGACACTGCCAGTAAAAAGAAAGACAAGATCCTCGGGCCATCAAAAAGCACAAGAGATACAACAACCCCATAGTCCCAGCCTTCTGCCGGACCTTGACTGATGGTGATGCAAGGGCAAAAGGATTCAGCTCCGCCTCTCATGATGACTATGCTCCAGAAGTTCCCACGGTCCGTCGTTGAGGTTGAAGAGTCCGACCGACCGAGAGAAGAATGTTGAGGAAGCAAGCCGAGAAGCGAAACGGATCCGTGCCGCAGAAAAGTCAGTCAGCCATGCGTGATACTAGTCGTGTGTATAGCACAAGATGATAACCCGCAGAAACGAAAAGAGGAAAAGCAAGACATGTATCTTCCGAGAAGCCGAAATTGGAGTAAGAGGGGAAGCGTGGTCGTCCAGTGCTCATATGAGTAAGATGTTGCAAAGGTCCGCTCCTCCACTCCAGCTCCAGCCCGCCGAAAAAGATGATGTCGAGATGCTGTGTTGAGTTGATGTCAACAAGCAGAGGGTGTTGTGTTGAGAGATAGTATGAGAGGAAGAGAGCAAGTCCCGCCATTCATACTTCACCGAGAGAGAGAAAGAGAGAGAGAGATGCTCAGTAATTGCCATACCCAGCAGATTGATCCGCAGTGCCGCGTTTGCTGGAACGAAGTTGCCTGTGAGAGCACGACAAAAGTCAGCACAAGTCTCCTATCTCCTCAGATCGCGCCCAAAATATCATTTCCCATTCTTCTTCTAACACATGCAACGCAGAATCAGAGGAGGAAGGCGTCTTACAAGAGGACGGAGAGTATCGATGGAGAAGAAAGGCAGATCGTGCAGACTCGGTTTGTAGTTTTGTTGACACTCACATTCCAGTGCCCTCGGTCTTGGATTGGACGGCGCGGCGCTCCTTCTGGAAGCCGCCGGTCGTCGTCTGACCAGCCGTGGCTTTCTGCGTGGACCGGCCGTTCTTCTCCTCGGCCTCTTCCGCGGCGGCGGGTGCGTTGTTGGTGGTTTGGGCGATGGCCTGGGCGTTCTTCTGGTACTTGTACACGGTCCAGTCGAAGACGTAGTCGTACTGGAAACCTTCGCGGACGAAGAGGTCGCGGAAGATTTTGCGGAGGTAGGAGTAGTCTGGCTTGTCGTCGAAGCGGAGACTGCGGGTGTAGTTGAGGTAGATGGCGAACTCGTTCGGGAAGCCGCGGCAGAGGACCTCGGTGGGGGTGGTCATCTTCTTCTCCATGATGCGGTCGTACTTCTGCTTCTTGGTGGCTGCCTTAAGACCTTGCCATGGCAGAGAGCCGCGGCAGAAGTAGAGCATGACGTAGCCCAGGGACTCCATATCGTCACGACGGGATTGCTCTGGGAAGAGTGTTAGCTGGAGGGCGTGAAATGAGTATTGATATTGTCTTCACTCACCGACACCCAAGTGCGTGTTGATAGAAGCATAACGAGCAGTACCCGTCAAGTTCTTGTTCTCTCTGTACGGGATATGGAAGTGCGTCTTCGGGTCCCTGTACTTCTTGGCCAAACCGAAATCGATGACGTTGACCTGATTCCCACGCTTCCCGATCCCCATCAAGAAGTTGTCCGGCTTGATGTCACGGTGTATGAAACTCTTGGCATGGATGTACTCGATACGGCTGATAAGCTGGTCGGCGAGCAAGAGCACGGTCTTGAGGGAGAACTTGCGGTTGCAGAAGTTGAAGAGATCTTCGAGCGAGGGGCCGAGCAGGTCGAGCACCATGGCGTTGTAGTCGCACTCGGTACCGAACCATCTTACGAAGGGGATGCCCACGCCGCCGGCGAGGGACTTGTAGACGCGGGCCTCGTACTCCAGCTGGGGGTGCTTGGCCTTGACGCTCTCGAGCTTGATGGCGATTTCCTCGCCGGAGATGATGTTAGTGCCTGGGAATGGGGTTAGTTGAGTGCGGTATATGAGGGATTAGCAGTGGTAAGACATACCCAGGTAGATATCGCCAAAGGAACCGCTGCCGATCTTGCGGCCGATACGGTACTTGTTCCCCACGCGGAGGTCCTGGTGGGCGTGTCAGTATGGTCATGTTTGTAAACTGTTGTGGTCGTGTGTGTGTATCATACCATTGTCGTCATGTTTGCGGAAGCCTCAACGAGGAGGATGAGCCGAGCGTGTGTTGTTGAGGAGAAAAGAGAGGCGGGTGTGCAGCCTTACACAGGCCTGCTAGTCGTCGTACGCGTGTTGGTAGTATGCTGCAACAGCAGTGGTGGTGGTGGTGGAGTGGTGGAGTGGATAGTAGTGTGTGTGGCTGTTTGCAGCTTGCAAGGCAGGGCAGGCAGGTGGTCAGCCGGCGGTGTCAGGTCTAGTGTGAGAAGGTCAAGGCAGGTCAGGCTTTGAAAGCGGCTAGATCCACTTCGGGCTTCGGGGCGGCGGTGTGGTGCCAAGATGGCTTGGGCGGCCGTGAAACGCTGGGGAGGAAGAAAGAGCTGGCCGAGAGCGGGGAGAGATGATTAACCTCAGTAGTGCATGAAGAATTGACTAAGGCAGTGCAGTGATTGTTGTTCAATAGTCTAATGAGCAAATAAAGGAAGTGAGATATGACTACCGCGTTAGGCGTGTCTGCAATGCTGCATGTGTGAACCAAGTTCCCGTGATTTGATGGATGTGCAGGTGATGGAAGCGAAAGTGACACCAACCAGCATCTGTCACCTCACGGCTGACTACTACTACTACTACCACTACTAAATAATGCACACTTCTGGCGCGCGGTAAAACGTGGACATACAGATCACTTCCCCAAGTAGCAAGCAGTGAACCACCGCAGAACAGTCTCGACCCCAATTCTGTCTCTGACACCAAAAAGCGAACCACAAGGCGCAACAAACTCTCCATGCACTTGGCAATCATTCCAAAGGGCGTAGGGTACTGTATACTCAATAATAAGGCGTCATGCAGCTAGAACAGAGCCAGAAAGTCGCGCAAAACCAGCACTCACTACCTCATTCGCTCATCCACCTGCAGAGAAGAAAGAAGGCACCACACCCGCCCCAGCAGCGATCTTTCTTTGACGCCCACCTGCACCGCATCAGCCTTTGCCGCCTTTCACATCTGCAAATGGCCTAGATCGGTCGCCTTTTGGGGGTCCGAGGAAAGCGGGATCTTTCCTTTCTGCTTTCCCCGATTTAACATTTAACCTTCCCACTATTTGAGTGGGTTTGGGAACTGACTCGTGCAGGTGGTGGTGAATGTGAATGGTGATAAACTGCTATAACGCTCATCCATGCAACATAATCGAGCTTCTGTCGATGCCATCATGTGTTGCTGACTCTCGAACGTCTTGAAGATGTAGCCCAATATGTGGGGCGGACTACTATCATCATCGAACAAAGGAAGCTCCTTGCATCCTTTCCACGTACCACACGAGCGGTAATCGCGGGAAACAGAGGCAAAAGGCAATAGGCCAATGGTTTACATGTAGTCGTCAAGACCGCGTGGTAGACAGTATATGAGGTCTTCGGTGTAAGTCAGTGAAAATCGTATGAGAACTTCAGGCGTAGCAAAGTATTAGATCAAGTACTTCATCATCTCTACTATGTTACAGTATATACATCCTCTCCATCCCATGTACTCATACACAAATCCCTCATGTATGCATGCGTGTATGTGCCGTATATGCCATCATGTCCATGTATTCATTGCCAGTCCCAGAAAACACCATCGCTAAAGATCAGGAACCGGCAAACCCAACCTCAAACCGATCCCCTTCCCATGTCTCCTTGTATGCATATGCCTCCCATCACCGTACCCGATCAACCCCAACAAACTCCCTCCCATCCCGTCCAAAATGCCTTCCAAGCACATATCTCGGCACACCGCCCCCAGCACCCCCAGCACGACCACCATCTTGAACACCCGCCTGCTGCCTCGCCCTCCCAAACCCCCTAACACTATCCGCAACCGAAACTTTCGACGCCATCCCCTCCTGATGCTGCGAGATCCTCGCCGGGCCCGCCACGGTCCCAGGCGCCGCACTGAGCAACCTCGTCACCAAATCCGTCTTAGAACTCGCAGAATGAAAGGCCACATCATCCAGAATCCTACTCCCCCTCACCAGCGCCAAAACATCCCGAAAACTCATCGCCTTGATCCCCTCCCGCCCCAAAGTCGAACAAGCACGTCGTAAACTCCGACTAGGGAAAACGAGGAAGAACGCCAGAGCGTAGACCACGCAGAAGAAGGTCAGGGCGTAGAAACCCGGCATCTGCGCCGAGATCCGCGTGCGTTGCGCTGGGATGTAGAATTGAGCCCAGAAGACTCCTCCGGCGAGGATCGGCAGCGTAGCGGCGATGAGGCTGACGAATGAGATGATAGCGATACGCCAATGACCGTTCACGGCCGCTGTCGCTGTCACGATACCAGGGAGTTCGGAAGGATAAGCCAGGAGAAGGGATCTCTCCGCTACCTCCCCCTCATCCGTAGCCAAGACGGCGAAACTCTGAAGTCGACGGTAACTGTAATCGATATCGAGCCAGAACAGCAAGCAGAGCATTCCTAGCAAGGCGGGGAGGAAAGAGTAGAGGAAGTTTGTGGCGGAGAAACCCATCGTGTTGACTGGAGCGGGCACGTCGGGGGCGAAACCGGAGCCCACGCGCGTGGAGGGGAGGTAGCTGACGATGAGGAAGGCGAGGAGGAGGACGATAGCGATGATGATCCAAAGTGCTGCGAGCGAAGGGCGGAGGAACCAGGGGAGCGCGGTGCCGTTGCCATGATGAGAGGAGGCTTCGCCGTCTTCACTCCGTCGAGGTAGCATTTTCTCACGGCTATGGCGCTGGTCGTTGGCTCCGGCGCCGCTTTCGAGGTCCTGGGGTTCGGCTGACATGCGTGGGTTAGAGATATGTTGGGGTAAGGGGGATTTCTCAAGGATCCGGCCGTTGTCGATACTGTATCTCCTTGCGGCTTTGTCGGCGAAGCCATAGGTATGCATGACTTCGTTCGGCCTGGCGTTCGTGCGCCAGTAGCCCAATTGCGGCGGCTCGGCATCGTGATGTGCGTCGTTGTGGTGATCCAACGCATTACTCCTCTCAAGCAATACGATCATGTCACCCAAACTCTTCGGGTCCCACCGCAAGCCCGTCGTTCTTCGGCCGAGCTTCAACCATGCTAGCAGCGTCAATGCAGCGATGAAAAGGAGGAGGTAGATCGCGATAGCGACCCAGATCGCGCCTTGCGTAGCGATCCACCGCCACTGTCCCGCAGCCGGAGAGCCTTGGTAGTAGACGTTGAAGCTGCTAGCCAGGAGCGGAATACTCCAGATCTGGAGCCAGGCCACCACGACAAAGAAGCCCACGGCACCCAGTCCAGCACCAAAGTGGCCGAAATACGGTAGCATGAATCCCTTAGGCACAAGCGGCAATTTCGCGCCCGCGCGTCGAGAACGTGGTGATTGCGACGCCATGCCTATGAATGGCGCGATTCGGTAAACCGCCACCTCGACCTGCACAGTCCAGAAGAATAGCAAGATCCCGAGGAGGGTGGGGAGATACTCGAAAACGAAGTATCGCCCATCACCAAAAGATCCGTAATCCGCTAAGCCGGTGTGGATGAGACTGTAGATTGCGGAGAAGAGGAGGCAAATGAGGTAGGCGAGGATCGCGAGGAGGTAGAAGATCAGACGTAGGGGTCGCAGGATCCCGGGGAGGAAGTTCAGGCGTTGGTGCGTTCCTTGGTTGTGGTCGGAGGCGAGGGGGAGGAAGCGGTCGTCGCTTGGTTCGCGGCAGGGTTGGAGCGTGCCGTAGGGTTGGGCGGCGCCGATGGGGATATCGCTGATGCGCGCGGGGTTGCGTGGAGGTGGGTTTTGGGAGGGCTGCATGTCTTTTGCTGCTAGGCCGGCGACGAGTGGAAGTGCTGCTGCGCCGGCGTCGAGGCTGTGGGGTTCGTGGTTGCGGGTTTGGGTGAAAGGCGGTGTTCGTCTGCGCTCTTGCTCCATGAGTGGACCGCGAGGGTCTTTCCTGTCACTACTCGCTACAGCCATTGGCACAGCTGGTGTAGCTTGCGCTTCGGGAAGAAGGTAAGGATAGTTCCCATCCACACCGCTGCCGAGCCCCCTGTAGTTACGGCTGCCTCTCACCTCCTCATCCCGCGTAAGCTGATCAAGCGCAAAGCGAATAAACGGCGTATCATCCACCCCAGGCGTCGGCGGCGACCTTTCACGATCCAAGTCCCTCGCCACGGAACTCCTAGCATGCACCGGATCGATCTCCTCCTCCGACCTAGGCCAATCATCTTCTCGACCCGTCTGCTCCATGACCGTCGATGGTACAGGCTTCCGCCGAATCCCACCATCCCTCAGCACAGGTGCCGCGGCAACAGCAGTAGTCGCCAAACCCACCCCGGTCCCTCGACTCTCCTCCGAACTCTGTCTCCGTCGTCCCTGGCCCCTCATAGGCGTCTTCCTGAGCTCCGGCTCTTCCGCAGCATCACCCACCGCTCCAGCACCCTCTCCACTGGCAACAGGTAAATAATCCCGACTCTGCAACGGCGTCCTGTACCTGCTCGGCGGAGTCCGAAATCGATGGATCGTGTTCGCCGAGCCGCGGCTAGCAGCAACTTCCGCCGAGTACGTAGACTCCCCACTACCTCCGCTAAGCGAGTAGTAGTCCTCGCTAGCCGTTACAGATTGCAGCGAAGGTTTGTGTTCGATGAAAGAAGGGTTGGAGACGTTGGTATGTCTCAATGCCAGTCCGGGTGCAGCCGCTCCGGGTAGGGAAGGTCCAGCTTGTTGTGATTGGTGATACTGCGCAGGACTGAGGCCACCTGCCGAAGAGGACATTTGATCCTCTTTCCTCGTATTATTATCAGTCGCAGTCGCAAATGTACTCAAATCCGTAATCGCAGCTTCCAAGTCAACCCGCTTTCAAGCAACGGCGGAGCAACGTGGAGTATGTATTACTAGTAGCGAAACATGTACACACCACCAATAGTAAGTACAAGACAAGACGAGACAACTGTCAGCGAAAAGATAGGAAAGATGTATACACCAGGAAAAATATTGGAAGGCGTGTACTTATTCGTGGTAACACTCCATCCGCAGGGCTGGGAGCAAGAAGATGGCTGGCGAGGACACCAGCCATTGCTTCCGCGGCCATGATTCGTCGGAGTCATCGTAGAATCTTGATCTTCGTAGCTTGTGAACCCAGTAGCTTGGTGTAAGGTGCTACATATGCATGCATCTCCATTCGTTTCCGTGTGTGCGGGAGGAGCTGTGCCATGTGTTGTGATGGTGAGTTGGCAAGGAAGCTTGAAGCTTTCGGGCGCGAAAAGTGGAGGCGGGTGTGGTGGAGCGTGCGCACGAGCACCACACTATGGTTGTAACGAGTGTCTTGTTACTACTACCTAGTGGTTGCAGCAACAATGCTGACCCGTTGAACACATTGTAGAGCATTTCATCATAAAGCCATCCTCTTCTCTCAAAGCCTGGAGGCTCCTGCGCGACAAAGTCGTTGGCAGTTGGCCGCTCCATCGAAGAACATCAGAGGTAATCTCCTGCTCCAGGCCGTGAGCAAAGCATTCGCATCGCATATCGTGACATCCCTCGAAACACTGCACCCTCCTTCTCCTTCTCCCCTCTCGTAGTTCATATCGCTCCTTGGATTGACTTCAAGGTAGGATTTCTCGCATCGCTTACCAGCCAGCAGGTGCCTCAACACCACCATCGCCATCAGCAGTGAAGCCACCAGCATTATTCTCGCCTGCAGCAGCACCCCAAGCACCACCCGCAGTCACAGCAAAGCCTTCCTCACCATCACCACTCTCGTTGATAGCATCGCCAGTCTCACCAGCACCCTCGCCCTCCGCCTCATCGCCAGAATCATCGTCAAAATTGAGAACACCGTCCTCAGGGGCAAGGTGAGAGAGGAACTCCGGCACTTCTTGCTCACACTCAACCAAGACGTTGACAAGATCTTGGCCGAGCTCCTCGTTACGATCGTTGTAGAAGGACGTCGCAAGACCCTGATGGCCAATGCGGCCAGTGCGACCGATGCGGTGGATGTACTCCTGGATACCTCCATACTGGGCGCTAGGCAAGTCGTAGTTGATTACGTGCTTGATGTTCGCGATGTCGAGACCGCGGGAGGAGACGCCGGTCGCGATCATGATGGGACACAACCCAGTACGGAACGCGCGGCTAAGAGAAGTCAGTAGTGATACAAGCACAGAGGATTGGCATTTGACTCACATAGCATCCTCACGCTCCTTCTGGTGACGATCTCCATGGATCGATGTGACTGGGAGGCCACGGTTGAACAAAAAGTCGTCAATAATGTCGACGGTCGGCTTGGAGTTGCAGAAGATGAGCGTACGACCAGGCTCCATGGCGTAGAGCAAGTCGTAAACGGCTTGCTTCTTCATGTTCTGATCCGTGTAAACGACAATCTGCTTGATGTTCTTGTGGGCCGAACCAGCACGACCGACGCGAATACGGTAGTGATCAACGGCCATGTAGTTGCGGGCCAGATCGCGCGCGCGCTTAGGAAAGGTGGCAGAGAACATCATGTAGATGTGATCCGCATCCTCGTTGGAGTCTGGTAGAGCACTGGTCAGAGCTATATCGAAGGGTATGAGGCTAGATATACTTGCCACCGCCCGCCATGATCTTGCTCAACTCGGACTCCCAATCAGCGTCCAGCATCTCGTCGGCCTCGTCGATGATGGTATACCTGGTAGCAATACGTTAGCAAGGGCAGTCTTTGAGGCGATGGGGTACACTCACTTCACTCGACTCATGGTCAACACATGCGGCTTGTCCATCAAGTCGCACAGGCGGCCAGGGGAGGCGATAAGAATGTCGCAGCCCTTGCCCAACTCCTCAACGCAGATCTTCATAGGAAGACCGCCATAGGCGACACACGGACGGAGCATGGAACGATAGCAAAGACGACGAGCCTCATCGAAGATCTGAATGGCCAGCTCACGCGTAGGAACCACAACGACAACCAACGGCTCAGCCTTGACCTTGTGGAATTGGGGGTTGTAGGAAGGGTCGGCCGTGTTGGGCTTCGGAGCGGCGAGCTTCTTGGCCTTGCCCATGAGGCGTGAAAGGACAGGGATGAGGTAGGCAGCCGTCTTGCCGGAACCAGTCTGTGCGACGCCGACGACATCCATGGCCTGGAGTACTGCAGGGATTGCGTACGCCTGGATTGGGGTGGGCTTGTCGTAGCCACACTTCTCGACGTTGCTTTGGATGATTGGATGAAGACCTGCCTCGTCGAACTGGAAATAATAAGTCAGCGAAGAAGCCGATAAGTGTAAGGAGAAGAAAGCTTACGCTCTTGATGGGCTTGATGAGCACCGGACCCTCGATGTTGACCTTGAGCTCAAGAGGCTCCATGCGCTCACCCCTCTTCATTTGGAACTCGCCGCCGAAGAGGATCATCTCCAGCTGAAGCACCTCAGGGCCGACGTCACCGTACTCATCCTTCCACTCGTACGAAGCAGCAGCGCCATGCCAATCATTGTCCTCAGCACCGCCGTTCTGGTACTTGCTGAAGTCAATGGCAGTGGCCTCGTTCCAGCCAGCATCACGAGCCTTGCTGACATACTTCTCCTTGCTGAGTTCGCCCACGGCAGGGGCGGGAGTAGTGGGTGCCTCGCCTTCAGCAGTACCTTCAGCGTTGTCGGTGGGTGTGTCGTCAGCAACGGCGGCCGAACCCCAAGTGTCGGTGGCTGGCGCGGCGATTTCGTCAGTGCCCCAAGACATGTTTACGGGCGTGTGGAGATGCTTGACGTGGATGGTCGTAAGACTGTAGTGAGTGACAAGCTTCTCGATAGACGAGCGAGCGGATGAGTGGCTCAAGACTGTCAACGAACGCAGCCGGGTGTGGTGGAAGAGGACAGTCGGACGCGAAAAGATGTTGTTGTTTGTTGTTGGAAGCTCAACGGAATAAGGGGCGAATTTTGTTGTCGCCTGGTGGGCCAAGCCGGATGACTCCCGCTATTGACTGTTCTGAAGAAGGCAGGAACGATAGAGTGAAGTTTCAGGGGTCGCTGGATAACGAGATTGAGAATGAACGGACCCAAGTGATGATTCGTGTTCGGTGTGAGAATGATGAGCAAGGACAAGAGGTGAAGATCAGCGACAGGAGAGGAGTTTGTCGATCAACCTGGGGATGAGAAGGAGCAGACGAGCAGAGAGCAGACGAGGAAGGAGCGACCGCAATGGGGCTGGCAAGAGCTCGAGACGACTGGAGGCGACAGTGTAGTTCACAAGAGGATCGCTTCAGGTGAGCGAGCAAAGAGCAACATCAACGACAATGCCGATCACGCTTGAGGAGCAGCGAAGCAGCAACTTATTGTATCCTCAACCTCTAGATGCCCCTAAGGATACGCTAACTTAATGCTACCGCGCTGATGAGTGTCTGAGGTTGGTGAGCTGTACATATATAAGTCAGAAATGCCAGACAAACAGTCGAAATGTCCACATCTCCTGATTCTCAATGTGGTCCACTCGTAGCTCGAAGATGAGATATCGATTGTGCTGCACGTATAGTACGAGATGACTCGCAGCGAAAAGCTTGACAGCATTGTACTACTTGGAGAACCAGAAGCCGTTGCCATCACAATTCCTGCCAAAGCATGTCTGTACATGTCAAGCCCTGTGAGATAACTCCATTGCTAGCAATTGAGGAAAGTCAGGAGCAAGGGCTCCTTAGGATTTGCGAAAAAACCAGCGATAGCAATTTCAAGGCACGCAGAGAAAAGCTGTGGTTTGCGTCGCTCCAAATAAATGTGGCCTACATTAGCACCAGCTGTTGACCGTGGAAGGATTGTGATGCTATCTAAATATCAGGATATTCCTGCTACGATCATGGTTGAGATGGGAAGCAGACGATCAACGTTTGTCTTGAGATGGGAAGCAGACGATCAGCGTTTGTCTCGAGCACGTGTATCATGAACTTGTCTATGCTATCATAGAGACACTGTAGGGAATCCCAATGACATGAGTTAGGACTGAGATGCTATACTCATAAGTCATGATATTCGTTCTACATGGTCTACACATTGCGCACATACTCTCCGCATGGTGTGGAATCCTAATGCCACTCCAGCCCATCCATCAAGCAAGGGGTGCCGTACAACTCTGGAGAGCATGTCTACAGGAGCAGCATCATGTCGAGATCGCCTGGGGCACTGGTCATGAGCTGGACAGCGTCCATGTTTATACCGGAACGGTAGCGACGTGCAGAGGTAGCATACTGTCCTTGCAGCCCTGCAAGTGGGCCACTCTTCTCGAAGGACTAGGGATGATGGTGTGCTCGTTGGAAAGGTCTTCGGAGAGGCATCGTGGTACCTTGGCTGGATAATGTAGCCGAGAGGTGGCAATGAGTCGAGCTGGCCCAAACTTTGCTGACCAGGATATGCCCTCACGCGAAGTGCTCAGCCATCAAACATCCAAACCCCAGCACTCCTCTCCCAAGGCCTCTCCTCCCCCTCCATAATTGCCCTCACACCACTACCATCCTCGCTCTCTCCCTCAGGAATCGTCAAACCTCGCACCTCAAACCATTCCCTCTTATTCCTTTCCTGCAGCACATCTGCCAAAGCCTCCGCATCCTGCGCAGTTGCGCTATTATGCCAGTGGAGCGACTTCGTTACCCTGACTTGTCGTAAGTTTGGTAAGGTGCCTTCTTCGATGGCGATCATGACATCTATGGGTGTGATTTTGTCTTCAACGCCGGGGTTGCCGGAGGATGTTAGTTCGAGGGTACGGAGGCTGTGCTGTTGTTGTGGTGGTAGTGATGTTTGTTCGTGGTCATGGTCGTCCGTGGCGAGGTCGAGAGGGAAAGATTGGTGAGCTTCCGACCAGTGCGCAGTCTGGGACGGGACGATGTAAGGCTCTTTCGCGAGCATACTGAAATGGTCTTCGTCGAAGACAGCGGGCGTGATGTAGTCGACACTGACACTCAGCTTCTTCAGTTGTGGTAGCAGGAATAGAACGTTGTCAAGAGCTCGAGTACTGAGACGTGGCATATGTCGTATCTTGAGGCTCTCAAGCCTTCTCAATGGGCGTATAGCTGTTCTGAGCAAATGCACCAGAGCAAAGCCTTTGACCTGTGGGCAATGCTCGATGGTGATACTTCGTAGCGTCTGTGGAAATGCCACCACCCCGACCAAGAAGTGCCCATCAATCCCTCCGCTCAGCGTCAAGTCCTCCAGGTTCGGTGGCCAAGGAAGATCAGTAGTTGCATGATGGGCTCCGAAGCCAGCAGACCGCGGCAGCCGAAATGACCGCAGCTCGTTCAGATGTGACACCGTCTTGAAAAGCTCGGGCAAAGGCGGACTCTCGCTGACAAGACTTAGATCCAGCACTCGCAGCCGTACACATTTGCTCAAAGCAGGCAAGCAGTTGATCGCAAAGCTTGCCTGCGGGGCCACAAATTCCTCCAACCCGCCTTTCGTCCTACCCAACAACCTGGCCGTTAGACTCCTACTTCCTTGGTGCACCAAATTCGCCATGTTCAGACTCTTGACCAGTTCTGCTCGAACACTTTTCCGAATATGTAGGTTTATGCTAGGGCACATCGCTCGAAGGAATGGCTCGAAGTTGTTGCCGTAGAGTACTGGTCGCTCATATAGAAGTGGTACGGCAGCAGAGTACCACTGGTGAGAGAGGAGACAGCATGATGCCAGAGTGCGCTGAGAGTATGGTCGGAAGTTGGCGATGTATTCCACGATCTGAAGGATGATTTCATCCGGTAGGTAGATAGGCTCGGTGTTCCATGTTCGTGATCCAGCCTCCGCATTTCTCTTCTCACTATTCAAAATGCCATCTTTTTGCTGCGTAGTTGCTGCTGTATCATCTAATCGCATGATCTTGTGTAGATTCTGCGCCATCGATATGTCCCAGTTTCGTTGCTGATCCAAGGCCATGATTGCTGCTTTGCCACTATTGTGGGCTACGGAACCTAGTTATCATATGGGCGATCTTCATACTCTTGCGCAGTATCCCATAGCTCCAGTGCCGAAGATAGTATCAAATTACTCAGTTAATATAAATGACTCCCACATGCAAGCCGCCACAGAAGTGATTTAGAGTGATGCAGATATCTCGGCTTCATTGCCGAGCCCTAAGCTGTAAGCGGCATGTCCCGCCCAAGCTCCGAGCAACATCGACGAGCCATTGCTCTCGATTGTATAGGAGAACTACGATAAGATCCCCCTTTTCGCCAACAGAACAACACATCATGATCGGTCTACGAGCATTCCAGCGTACGGCTGCTTCGCCAGCTATCCGACAGCACGTTCGCGTCCAGCGGAGGTTCGCTTCGGCCCAAGCGGCAGAGGACAACGCCTTCAACCGCGAGCGAGCAGCAGTGAAGCAGCACGCTGCTGAGTCTTCTGGTGAGCACAGAGCCTCCAATTAACGCGCTTTACACTGGAGGGAGACTGACAGTTACATTGTAGACCTCTGGCGCAAACTCTCCATCTAGTCAGTCCAGCTCCTACAACCTCGTCCAATCCCCTCCAATCCCCTCCACGCCAGCGATTCTAACACAGCTATACAGCGTCGTCATTCCCTGCCTCTGTATCGCCGGTGTCAACGCGTGGCGCCTATGGAACGAGCATTGGGAGCACAAGTCGCACGAGCCACCGATGGAGGAGAAGCCAGAGTATGCTTACCAGAACATCCGGACGAAGAACTACTTTTGGGGTGACGGGGACAAGGTATGCATATAATCAATGTTGGTCGAGCTTAGATGTAGGAACCAGCTAACGTGGCGCTACAGACTCTTTTCTGGAATCCCAAGGTCAACTACCACAAGAAGGACGAGTAAAGAATGCTCCGAGATGGTAGACTGGTGCTGCATTAAGCCATACATTTTCACGTATCATTGTAGCAAGACAAACCAATTATGTACAGTAAATGTCAAGGTAACCCACTGACCGCTTTACTCCAATATGCAACACAGATCAAGTTGTTGCATTTGAAGGTAGTTGGCATTCTGGAACGGACGTCAGTGATGTGCTCAATCAGCTCCTTTCGGGCTTCAGACGTTCGAGAGCGAAGGGACAAACACTGGTCCCGGCTGACTGCAGCTTCTACTGCAAACCACAAATATGAGCCCGAAGCATGGCCTCAATTGAACGGCAGTTCCGTCACATCCTTCAGATCATGAGATACGGTGAGTTCATGATGCGCGTACTGACTTCACGCGTGCCTTCCTCTGACCACGTGACTGACGCGATTGCCTATATCGTGCGGTCGAGGCTACTCCACTGATGGTCCAGCGTTTGCACCTACATCTGCTCATCACTCACTCTACTAACTCCGCAGCACAATCACCTCGGCGATCACGAATGCAACGTAATTTGCACCTTCTGATAACAAGCTCACTCCACGCCATACCTGGAACGACGCACCGACAATCAACAGTAACATGTCGCTCGGCAGGAGGTTTCAAGATGTCCTCACACAAACACCACATCCACTACAACACAATCGCAGCCTCGCACGGACGGACAGTCCAATGCACCAATTTCAAACCGAGACCGCTGCGGCTCAGCCATCACCACCAAGACGTACGGCCACGCAAAATGCAGCCCGCCCACCACGACCACCAGCACGTTTACGATCTCCACCCCTTGACTTCTCCCAGCGAAGCTCCGTCAAGGTTTCGATCATCAAGCTGCCCGAGGGCTCGACCACATGGGATTTGTATAATCTGCTCAGCTCGTATGGCAATATCTGCCTGATCGAGCTATTCACCAGATCATCAGGACTAAATGGCTATGTCGTCTTCCGCCCTCCTCCACATCCCACAGACTGGATCACGAAGGGTATCAACGTCAAGCAGGGTCGCAACGGCGAATTCATCAGACTGGACTTTCGGGTAGATTCTAACGGCAGTGGTCCACGATCCGGAATTCAGACCACAGGGCCACAGCCACCCGTGGAGCAGCTTACGCTGCAGTGTCAAGGATTCGACGCTGGTATCATGCAGTCTGAGAGATGTCTCGCAATGCTCTTCTCGTCAGCTTCACCAGCGAGCTCACCAATTCAGCTCATTACAAATGCCGAGCGCAAGAAGCTAGAACTTCACTTCTCCATCGGATCCAGTGTGAGCAATGGGCTCGGTGCTGGTACTTCAGTTGCATCAAAGTATAAGATCGAGATGGAACTATCACAGATCAAGGATATCAGTGTCTTCACCGATCCAGGCAAAGGAGCTACGTTGCTCATTGATCTGGCTATGCCGCCGCTACTTCATCGTCAGACATCGGATATCAGGGCCACTCATGATCCGACAGTCACTCGATGGAACGAGTTCCAGGCCTGGTTTCGACAATGCGGGATCGATCGACATGCACAATCGAGCCAAGCTACGACACAACTGCGTTCCAAGGACCCTTTATTAGACGTCGGCAGATGGCTGACTTACTCCATATCGCTGGCTACGTCAGTCACAGCAACTCAGGCATTTTCTGGTTTCGGAAAGATCGTGCACGACAACAATGTGAAGGTGATCAAGGATTCAAGCGGAGACACTTTCACCACTGTTGCGACACGGGCGAAAGATATGTGGTCGTGGGTGCAAAGCACAAATAGCTCGCTGTCAGCCCTTCATGCCATGCTGCAGCCAACGAACGAGCTCGAGTTCGCCGTACGATATCAGCTTGAAGTGTGCTTGAGCCAAGGCGTGATCAAGGAATGCAATATCACAGAGCAGTTCGTGGCACAGCTCTCGGCAGTCAATCCCATCAAGGCAGAGAAGCTACTTCAGAAGGTAGCCGACAAGGACGTTCGCATCTTCGAGCCTATGCACATATTCCGCATGTTGGGTGAGGTCAGCATGGAGAAGAAGAAGATACCAAGCTACTGTGCCATGATACCTTCGGCAGTGATAACGCCTACGACGATCTACTTCGCCACGCCTGTCATGGAGACATCGAACAGAGTCATTCGGGACAATCGTGAGATTCAGGATCACTTCCTCCGTGTCAAGTTCACAAATGAGCGCTACAGGGGTAAGATCATGAACGCCGATGATCCGACCGAGAACGAAGTCTTTCATCGCATCCAGCGAACTATGACCAACGGCATCAAACTTGGTGATAGGCATTACGAGTTCCTTGCCTTCGGCAATTCTCAGTTTCGCGAGAATGGTGCGTATTTCTTTGCTGCCAGCGGCGATATCACAGCAGACAGCATCCGCGCAAAGATGGGCAACTTCGAGAAGCTGCGGGATAGAGACAGAAACGTGGCCAAATATGCTTCTCGCCTTGGGCAGTGCTTCTCAACGACAAGAGGCATGTCTGTTGGCGTTGCGATTCAGAAGATCGAAGATGTGTACGGCAGAGATGGCACTTGCTTTACAGATGGTGTGGGCAAGCTCTCGGTATTCCTCGCACAGATGATGGCGCAGGAGCTGGGCTTGCCGAACTCTAATACACACCATCCTTCTGTGTTTCAATTTCGCATCGGTGGCTGTAAGGGTGTTCTGGCTGTCGATCCAAGCGTCAAGGGCCGTGACATCGTGATTCGGCCAAGTCAGGAAAAGTTCCCAGCGAAATACTTCGGTCTGGAGATCTGTCGCTGGTCGCAGTTCACGGCTGCGTATCTCAATGTCCAGATCATCCTGGTACTCAACGCTTTGGGTGTTGAGCCTGACATCTTCATTCGCAAGATGCGGGTTGCCATCTCTGACATTGCAGAAGTCCAGAAAAGCGAGACTAAAGCAGTCGAGCAGCTTTGCAGGAATGTCGACTTCAATCGCACGACTCTTATTCTTGCTGAGATGATTTACGATGGGTTCATGGGCACTCAAGAGCCTTTCATGGTGTCCTGCCTCAAGCTGTGGCGATCGTGGATGATCAAGTTCTTGAAGGAGAAGGCCAGAATCTTCGTAGATCAGGGCGCTTTTGTCTTTGGCTGCACCGATGAGACGCGGACACTGAAGGGGCACTTCGATGCCGAGCTGGAGAAGAATGGTCCTGGCAAGCCGATCGATATCGAATCGTTGCCGGATATATTCTTGCAGATCCCAGATCCCGACAAGAGAGGTAGCTACAAGGTCATCGAGGGAGTCTGCTCGTTGGCTCGTAACCCATCGCTGCACCCAGGGGACGTGCGAGTCGTCCGAGCCGTCGACGTTCCAGCTCTCAATCATCTGAAAGACTGTGTCGTCTTGCCGCAAACGGGAGATCGTGGGCTGGCCAACATGTGCTCGGGTGGAGATCTCGACGGCGATGATTACCTAGTAATGTGGGATCCAGATCTCTTGCCACGCGAGTGGAACCACCCAGCGATGGACTATCAGGCTCCCGCGCCTATCGTCTGCGACAAAGCAGTCACTGTAGAGCACATCACATCTTTCTTCGTCACTCACATGCGCCATCACAACCTCGGCCGGATTGCTACAGCACACAAGTACTGGGCTGACAGTCAAGACTGTCCAGAAGGCGTCAAGGATGAGAAGTGCTTGGAGCTTGCACAGCTGCATTCCAAAGCCGTGGACTATGCAAAGACTGGCGTGGCGGCTGAGTTCCCAAAGCGCTTAATGGTGAAGCGATGGCCTCACTGGGCAGAGAAGGTCGGCAAGCCGTCGTATCATTCCAGTAAAGTGCTTGGGCGTCTGTTCGATGAGGTGCAACGTGTACCCTTTGTGCCAGACTGGACTGCGCCTTTCGACTCCCGGGTCCTCAACGCTTATCAGCTAGAGGAGTGCATGCTCGAGGAGGCCCGGGATGCAAAGGCACAGTACGATGAAGCTGTTCGTCGCATCATGACTCAGTATACCATAACGAGTGAGTTTGAGGTCTGGACAACGTTTGTGCTCAATCACACCAATGAAGAGAACGACTACAAGTTCGCCGAGAAGCTTGGCGAGACGGTGACAACACTGAAGCAAGTCCATCAGGAAGTTTGCTACGAGAAAGCAGGCACGACGAAGACAGACCGCGAATGGACGAAACTGGCGCCCTTCATCGCTGCCATGTACACCGTCACAGCTGAGCAGACAGCCACAGCCATTGCCAATGCGACAAAGTCACAGATGCGCGATGGGCAACAAGTGCATACCGTGCAAGCTACCTTCGCCAACATGCCTTTCATGTCCTTCCCATGGATCTTTGCAAAAGAGCTGGGCTACATCGCACAGGGTAAAGCACCGGGCTCTGGCTCTATCGCGCACCCTCTCGTCAGTCTGCCGCCGAGAGCAGCGCAAAAGAAGACTGTGGCGAATGATCCAGCCATCGAAGCAATGCTTGAACCACTGCCGGAAGTCAGGCTCGGAGATAGTGTGGTCCATGAAGGTGACATGCTTGAAGTCCATCAGGGCCGCCAGAACTCTGGCACCGATGTCCCGATTGTGTCGAGAACGGCTGCGGCCACCGTGCCCGACAGCCTGAATCTTGATACCGCAGGAACGATAGATCCTCTGACGTCGACAGCGATTGTACAAGGAGAGGCAGTGCACGTGAATCCGACCAATGATCATGCAGGGACATCTGAGTCAAGAGTCCGAGACTTAAGGCTTCTCGAAGAAAATGTACCTCCGTTAGCAGCTACGGTGGCATCTCAGCGCGTTGGTGAGCAGACGAGTATGGAAGAAGCGCCTGTCTCACACAGTACAAGCGAGAGCAAGGACGGAGAAGACGAAGATGAGTGGGAGAATGGTGAAGTGGTCACCTTGGGCGATGAACAGAGGATATCTGACCTCGATGCCTTGAGCAAGCTTATCGGGATGTAATTTCTGGCAGAGCTGTAGATCGGCATATCCCATGAGGCGCGATCTGACAGCGGCAGTATCTCAACGGCAGCACGGCTATCATACTGACTGCCGCGTAGGCTGCCGAGCTGCTGCGTTTATGTTGGACGCAAAATAGTCCAGTGCTCTGTCGATCCAGACTCCCAACATCATTGATCTACACATGCTCATGTTTCTGCTTGATAGACAATCGGCGGTATGCCGTGCATGGTTATTTATCCCTCGAATACCTTCAGAAACCGTGGCTGTTTCCATGCTATACCAGATCTTGCTGTGATCGTCCTGCTCCTTGAAAATAGATGCTCGTTTGTCGATCGGATCAAGCTTTCCAGATCGCCAAGGTGTAGGAATACGATGTGACATATAGAAGACAGGACACTGCCAACCACTAATCCAGCAGAACCGTAATGGCTTCATTCGGCTGCCACAGAAACGTCGGATAAACCACATTTGCCGTTCGGACGCCCTGTCGAGCTACTCCAGGTTGTCTCCTGCAACCCTGAGGAAGCCGTAGACCTGGCGAGCTTCGGACCAGGGGCACCGCTCGCTTAGGCTGAGCTCGGGAATTTTCTGAAGAGTTAGAATCTGGAAACCCTGGCACTTTAACAAGATCCTGGTTGCCTCGTTTTTCAGCTCGCGCGCTCGATCTGACGTCTTTTGAGTTGCGCTCGCTCCCGCCGCGTAAAGTACGGCTTGGCTTTTGTGCTTTGCAGAAGCGGGCTTGTTAAGATTTCGGTGGCTGTGGCACGACCAACACCAGTAGTTGATGTGAAGCGAGGGGATACCTCCTGTCGTGGGCCTTGTCCTACAGAGTCGAATGGTCGAGGACATTTCGTGCCTCTGAGTCGCATTTTGTGCCAACCACGATTTGGTATTTTTCTGGGAGGATAAAACCAGAATGGTCTGCTATTAGCGTCTACGGAGAAATTGTCTCAGAGTCGATCGTCTGGTCAGGCTGCATGCCCTTTTGTAGATCGTTCCTTGACCAGTACTGGCGTCGCAGCTATTCTGGCGTTTCATGACCCTCGCAGGGGCATGTCAAACGCGAATCCCGATCATCAGAGCAATGTGTGGTTGTCCGGCACACGGCCTACTCGGACCGATCATGGTGGTGATATTAGTGAAGTTTGACCCTCTTTTCACCGACTTTAGCGACACCAGGCCATCGCGAAATAGTTGGATTCGGCGGTCATGCTTTACCGGCTTGTGAGCCGTGCGTCCCGGCAATGAATGGTCACACTATGGGGTGCATGGCTAGGTCTTACTTCCCAGTCAAGGCTTTCATTGCACTCCTCGCCAAGCTGAGCAATCAGGTACGAAATGAAGGCAGGCATACGCTCTTTGGGCGTGTGAAGAACAGGATGGCGGAGAGAATGGTGCATCAAATTTGCCGCTCTCGGCCAAGGCACCCCATCTGGTATACCAGCCAGACGTGCAGCAAGGAAGCCACGACTCGCAGAACCCTTGATACTTCTTGCCTTACGCGTATGATTATAGAGTAGGACGGGCTACGCCGGCATCTTGCTAGGCAAAATAGAGTGCACGCCGGCCAATGGGGGAAGTGCTTGAACCGATGTCAATAATCCAAGTAGCCTCCACCAACCTGCGCATTCTCGGTACGGAGCCGTACGATAAATGGACAGCATGATGGTCGCCGGAGTGGGCTGGCTCTCCGTAGGCACTTTCGGCTACGGAGATACTGTAACTATTCTCCTCGGTGTCTGTCGCGCCTGCTTCTTCGACACATCGCTCGCGTGGCAAAGGTTCCAATGTGATCGCGCCTGCATTCTACCCCGTCAGAGTCGACCAACCAGCCCCTCCACTACATCCGTCCTTCGACCTCACTTCACGCCGGATCCTTGGCTCTTCCTGAGATCTTGACACTTCTCACGACCTCCACGTTCATTCATGACACATCACTCGACTGGACCATTAATCTGGCCATTGGCTCCAACGACCTGACAACGGACTCTAATTCGACTGTAGCTTTCCACCGCGGGTGATGGTGTCAGGTCAACTCACCGTCTAAGGTACTACCACACCTTCACGAGCCTCCGGGCGCAAAGACCGCCTCCACGATGATTGAACCATATACGCCAGAAATCGAGATAGACGGCAGGAAATACTTCCCGGCACCTTACAGCCTACATCCTCTTCCTAATGATCTACGGAACGGTCTCATACCAGTCGGTCTGTTCGCTCTGCTGTCTGTCGTCTCCACTCTGACTCTGATCTGCTTCATTGCCTGGCGGTTTGCAACATGGAGACTGCACTACCGCACCTTCCTCGGCTACAACCAATATGTCGTTCTGGTGCTCAACCTGCTCCTGGCCGACCTACAACAAAGCTCTGGCTTTCTCATAAGTTTCCACTGGTATCGGGTCGATGAGATCATGGCACCATCCTCCGCTTGCTTCGCACAAGGCTGGCTCATTCATTCCGGCGATGTGGGTAGTGGACTTTTTGTGCTGGCAGTTGCAGTCCATACATTCTATACTGCTGTTTATGGCAGGCGTATAAGCAACAAAATGTTTGCTAGCGGCATCGTTGGTTTGTGGACTTTTGCGTACTTCCTCACTGCCGTAGGTGTGGGCATGCACGGAGACAAGTACTTTGTCAAGGCAGGAGCCTGGTGCTGGGTATCATCAGCGTATGAGGCCGACCGCCTGGCTTTTCACTACATCTGGATCTTCGTGAGTTGTAACGGCACAATGCCCGGGCTGTGACAGACCACTGACTTGTGTGCGTAGGTCATTGAGTTCGGAACGATCCTGATATATCTGGTCACGTTTTACCAGCTACGTCGCAAAACTCGTCAACTGTTTGCTGGCCCCCTCGGCGATAACACTACTAGGAATACTGCTACCATCGAAGCCGTGAACAGGATAACGAAGCTCATGACACTATACCCATGCGTGTACGTCTTGCTGACACTACCATTGTCGGCTGGTCGTATGTGGAGCATGGCTCATCACGGTCAAGCATACAGCAATGTATTTGCATGTCTGGCTGGCTCTCTCATCACCAGCTGCGGCTGGGTGGACAGCTTGCTGTACACGCTGACGAGAAAACGATTGTTGAAGGATACTATGCCGGGCCACTCATCGTCAGGTCGAAGGACAGGACCGAGTGGTAGTGACAACTGGGAAGCCACGGAGCTGGGCAGCAAAGGGATCACGCACACGAGGACCGTCACTGTCGAAGGTGGACAGATGATGGACACATACCAACATGCGCACCAAGGCAGCATAAGCATGCCAGGCGCAAGGACCCAGAACTCAAGTTGGGAGGCTCGTCCACCGAGTCCTAACGGGAGTATCGATCCCATCCTGAGTGGAAAAGGATCCGCCGGCCGAACCAAGACAGAAGTCACGGTCGGTCTCGAACAGATCATGGCTGAAGACAGCGAGGAAGACGACATCTCGGCGCTGCCGCCGTACGTTGCCAGAACACCGAGGAAACACCAAGACGGGAAGATGTAAGATATAGATACCCGGATGGAAGTACACAGGGATGGCAAGATAGAAGGCAAGGGGCACACCATCAGCGGTGGTGAGGGCATGGTCACGGAAAGGACCATGGGTGGGCATGGACACAACGGTGCACTGGCGTCTAATGGAACGGAAAATGCATCTTCTGGTGGTGGCGGTGTGCTCCTGCCCAATCTTTCTGCATCATCTTCACGACATGAGGTTCACTGGCTATGGTTCGCGCATACCCATTTCAGTCATGGGTTCACTGAAGGCGGGAGGACATTTGTACATAACGTGCACTTGTACTCGTAGAGCTTGTCTTGCTGCTGAATGCACATGCTTGCAACAGTATGTCAAAGCATCTGTAATCAAATGATCACCTCACTGCAGAATCTAGATCATGCTCGTCCCGCGCTCGAACACCTTGGCGTTGCCATCTCGTTGAATGAGATATAAGGCTTCCAGCTCCTTCACCTCCTCCACGTCATCTTCTTCATCATCCCATGAGTACGCCGCACCACCTCTCGTCACCCTCAACACACCACTCACGTCCTTGGCCGCGCCCGTCTCTAGTTCTCGAACGCCTAGCACATATTGCGCCGCATGCGCCTGTTGGACCAGAAACGCCGCGGTCTCTGCTTCGATGGGTGTGTTCTGCATGCCTTCTTGGCTCGTTGTCGCTGCTGCTACGAGCGGGAGGTCTGCGTTACAGACTAGGACCGTCGAGTGCACTTGATTCCGCAGTCTGAGGAGGAAGTCACTCAGGTCGTAGGTTGTGGTGAGGGCTAAGGCGATGAGGATATCTGGATTTTCTAGGACTAGGACTATTCTTCTGCCAGCTCCGTTGGCTTTGGCGATGGCTTGTGTGATTCGTGACTCCTGCTCACTAAGGGCTTTTTCTGGTGCTAGTTGTGTGAGGTTTGTGAAGCAATCTACGAATGCTAGCTTCCCAGTTGCTATCACTTTGTCCATATCCATGCCGGCCGTTATTCGTCTCAGCTCAGTCTTCCAGTACGCTTGATTGCGCATCCAACTTGTGAGTATCACGGTACTGCCTTCTTCTCTTGCTCCCGGCACGCTTTGTGTGTCTGTGTGGTCGCCATGGCCGCTGCCATTGATCGCGGCGATGATGAATCGTGGTGTGAGCCAATTCACTGTACAGCTTAGTGTGCTGGTCAGGAGTATGAGAGAGGTTTCGGAGGGTAGGCGGAGGTAAGGCTTGAGTGCTGCTGGTGTTCGGTTGCGGGTAGACATCGTTGGGTTCGTGAGCTGCACAAATAATTGTACGTAGGTGGACTTTGCGGGGCTCGATTGGGCAGGAACGTGGGTCCCTGCCACTTTGGCGAACGAATTTGGGTACGACTTACAGGCGCTCGGATTCTGTTACACGACTACAAGCAGAGTGAGATATGTATATCTCGGCTGACGAGAATCAGGACAACCTATACCACTCTACGCTATGCTGTCGTGTACTGATGGAACATATCTCTCGCCATAATTTCGTCACAGTCCTTTGCCATCACTCAACCTTGCGTTTCGATACCGCCATTGATGTGAATGCACTCGCCTGTGGCGAAGGAAGCCAGCGGGGATGCGAGGTACACGTATGCTGTGGCAACCTCCACAGGTTGGCCAGGTCGAGGAAGAGGCTGCATATTGACCCCTAAGCCCTTCATGGCTTCCGGAGGATTGCCTTTCGTAGCTGGCTGAAGCGGCGTCCAGATGATACCAGGAGCGACGGCGTTGACACGGATGCCTTTCGGTCCTTGCTGCTGAGCTAGAGCACGGGTGAACGTCACGATGGCGCCTTTTGTCGAGCTGTAATCCAGTAGGATTGGGTTGCCCATGTATCCCGCTACGGAAGCAGAGTTGACGATGCAGTCACCGCGCTTCATGTGCTTGATTGCGTACTTCGTCACTGCGAACATGGAGATGATGTTGAGCTGGAAGGTCTTCTGCGTGACCTCAAGGTCCGAATCTGCAATATCCTCGCAAGACTCTTGTCTTGCAGCGTTGTTAACCAGCACATTGATCTGCCCAAACTCCTTTACAAACTCGTCGACAGCAGACTTGGCGGCGTTGGCCTCGAGAAGATTGCATGTCATGGCGTGGGCTTCCCGGCCAGCATCCTCGATCATCTTCACGGTCTTCTTGGCATCCTCCTCTTCTTCAGGTAGATATGTGAAGCCGATGTCTGCACCCTCCCGCGCCATAAGAACACCTACGGCACGGCCGATACCAGAGTCGCCGCCCGTGATGAGCACTTTCTTGTCCTTCAATAAGCCGCGACCTTCGTACTCCTTGAGGAAAGGCTTGCCATCCTCCCAGAACTCAAGCTGTGTCCAGTTGGCGATTGGGTCCAGCTTCGCATCGAGACCTGGACCTCCACTCTGATCTTGAGGTTGCTCGACCTTCCACTTGTAGGCAGAAACGGGTTCGTCGGGCATGATTGCTTGTCGTGTGTGGTTTTGGGTTTAGGGTGAGAGAGATGAATTGTGACAGGGTTTGAGGAGGAGGAGATTGCTACACCTTATACTACCTATAAGTGGCCCTTCATGACGATGTTTGGCATATGTCATCGTGTGCAGTGCATCTTGCGATAACATTTTTGGTGGATGAATGAGCTCACATTGCCGTCATTTGCGAAGGATTGTGTTGCCGACTTTGAGCTTTCAAGGGTCCAGTCTGCATGTCGCACCTTCCTCCAAGGTCAAGACCATTCACTTACATACCAAACACACTGACCAATAACAATCGGATCAAATATACTGTCAGTGCGGCAAGCTCGGGTTCTGTGACATTTGTGCGGCGAGTGTGAGCGTACAGTATCCAGATCACTTTCATCAGTATAACAAAGAGTCCTTCGCAATACTGCTCAAACTTTTGGATCGAAGCATCGTAAACATTTTCTGCAGGACATCTCGTTCCTTACTCACAACGTCTGCATAGTCTAGCGACCGTCACAAATCGTTTGGGAAAGATCCGTAAGCTCGGCGGCCATGTCTTCTGAGGCTATCACCACTCTCGACCTCTCGACTTCTGGCATGAAGCATATCGCTTCCGGCAAAGTTCGCGAGATTTATGAGGTCGACCAAAGCACGCTCCTCTTCGTCGCCACCGACCGCATCTCCGCCTACGATGTCATTCTCAACAATGGTATTCCAGGCAAAGGTGCTCTCCTCACACAGCTTTCTGCCCACTGGTTCGACCTCATCCGATCGCGAATACCGAATCTCAAGATCCACCTCATCTCAACCTCCCTCCCGAGTACAGTGCCGGACGATCTGAAGGACAAACTGGCAGACCAGACCATGCAGGTTCGACGCTATCCTATCCTGCCCATCGAGTCTATCGTCCGCGGCTACATCACCGGCTCCGCGTGGTCAGAGTACAAGAAGTCTGGTACAGTCAACGGCATGACCATGCCCAGTGGCCTAAAAGAGAGTCAGAAGCTGGAGACTGCGATCTGGACTCCGTCGACTAAGGCCGAAGCTGGGCAGCACGATGAGAATATCAGCAAGGAGAGGGCTGGTGAGATCATTGGTGCAGACGTGGCGAGGAAGGTCGAGGAGGTGTCACTTCAGCTATACGAGATGGTATGTAGAGTATTAACTGGTGCGGGATCGTCTGTACTGACTTTTTTGACAGGCACGAGACTACGCTGCTGAACGCGGCATCCTTATTGCTGACACAAAGTTCGAGTTCGGCTTCGATCCAGACACAAAGGGACTGGTGCTCGTGGATGAGGTTCTGACCCCTGATAGCTCCCGCTTCTGGCCAGCGGATCAGTACCAGGTCGGCAAGTCACAGTCAAGTTATGACAAGGCAAGTCCGCGATCGTGTGGTAGCGATAGATTCTCGACTGACATAGCGTAGCAATTCTTACGTGACTGGCTCACCTCTACTGGCAACAAGGGGAAGGAAGGTGTATCAATGCCGGAGAACATCGTCCAGGCGACATCGAGCAAATATGCGGAGGCTTACGAGAAGCTCACTGGGAAGAAATGGACTTGAGCTGCGCTTAGCATGAGGAAAGAGTCCTTCTGGAACGTCGAGGTAGCTCAGACCTGATCAGCTATCTGAAAGATCAAATATCTTTCCTGGATTCATAATCCACAGAGGATCAAGGCTGCGTTTCAGCTTCCTCATAACATCAATAGTGTCTTCGCCCAATTCCTTCACGAGCGACTTCTTCTTGCCGAGCCCAACGCCATGCTCACCCGTACACGTGCCTTCCATCTCCAGCGCCCTATCGACCATTCGCTTCACGCATCCTTCGACCTTCGCTCTCTCTTCAGGGTCGGCAGACTTGTACATGATGGAAGCATGAAAGTTGCCGTCACCAACGTGTCCAAGCGCGCTGGCAAACATACCGAGCTCATCTAGTTCCTTCTTCGATATCTCGGCCAGGTCGGCGAGTCGCGAAAGTGGTACAGCAACATCTGTACTCCATACTTCGTCGCCTTCTCGGCGTAATGCCATCATGGACCATAACGCCTCCTTCCGAGCACTCCATAGCTTCTTCTGCTCTGTTGCTCCGTTTGCAAACTCGAATTCGCCACTGTCTTGTTTCTTGGCCAGCTGTTTGACTTGCTGAATATGCTCTTTGACCGCTTGAGGGGTACCGGAGAACTTGAAGAATAGTGTTGGCACTTCTCTCCACTTCTTACCAGTAGCGCCGGCATCGTTGACGACACGCATTTGCACGTCATCCATGATTTCCATTGCAGCTATTGGTATGCCGGAGCGAACGACTGACATGGCTGTAGCCGCCGCTGAGCGGAATGTTGGGAAAGTGACCACTGCTACTGATGTCTCTTGAGGTATTACAGCAAGCTTGAGAGTCACCTCCGTCACAAGACCGAGGGTGCCCTCTGAGCCTACAAAGAGCGAGGTCAAGTTGTATCCCGCCGCACTCTTTCGAGGTCGACGTTTGGTCTTGATTACTGTGCCGTCTGCTAGGACTACCGTCTGCGACACATCAGCCGGTCGTCGCTATCAGATCGAAGATCATTTGGCTCCAACTTACAAGATTGATCACCCAGTCTTTCATAGTACCATATCTCACCGCATTCGTTCCGCTACAGCTGGTTCCCACCATCCCACCAATCATCGCACTCGGGCCAGGATCTACAGGAAAGAACAGTCCAGAGTCCTGGATATGCTCGTTCAGACTCATCCAGCCTACGCTGGGCTGAACTGTTACATCCATATCGTCTTCGCGGAGTTGCAGTATCTTGTCCATGAAACAGAAGTCTACACTCACACCTCCAAACGGTGCAGAAAAGTTTGCTTCCAGCGACGTGCCCCCGGAGTACGGAATGATGGGGATACGATACTTGCTGCATACTCTGGCTACGTGGCTGACTTCTTCTGTTGACTTGGGATATGCTACAGCCACCGGTAGAGTGGCGATGTTTATGCTGGACCACTCGCTGTAGCCGTGACGGTGGAGGTCTTCGTCGTCTGTTGATATTGCTGCTTCGTCGTCGAGAAGCATCCGCAGTTCGCCGATGGCCTTCTCCAATTCCGCTTTCGAGGCATAGCTTGGGTCGGGCAGGCCTTTCTTTTGAGGATTGCTGGTACCAAATGCTCTTGTCAGGGCTCCAGTCGCAGATAGAATAACGACGACTCCTGCGGTCCTCAATAGCAGAGTGCGTGCCGTTGTCCATAAGCCCGAGGCTGGAGCAGTATTTGGTCTGTTTGTTGTTTGCCATCGTCTGGGCTGTCTTGGCAGACGTTGCCTTGAGCTTTGGACCGCCCGAAAGACACCGGCCAGTATATGTCGCCGGTCCATACTATATTCCTCTGATGTGGAAAGATAATTGATCCTCATATGACCATTAAAGCACATAGCAACTCTAATGGTAGCTGTCGATCCTCCGGGACTCGGCATCAGCGCCTGTCTCTGCCGACTTCACATGGTCACAACCTTTCTCACCTCCTGCCTACAAAGCAGGTCATGCATACTGAATGCAATGAATCATTGTAATCGTGTCAATCGTATTTCGATGCCTTGGAGTACGCTGCACGTAGGTGTGGCCTCGTGTGAGTCGCTGTTGCCATAGCTACCATGAACGCGCCGGCGCGTAAAGAGCTTGCATCTCTGAACACGAGTTTCCAGCCTTCGAGTCCAAGAGAGCCAAGCCAGCAATCGAAGTCGAGCACGAGATGACTGACCAGCGGATGCGCTTGGACGATGAGCTTGAGCGCATCATACATAGTCCTTATCCTACTCAGCTGAAGGTATGTATGAGCCACCGCATCTCAAACCGCAAAAGCACAACTAACAGTATCTAGTCTTTACGAGATGTCTTGTACGATGGCTATACAAGACATGCTATTGATAAATCGCTCCAAAACAGGATCTGCCAACTCGATCATCTGGCGGAATGTCTTCTAGAAGGGCTGAAGACTTGGCCGTATGTGCTGGAAATCATCACATCGCTTTGTACAATACTTCCGACCCTTGAAAGCTCAAGACCTTACTGACAAGTACATAGCATCCAACGTTGCTTTTCGAGATGCCCTACTTCGATGCGAGCCCAGACTGCTGCCGGATCTACTCAATCGAGCGACCAGCGAAGGTGGACTAAATGGCAAGTACAGCCAGCCCGCTGTGGCTCTACTATCGCATCCACTACCTGATGATCATCCACTACCGGCATCAGCACAAATACTATTTCTGCGCCTGATTCAGTATGCTACCCAGCATCCCTCTGCATCTGCACTCAGACCAGTTTGTGCGCTACTACGTGGCGTATCGACGCTACTCGTGGGTCTGTTGTCGAGCGCAACGCTATCAGAATTCGAGGAGCAGCTGGGAGACGTACTACGAAGCAACCATGTTCGTTCAGCTCCCGAAGCTGGCGATCAACTTCGAACCCTCCACTGCCTAGCTATCATGCAGAATATCGTCGAAGGATACAGTGAGCGACGTACAGCAAGTGCGAGCTTTTATGAGACTCAGGATCTGCTCGCTAGTACACAAACTAATACGCCTTGCTGGTCACCCGAGAATATGCAAAACTTCTTTTGCAGCACGAATAAGGCGCCAAAGACTGTGCAGCTGGTCGTGCTTCAAGCGATATGGGCTTGTCAAGCACATGATGTCTCTTATGATGACCGTATGACCACACTGTCTCTCAGCAACCATATCATGGCTGCTGTTCCTTCGGATATTAGAGATGCTTGGTGTGCTTCGAATCCCACGGTGGCCCAGAAGCTGCAGCAGAAAGTACTGGCCTGTCAGGATAGTACACTAGAGCTTGTGGCTACCGCCTTTGTCTGTCGACTCTGTAAGCCAGTCATGCTTCAGTCTTCTCTGGTCGAAGACATCAGACAGACTTGTACGAATCTAACATTGCTGAATCAATTGAGTCGTCTGGACCTTGAGGATGGCCTTGCTTGCTTTCTCCCGCTGCTTGATCGTGAGACCATTCAGGAATTATGCCGGCGGATATTGGATGTCCTGGTGGGAGCAGACCAGACTGCTCTACACACCACCTTTCGGACTTGCCAGACTGTCGTGCGTGCGCTGTCTCAATCGTATCGAGAGGGTAGCGTCGTTGAAGATGTATCATCCGATATATTTCTCGATGGCTTGACTGGACCAAAAGTGGAGGAGCTGCTAGCCAATCTCAGCAGTAAGGCCTCAGCGCGACCATCTGAGCATTCCGCGAGAGCTTGCAAAAGATCGCTAGACATCGCCCACAATGAAGCGTCTAGAGACTACGTCAGCTTGCTTCTGAATTTGTCTATCCACGTCTCGAAAGACGAGTACCACATTGGCTCCACCATGGAATCACTAATCCTGATCCATGCGCTCTCAGCAGAAGGAAGCATACCGTGTCATCACGCTCGATATACAGCTTCAGACCCTACATCGCCCGTGGAACTTGCTCAGAACGATGACTTACAACAGGACGGCCACCAAGACTGGCGGCAAGCATTGAAAGACTACAGTACGTCGAACGCCCGGAAGGCCATTCAGGGCTTGACGGAGCTGTTTGGTCGTGCTTGCAGTGATCTAGAGGCACGGTGCGAGCACGTAGAACAACCATTGGCTGAGGAGATGAGTGCTCGCTTAGCGCTGCAAGAGGAATCCGACGCATTGCAACAAGCATACGATGATCTCGAAGCCCAGCATCTCGATCGTAAGCTACATCAAGATGGCCTCGAGGCCGAGAATAATGAGTGCCGAGGAACACTGGAAGCTGCCCAAGACGAAAATGAAGAGCTTCTTGGAAAAGTCTCCAGCTTACAGCGACAACTCAAAGATAATCAGGACGATTTCAAAGAGCAGCTTGCCACGATCATGGCCACGAAGGAATCCGCGGAGCTCGAGCGCGCGGCTGTGAGCGCAAAGATGCAGGAGAATCGTGAGGAGATGCAAGAGCGATCTGCAGAGTTCACTAGGCGTCTGACGGCGCAGAGCCTTGAACTTGAACAGCTGAGAGTCTGCAACGCAGCCGCATCAGCAGCCAGAGACGAAGCTCGAGCTCGGACAGAAGCCATGCAATCGGATCTCCACGAAAAGGATGAGGAACTCCGGACTTCCGAGGTCGCACGTATTGAAGCGGAGGCGCATCGTATACACCTAGAGTCCGACCTACATGCCACAAACCAGGATCTCGAGCAAGCCAAAGGCAGCCACGAGCGCGAGGTGGAAGCTATGCGGGAAGTCGTCCGCCAGAACAGTAAAGCGGCTAATGCATCGCACAATCACGCCTTGGACCGCATGGCTTCGCAACATGGAGGTGAGGTCGCTGGGCTGGAGGAGCGGGTTACTGAGGGTCTACAGCAGATCAAGAAGCTAGAGAAGAACTGCAGGCAAAAGGATGCCCAGATTGCCGAAGCCAATGCTCTGAGAGTCCAACTTCTTGCCACTCTTGGTGGAGGCGGCGGCGGCGGAGCTCGAACTCACCTACTACCACCAGATACGCAGTCCCAGACGCAAAGTCAGACGCAAATGAGCATGCCATATCGGACGCGGAGTCCGACGAAGACGGATATGCGAGTCACGCAACAAGATCATAGCATACTGCCTTTCTCACAGTCCTTTGACGGAGCGATGGATGATGCAAACAGCCAGATCTTCAACGATGGCCATGCAACAATGCACACGTCCTTCGCATCCACAGGCGACTCCTCCACTTCTGCTCATAATGCTGGACCAACGCCGAAGCGCGCGAGGCCGAGACGCAGCATTAAGGCTTCTGTGCCGTCCACAACTGCACGGACGAGTAAAACAGTTGGTATGAGTCGAGTGGCTAGTAGAAAGACTGGCTCAGCGGTACAGGACTCGACTAAACGAAAACCGCTTGGGGGGCTGCATGTGAATGTTTCACCGCGCAAAGAGATGGGCGGAGACTGTCGCACACCGAGCAAGGGTGGCAGGCAGCTGGACATACAGGGGTTCGGAGATTCGATGATGGATGATTGATGTATACACTCCCTTTGGTTATGGCTGGGAGCAATCACCCGGCTCAAATTGAGTAACCCCTGACCGTGTCTGCATGCCATGGCAGCTCAGCCATCTTCATGAGAGACATTCATTCATTCATACAACAAAAACGAGAACATGATCATACATCATCCCCACCCACCCCATACTCACTCAACCCAACCCGAATGTCACCCACAATCTGCTCCGCCTCGGCATGACTCGCACACTCAAAATCATACCTCTTCGTCTCCTTGTCCCGATAAACCAACACTCGCATCATCTTCGGATGCTTCCTGCTGACCTTCACACCCACGATACTCTGCATAGACACATTGGTAACCTTACTGCCGCTCGCTTGACCTCCCTCGTCCGTCGGTGGCCCGGGCAAGATCTGCATGTATTCTGGTGTTATGATGAGGGTGCGAGGGTGGGAGGTCGTGAGGGAGAAGGGAAGTTTGCGCATCACGTTATAGCGGCAACCTATACCTGCGTTGGGACCTGCGAGGTCGAGCATGGAGGTTGCTGTGCTGTTGAATTCGCTCTTTTGGGCTACGAGTGGGTGGAGGACTCCTCCTACGCCGGGAAAACCTTTTCGTCGTTTGGCTTCTTTGGCTGTGGGTGGTGTGTTGGGGACTAATTCGAGAGGTGCATTCGGTGAGCTGGAGCCTGGTGAGCCGGAGAGTCCGAGACCGAAGTCTCCGACTGCGCCGAAGCGGCGGCGGACAAGGTCGAGATGCAGTTTTGACCCTAGAGCTTCTACTGTTCGGTCGCTTGGCGCCACTGTCTGTGTGCCTTTAACTTTGAATACGTAGAGTGCCTTGTCCAGTCGAAGACGTGTACATGCCTTCTCAAATAACTCGGCTATATACGTATCAGCAGTCGTGTCCAGAGGCAACAGGGTAACCTGGAAGGACTGCGGATCCGTGAAGTGAACTTGAACAGTCTTGACGGGGCCCATACGAGGTGTGCTAGTTGCAGTCTGCTGCTGTGGTGCATCCATGAGGTTCGTGGAGTCCTTTCGTATTGCGGCATTGAGAGTGAAGGCAGGACCGGTGATAGGATTGCGGTTCGGCATCATGCTTGGTGGGACAGGTGGCGGCGCCATGATTTGTTGGCTGATAAGTGCTGGTGAAGGCGCAGCGATTGGTGCAGTCTTCGTGGTTGTAATCGGCGCAGCCTCGTCGTCTTCAGAAGTTGCATCGCGACTTTCGGCACGGATCAAGCCAAACTCATCCCACGGTTTGTCTCTCATGCGTCGTTGAGGAGGGCGGTTGTTGTTTGACGTGAAATCTGTGACTGGCCTGTCTCGGCTCAGAGCTGGGAAGTCCAGATCAACTTCACCATCTTCAACCATTCTCAGCTCCCAGCTCTCCACTTTGCTATCTTTGATAGAAAGCGCCGGCTCGTACTCTTCTTCATCATAACGCCAGAGTGCGAGCCCGATCAACTCCTTGACGGTAGGTACAGCCCCTTCTGCGCCTTGAGCGCGCTTGAGCGGCACTTGGATTGGCTCATTAGGATTCTTCGAGAATGGAGCATAGATTTTGATCCAGAGTGGCTGTGCTTCGCCCTTACCAGACAGTTCTGCATACTTTTGATATGGCTTGCCAGGAGTATCTGCGCCGTCGGAGCCTTTCAGAGCCATGGAAAGCAGACTTGCAGGCGGCTTCATTGACATTGGTCTGCCGGCTGGTAGTTTTGGCAGCTTCGGTAGATCGTCCTTACTTGGTCTCGTAGTAGCGGTATGTAACGATGGACTGACAGCTGGAGGTATTATTGGCGGCGCTCGCTTCTCTACCGATATGTCCAGCGCCTCATCAATGGGCAGCTCTGGTGATGGCACAGCCACATCATCGCCTTCGAATTCGTCGCTGAGATCGCTAGCCTCAGCTACTTCCACATCCTCTTCTTCATCTTCGTCTTCAAGCTCGCTCTCATCGTCCGGCTCTTCCTCGGCAATCTTGTCAGCAAGCATAGCAGACTTCTGAGGCCGTCCAGGCAGCTTCCTTCTGAAACGTCCTTCCGGTATCAGGCCTTCATTGTCCGAGCTCATCTCACTGCTGGTAGTGGTGTCACGTCTCGGACGCGTCACAATACGCGAGTTTGCCGCATTGATGGCTTCTGTGGCACCCAAACTGCTTGTACGTGGTCGGTAGCTGGGACTGATAACCTTCACTTCTGGCCCTGCCTGCTCTGCATGAAGTGTCGCGGTACCTTGTCTTGGAGGACTCGTACTCGATCGGCTCCGGTTCGGCATCTTCGCAAATCGGACACTCTGCGCCGCTGTATCCTCATCGTCGCTGTCATCGCTAAGATCCGAGCTGTCATCATCCTCGATCTTCTGTCCCTGCTTGCGCCTGCGCCGCTCCTTCTCAGTCAAGAAGCTAGGGCCCACGGTCTCCTCGCTCCCCAGCTGCCCACTGATCAAGCCTCCCCTCCCCTCCGCACTCGCCTCATCGTTCAAAGGTATGCCGTTGTCCCTCACACGTGATGGACGATTGAAATAGTCTGCTGCTCCAGTCGTGGGTATAGGTGGGCTATAACATCGCTTGATGGCGGCCGTATCTGCGACCCATCCTGCCGCACGAAAAGCTGGCTCGTTAAGCACAGCTGTATTGAGATTGATCAGTCTTTCGCCGACTCCATCGTGGATTTGATTGAGATAACCCAGGCGCAGACGATACAGAGTGAACTCCTCATTCAGTAGAAGCGACATGATTATAAAGAGTTGTGTAGCCGAACCAGCCGGCGGTGAGATAGCTCTCACATCATATTTGCTGAATTCTGGTCACTGTCAAGCAAACAATGTACACTTATGAAACCATATCCAATCGTGCATGAGTCCGCCGCGTGAATGATCCGAAGCCGAGTGGCCCCCACGTCGGTCGAATCCACTCTACTCCACTCTCGTCCTCCCATTCGACTATCGACTCATGTAGGTACAACTGCTACAGAGATCATCTCATGGTATGACCAGGAGTCTAGCGATGGGTAGAAATATCCGCCTCAGCCAAGACTCGCCGCGAACCCGAGACGTCCGTATGATAGGTCCCCGTCGAGCTTTCGGGGGGCCAGGGCTGCAATACCACATGCATAGGGCTACTTTAGCTTGCTCCTTCTGCACCACATACGTACCGCAGCTGAGAAATCAGCTTCCACATAAGGTAGCGTCATCGTCGTGAAAGGGATTGGAAACATTCGAAGCTTCACACTTCTCGCGATCAATTCACCAAGACCAAGCATAAAACTTAACTCAAAAGGAGATCGTAAGGAGAGTAAGCCTGGCTTTCAAAACGAACTCGAGATACCACATCTATAGATAAATATGGCTTCGAAAGACACCACACAGCCGACCCAGGCAATAGTAGCCCACCCACTAGCCACAGAGAACGACACCCCAGGCGCAAACTGGCAATTCGAAAACATCCTCGTCCCAACCAAACCCAAAGACGGCGAACTCCTAATCTCCATGCTCGCCTCCGGCATCTGCCACTCGGACCTCACCCTCACCAGCGGCGGCCACTTCAAACTCCCACGCGTAGCCGGCCACGAGGGGGCAGGATACATCAAAGCACTGGGCCCGAACCTCACGAACAAGAATCTGAAGGAACGAGATCCGGTCTTGCTTAGTTTTAGATACTGTGGGCAATGCGTGAATTGCAAGAAAGGTCTACCGAGTTCGTGTGATGCGTTCGTTATGAATCTTGTTGGTCAGGACGATGCTTTCGTGTCTGAGAATGGGAAGGAGGGGATCAATGGATCTTTTTTTGGGCAGAGCAGTTTCGCGGGGTTGAGTGTTGTGCAGGAGAGTTGTGTGATACCTGCTAAGGATCTGATTGAGAATGAAGAGGAGTTGAAATTGTTCTCGCCGTTGGGCTGTGGGTATCAGACTGGGGCGGGAGCTGTGTTGAATATTGCTAAGCCGGGGAAGGAACAGAGTATTATGGTGGCGGGTCTGGGTGGGGTGGGATTAGCTGCGATTATGGTATGAAGAAGGCTATCCAGTCTATAGACAGCAGGTCGACCCTTCTTCAGACTTCAGTTAATGACAGGATAGGCTGCGAAAATCGCCGGCTGCCACGAAATCATCGGCATCGACCGCATAGCTTCTCGCGTTAAACTATGCGAAGAAGTAGGCGCAACAAAAGGCATCGATACCAGCGCCTCCGCAGACCTTACCAAGACACTAAAGGAACCTGCGAACGGTGGACGTGGACCAGACTTCTTCATCGATAGTGCGTACACCTTCTCTCTCGTAACATAAAAGGGAGCACCGCTAACACGAATGCACTCCAGCCACCGGCGCCCCAGCAGTCCTAGAAGCGGCTTACCATGCCCTCGCACCACGGGGCACGTTGATCTTCATAGGCGCTTCTATGGATCCGAAGGCGGGATGGTCGGTAGATTATCGGGTTGTGATGAAGGATGCTAAGAAGCTGGTGGGTTGTGTGGAGGGAGATAGTAATCCAGTGAAGGTAATATCCAGCTGTGCTCATGGGTAAGGGGGGAAAGAGGGAGTCGCATCGTGCTGACTGTGCCGTTGTTTCTAGTTCATCCCGCAGTTGGTCAAGTACTATCGTGAGGGTCGGTTTCCCATTGATAAGTTGACGAAGTACTACAAGGTCTGTTTTCTTTCGCGGCTCGATATGGGCTTCGACCTACAATGGTTGTCATTGTGCTGACTACCACGTAGGCTGCCGATTTCAAGACAGCGCTGCACGACATGCATGCTGGAGATGCTGTCAAGGTCGTGCTTGAGTGGTAGGGCCGCTTCCATGGATGCGGTTGAAGGGTATCAAGTAGCTACAAATCAAACAGTCAGTCCTATCTACATAAATCGACCTCAGCATCCTCAACGCCAATTTCGGCAAATCCACTCTCAACCTACCCACAACTGCCTGTGATCGTCCCGGTACGCAGCCATTGCATATATATTTTGTCCAGCCTGTACACCATGCCGTCCTATGTAAATGCATCTCTTGCTCTGCCTGTCATCTTCGCCGATCACGTAATATAAGACATCTTGCCATGATTACTGTCGAAGAAGTCGAACCAATCTCGAGCGGGTATATCTCTGTAAAGAAAGAAATCACGTTGGCATTTGATCGTCGTCTCAAAAGCAATCTCATACGCACGCGAAAGTAGAAGAAGTCACAGCATGGTATCTGTGGGCAAGAGTTGGGATTGAGCGGGTGGGATTTATTCGTACGTTAACCTATCATCCTCACCCAAAAGTCAGCAAAACTCTATACCCGGCCACTTTCGCTGGATGCGGAGGAAAGGCAGTACACTACCAAGCATTCCGATCCCAATTCGGATCCTGCACGAAGGAGCCAAGGACTCTACTCCCCGTCTGCAATAACGGATGGCCCACTACGATCTTCAGGAAGCGTTCTAGCCCTTTCCGTCGGTCCTCGATCACGCCGTCGTCGAAGCGGTTTAGGTAGACTTTCCCGGGGAGGGGTGGGATGCTAACGCGGGCGGATTCCCGCTCGAGGAGGTCGCGGAAGACTTCGAAGTCGCTGTATCGCCGGCGTACTTCGGATTGGCGGAGTTTGAAGGCGGGGATGTTGGTGCGGAGGCGGATGAGGTAGGTTGTGTAGCGTGACGAGGGGGAGGCGGTGGGTTGGTGGGTTTGGGGGTTGGATACCTAGATGTGGGGGTTGTACGTGAGTATCTCGTACAGTATCAAGGATGAGATATGTGGCACAGTCCGTACCTCTATCTCCAGAAAGTTCTCTGGTACGCCGTATATCTCTTCAAAGCTCTGGGTGTGTGATTGGTGACCTGTCGATGCGAAACCTGTCGGTATGGCCCATCCCCCATGCTGCTTTCCTTGCGCCGATGATTGTGGGTTGTCTTGTGGCTCCGGCCGAGGATCGACTCGCTGCATCGTGTCGTCAAATCTGGGAGAGCGCCTTCCTATCTCGTCGCAGCTTGCGATGTATGTACACGTCGAGCTTCTGTGATCGGTCAATCGCTTATTTGTTGCGCAGTGCTGATCACAAGACTGTTTGGCGTGGTGCAATCCATGTTACCAGACTGACCCCGCCACAATTAAGCTTTGTCCACGTGCTGGATGTGGGGCTCGATGATCACAGTTACTGCTTTGGGAAGTAACTATTCTGTGGTTACTCGATAACCAGACTCGATACATCTAGCTAGCCATGGCAAAGTATCAGCGCTCAGCAGCATGCTGTCACACACCCGCTATCATCGGCCCTGCCTACACAGCCAAGGGCGAATTTATCAAAACCAATGGCGTTGATTTCTACACAGCCGGTCCCGCCGGAGCCAACAAGGCAATCTTCATAATCTACAACATCTTTGGCTATAGTAGCCAGACTCTAGAAGGTGCAGACAAGCTAGCCGAGCACTATAGAATCTTCATGCCAGATTCTTCGAAGGTAAGCTTGCGCCCCTAGACTGGATGCCCATGGATGGCGGGCCGCCGGACGAGGACAAGATGGAGGAATTTTGTGATGGGCCTGGGGAGACGCAGCGGACGCTGCGAAGGATAGAGAGTTTGATTGTGAAGTTTCAGAAAATGTATCCTAAGATTCGACATTGGGGTCTTGTTGGCTATTGCTGGGGCGGCTACGTGAGTATATTACTTCTGTATCACTACATGGTGCAGCGATAACCAGCTTTTTGTAGATCGTCAACTTCGCCATCGACAAGGATAGTAGGTTTCAGGCCGCTGTACAATGTCATACTGGCTGGCCTCCTGGTGTCGATGTCGCACAAACCGTTTCGGCCCCTCTGCTTGCTCTGAATTCCAGAGATGAGCCGGAGACGGATTATCGGGAGTTCAAGCAGGCCTGCAATTCGAGAACAGGTTTGTCGACTTTCCGAATATGGTTCATGGGTGGCTGTCCGCTCGTGGAGACCTCAGTAAGCAGAGTGTAAGGAAGGAGTTTGATCGGGGTTATGGTATGATGCTAGAGTGGTTTGAGAAGTATTTGTAGTCATTCATCTTCGAATCTGAGAGCGGCTGGGATGGGCCTGCGCTAAAGAATCCCGACGTGAGGCCTACCTCATGCTCGATCCACGATTATTCGGGTATCGACGTTAGCAGAGCATTCGTCACTCCATACTGACAGGCCTTATCATCGCCTTGCACCACACGCTATCGCAGGCTGACTGCAACTTCTAGCACGCTCACATATCGTATACGCGTCTCTGGTATTGGTTCCTGTTTGCTGAGTGCAGGGTCTGTCGTATCGCCCGTTGCTCCATCAGCAGCTGTCGTCATCTGGTTCAATGCCGACGACTTGCTGACTGCGGACCCTCCATCATTGGCGCTCTGGTCCTGCTCAACGCTTCCTTCCTGCTCTACTACCGTGGCACCCATACTCGTATCCACCTCCCCGGTAACATTGCCGCGATCCACAACACCGCCCTCCTGCCGATCATGTCCCTGGTCCTCTACCCCTTCCTCCTCATTAAGCTCAATATCATCAACAGCTCCGACACTCCCAGTCCTAAGTCGAACCAAATACTCCTCCCTCTGCTGAAACCACAACCCCAGCTCCATAGCCTTCTGTATCGCCTTCCCACTAGCTTTGATCACGACCTCTTCACCAGCACCCTCCACATCATCGTCAACAGTCCCACCTTTCCGCCTTTTGCTTTTCAGTCGCTCGACTTCCTTGGCAATGCCTAGGACCTCGTCAGGATCGTCGCGGCCGCGTTTCATCTTGTTGCTAGATAGTCTCGCATTTGTCGTTGCAGCTTGGACGAGTCGCTTGTCTGAGAGCTTGAGTAGTTTCTCCACACGCTTGACTGTTGATAGGAATGGTGTGCGGGCTGAGACGTAGACGACTTTCTGTTGTGATGCGCCTGCGTAAGGCGATGGTATAGCAGGACGAAGGAGAGGTCGCTTGTGGACTTTTGCGTCTGTTTCGGTGGTTAGCATAGTCCTTGGAGAGGAAGAAGATGATACTTGCTTGTTGGTAGTTTTGTTAACTTCTTGTGTTCTGACTTGGACACGCGATATCGTGGCCTCCAGGCCTTAGGTGTGGCTGCTACCTCTGCCATGGTGTCGATATCAAGAACGTGCAGGTGACGAGTAGAGACATGTGTGTTAAGCTCAAGTGGTCACGCGGATTGCGGGTCAAACGTTCCTGCATTGCAGATCTGGAGGCGGGCCGGAAGTGCTTGCATGGCACGAACCCTCCACCACAGACGATCTACTTGAGAGATATATCACTTCAACAATGCTACTTCGTCACATACATCTACCAGGACTGACATCCTACACCCGAGCAGGCAAGCTCCAGGACAAACTCGTCGCCGCTTTTCTGGCTCATAAAGCGAGCCAAGGTACCACTCCTGCGCCACCCCCGACAATCATCACAGCAGAGTTCGAAAAAGTCTATACGTGCGGCAGACGAGAGATCGGGACCGTGTCTGAGGCTCAGAAGAACTACCTAACTGAGACAACACAATGGGGTACAGCAAGCTTCCATGAAGCTCTACGTGGCGGCCAAACTACCTTCCATGGTCCAGGGCAACTAATCGCATATCCCATCCTCGACCTCAAGCACCATGGCCTTACTCCACGTTGCTGGATTCATCTGCTTGAGAGCTGTGTCATTGCCACTTGTGCTCATTATGGCGTCACGGCCATGAGGACGGAGAACCCCGGTGTTTGGGTTAGTGAGCAGGAGAAGATCTGTGCTTTGGGAGTGCATCTCAGACGGAACATTACTAGTCATGGTATTGGACTTAATGTGAGTACTGAGTTGGGCTGGTTCAAGCGGATCGTGGCGTGTGGGCTTGAGGGCAAGTCAACTACGAGTCTACTGGCACAGGGCATTTCGCCGCGCCCTACCGTACAGCAAGTAGGTGACGTGTTCGTGCGGGACCTCGTCAGGGAGTTGCGAGATGTGGATGGTGTTGAGATGGTTGACGAGAGCAATCCGTGAACTCGTGGTTCTGTGACTCGCAAAAGTCAAGAGATGGGCTTGACCATTCACAATCAACGTATTGGTAGCTCACCATCCCGACTACATGGATGCGACCACCGTCACCTCTAGGCTTTACAAGCTTCGAGTTGTCCTCCGGCTGCTCCCATCGCAATTATGGTGCGCTATACTTATAGCAAAGCTCCGGCCTCATACCCTCGACTATGCCAGACTACAACTCTGAACATTCTCATTTGCACCACAAGTCAAGATGGGGTTTACGGATGCGATGCAAGATTTCAAGCGTCGGATGGGCGTCAACTCACCCGCACAGCAAAGCCTCTACCAAAACTCACACAGGAGACCAAGCACCAGAGGCAAGGAAAGGTTGGCCATGAATGAGCTTGATCTCGCCCATAGCGGTATCGACCCGTCAAATCAGAGCCAAGCCGAAGCTCGACTGCGCGCGGCACGCATGCTGGAACTGTGGCAGCCGCCGTCTCCTCGGCCTGTCTCAAGAAGATCTACCAACGGCGCGCCACCAACAAGGAGTGAAGCTGGGCCCTCGATAAGACCTGCGAGGAAGTTCCAGGACGAAAGCAAGGATAATCGAGAACACGATGTGACTACCGAGCAGCGAGAGAGGTTAGGCCGGGAGGATGCACTGATCCGCACATACGCCTTGAGCAACCCGGCAACGCGACGGTTCATGGCCGGACTCTTTGAGAATGTCATCGGTCGCACGCCAGTGGTACAACGGGATATCCAGTTAGCGGCGATTATGTATACTAGGATCATGGAGGAGGAGCAAGTCGATTCGCAGTACTTGTGTCGAAGAGAGAGCATGGTGCGAGATTTGAAGGAGGTTATGTGCAAGCTTGAAGCGGATCCTGAGGATGATGCTTGGAGGCGGAGTGAGATTATACTTCAGGAGTGCTATCGTGAGACTTGGGATCCAGTAGGAGGGAGAGGAGCCGAGGGTTGTTCTGGTGCTGCGAGAAGGCCAGTGCAGAGATCGAGTCGAGAGAGCGATGTGCGAATTGCTGCCTATACCATTGATGCCACAAGGGTACCCGATAAGAAGCGCCCAAATGCGCCGTGCCCACGACTCGAACCATCCGCTCTCCTCATGGCTAAGAACAAAGGAGAGGATGCCGAAGAACACGACTTATACCACCACACCCTCAAAGACATCGCCAAACTCCCCCGCCCATCCCCAACTTCCGGACCTCTGACCCGCGACTTCGCCCTATCCGCTTCTAAAGCAACAGCCACGCCCGAAGCGATCAATGCCTCCAGATCATCGTTCTCCCAAAATGAGGAAAAGACAGAACGTCTCCGCCAATCCTTCGACGCAGCAAAACAAAGCAAAGAAGCCTGGCTAGCTGCTCTTGCCGCCGAGGACGCCGCGATATTCCGTCATTATCCGCCCGAGGACCTGGAGCAAGCGCGTCTTGCCCAGCTTGCGGCAGAGGACTCATCTCGCGACTTCGTGGGAAAGGGTAAGGGTCGAGCTGTCCCTGTCCCTCTCCCTGCTTCTGCACGACCCAGCTCTAGTTCTGCTTCAGGAAGATCCACGGGTCTGTACGGAGTAATCGAGCACCGACATTCCGAGAATCTTGCCGCTGCTGCTAGATCATCACAGAGTAACATGGACAAAGCAGCAGAGCCTACAAAAGCGGTCATTTTGCCTGAATTTACTAGTTTGGCACTGAAGAGACGAGGCCGGATCATGGCGCCGCAAATTCCGGTTCTTACTTCCGGTTCTGGCTTCGGGGGTGCGAGGAATAAGTCTGATGGCGGAGAAGAGGAGGATAAGGGTGTGCGGCGGACGAGCTTACTGGCTGATTCGCCGGTATCTCCCATCGCTGCGAAGAATTGACGACGGCAATCGAGACCCTGGGTCTTCAGCGGACTGCGTGGCTGATGGTGTCGGGTATGAGATGGATGTCCTGACTGAAAGGCCTAGAGTGGGTTGAGCGCTGCGTGGCAGGTAGTGCGGGATCGCCTGATGGAGTCTTTGCTGACTATGACCAGGACAGAATTGATGGAGATACACATAGAGACACGGTCGGCACTACAGGCTCTTGGCCCTGATTGTGCTGTATTCGTCCAAGGTGACTTGTTGCGGATATTACGTGCTATGATAGACGAAGCTAGACTCGGATGCTGAAACTTTGGATAGACATTATCTGACAATTTATGCTAGATAATGTCCAAGCTAGGGTACGAGCGATTTCTGTTCATCACTCACACACCATCAATGTCGCTTTCCCCGGTCACCCAAAAGCTCGTCGTGTCATTACTCGTCACGAAGTAGCATGTTCATCGTCCTCCAAGGCTTGACGTCCGTGCCTCCACCGCATTGAGCATCTTGGCAATTGATCGTAACAGGATTGGTATGGGACAATGTTCTCCTGAATGTGGTCGGTAGCGCGGGATGCCCAGCACTCTGGATCGCGGATATAGCAGGACCTGGCGCAAGTGGGATGAGGCAATCGATCAGGTCTGGCTTCTCGCACATCCGGACCAGGGAAGATACAAAGGGCGTGCTGTCTGGTGGATGCACCTTGAATACGGCTGTAGAATAAGGGTAAGTCGTTACCGTCGTGGTCGTGGTGGTGATTGCTGGCGGCGCGTCCTCGGCATTGTTGATTTCCTTGTCGGAGCATGCAGAGCCGGGCACACCACAGAAGTTGATGAGACCGCCACTGTGTGAAGGGAGGGTGCTGCGCGGGACGAGGACGGGGGCTGACGCTGTCGTGGTCGCGACGGCGGTCGTCACGTAAAGTGTGCTTGTGAGGATTGATTCTGGTTCCTTGGTTGCTGGAGTATCGAAGAATTTGCCAGGACAAGCCATGCCAGCGACAACGCCGCAAGGTCCAACAGTGTGATGCGTGATTTGCTGAGATTGCCATGGGACTTGTGAATGAGGTTTAGGTGGCGGCGAAGGAGGCTCGGTCTGGTAAGGTGAAAGGGCTGCAATCTGAGCATCGCGCTTGTAGACAGTCTTGAGCGTGGTGGGTGCAAGAACAGGGAGGTCGGCGGAGAAAGTCTTGCCGGCTTTCGGACCGTCAGGATTAAAGTTAAGAGTGCTTGCTGTGGCGGATAAGGTTGACTCTTTCAGCCACCAGGCGGAGGTAGTTTGATCTGCGTATAGAATGCCGGACCCCCGAGTAGTACGAGCTGCAAGACGACGGTAGCCCACGCACTCCATAGCAGGGGTGAGGCCGTCAAACTCGCCCAGGTAGTAACACAGTGACACTACGCAGCCATGAAAGCGCTGGACACGTTAGCCGAAGCTTCAGTGATTTGTAGCTTCGGGTGTGTTTCTCACCTCGTAGTTCTCAAGACTGTTACACATACAGGCGGTCTGGTTGTCAGTACTGGCCGAGCAACCGCTCTCACGTTGAGACTCCCACCAGCAATTGTAGGTGCAGTCTAGACAGCATTAGCACGGCATTGGACCATATCGCGAGAGGTACCTACCCGTGACTGTGTCGCGAGCCAGCAGGATCTCCGTTTTGGCGGCATCTGCACCTCGTCAGCAACGATCCTCCGCCGTGTCAGCATTGGAGAAGCGTACTAGCACTTGCAGTGGCGAAGAGCACGATGACTGCGAGGAGCGCCATGAAAACGCGCAAAAGCTTGTTGATCGTCATCTTGTCCGTTGAACCGACAGAATCGGAGGTTGGAATGATATGGACGAGTGTTGATGCTAGAAAGAGTGACGAAGGTGAGCGTTGTGAGAGAGATGAGGACCAATGGTTGAGAAGTGACGGTGAGATAGGGACCTTTACCGCTAAGCTGTGGCAATATCCGAGTGAGGTAAGAACGTCTCATCGCGCCTGCCATAGTGAGATGTGTTCGCCACGTGCGCTTCACCGCCATGTACAAAGCTGGAGACTTGACACGACAGCAGCAGTGATGTGGCGACAGTGCCTCCTTGGCAGGCATAGATGGTACAAGGTCTCGCCGTTCAAAAGAATAGCAGCTCAATCGCCTCGCCACCTTCCACCCCATACCGCTCCTTGAATTCCGCCCTCGCCAGCAGTTGCACCACTGGACCCTGCGTCTCCTTCATATCAAGCACCCCCCTCTTCTTCTGATCAATATGCGAAGCATCAACCACAATCCTCTCCAGCCCATCCACCTTCAATGTTCCATCATCCAGCAGATCGATAATCCTCTGCGGCGTCCCCACCCCAATCCCCATCCTCGACTTCTGCACCATCTCGACCGCCTCCTTCATCTTGATGTGCTTCGCGAACAGCTTCGTCACCATGCAATCCTTCGTCTGAAATCTCCGCAACGCACGAGTCAGATCTGCTGCTCTCAGCCCTGCCCCAGCTACCACCAAAGTATGCGGGCTGCCTTTCTCCTCGGACGCTTCTGACAGCCTGGGACCTTTCTTCTTCTTCCTCCGAGGCGCGGCATAGAGCTCCACGTAGTCGGCCAGATTCTCCGTCGCTCTTGATTTCTTGAAAGTGCTCGTGTCTTTGATCGCTCGTTCTGTGATGTGAATGTCTTCTGCTTCAACTGAGCTCAGATCTGGTTGAAATCTCTTCGTTCTTTGCGCCAAGTGGTCGGCAAGAAGTCTGCTGTCCATGTGCGCGATCGCATGATTGACGCCTAGCTGCAGATCGAGAGCTTCGTCGTCCACATCCTTCGGCTTCTTGGTCTGCTTTCGCTTCTTCGCTGCTCGTTTGCTCTCCGGTTTTGCATCTTCATCTTCTCGTTTTCGCTTGGTGAGGCTTTGTGGTGGAGGAGTACCAGAGTCGGAGAACTGCTCGACGAGTGGTACGCCGCCATGATTATCCTCTGAATCAGACATGGTTGTGTTGCGATATATTTCTTGCGACAAAATACCAGGGATTTTGTACAGAGAAAGTCGAGAGTGAGCGGACTTGTCGGCCGCAAGAGCCGCATCTCGAGATTTCTCCTACGTATGCGCCTCGACAGAAAGAATTTCTTCGATACAGCACATAGTGAGCCAAGATGCTCACCGAACGCTTCATAGCGTCTATTGGCGTCCCAGAGAAAGCTCCAACAACAAACATCATCAAAGACGCTGGCATTTTCATCCACGAATTCCAACCACTTAACCAGCAACGAGCAGTCTTCAAGAAAAGCGCCACAGCACCGAACTATCTCGCTGTGAGCGAAAGTCACATCTTCGCAGCACAAACGGGCCGATCGGTCGTTCATGTCTACAACCGGGAGAAAGGCAATCATGAGGCTACAGTGCCTTTCACCGAACGAATCACCTGCATTACTCTGGTCTGCGATGATACTGTCCTGGCTCTAGGTACAGCGGAGGGCAGAATCTTTCTATGGGAGGTAGCGACTGGACGACAAGTCACGACGTCCCAAGCACATCTACAAGCTGTGACCGTCTTAGTCGCAGAACCAACCTCGAACTTTCTGCTATCCGGTTCGGCTGACTCTACAGTCCATGTATGGTCTGTCGCTGGTCTCTTGTCCTTTGCCAACACTGGAACACAAGACCTGACACCGTTGAGGACTTTCACCTCTCACCGCGCAGAAGTGACTGCGCTAGCAGTTGGCCATAGCTCCAGCTTCAGCAATTTTGCTGTTTCTGCTTCGAAGGATCAGACTTGCTTGATCTGGGACTTCCATACTGGCAATATCTTGCGGACATACTTGCTACCGGCCTTACCGACATGTCTGACGCTCGATGCGGCGGATAGAGCGGTATATCTTGGTTACGAGGACGGCAGTCTACAACAGCTTGACCTCTACTCTTCGTCTGACGACTCGAAAACATATTTACGAGCAGTACAGGCCGATGCTGAGTCGACTGCAGCACTCCAACCACTCGAGAGCTCCCGATGGCGATCACCAGAGACCTCGAAGGGAGCGGTATACAGTCTCAGCCTGTCCTTCGATAGCTGTACCCTCATCTCGGGCCATCAATCTGGAACGATCATGGCTTGGGATGTGGCGACTGGTCGCGCCCAAGCCAACTTCCTACAAACCCCTCTACCCGGCCCTGTCACGAACCTGGCTTTCCTCCCAGTGACTGGTTTCGCCAGTGAAGCCATGCCGGCCATTCGAGTATTCGCGGTCGTGAAGCCGAAATTTGGGGCCTTTGACAGCAGTAACGGGACGGTACCTGGCAATTATGCTCTCAATGTGGAGCTATGTTCCACGAGCAAGATCCCGGAAGCTCGTGATGGGAAACCTCAGTCACGGTTCCAGCAGGCTTTGACAGCATCGACATTCTCACCAGACCTCCTAGACGAAGGCCTTGCCGAACTCGCTTCGTGGAACAATCGGACTTTGCCTACGGCGAACGATCATGTTGAGGGTGAGTCGGACGACTTCATGGCTCTTGATGGTGGTGAGACCGAGACTCAGCAGCCTTCACTGGAGAAGCAGAATGCAGCTCTTAAGGCTCAATTGGACGCTATGCGTAGGCTTCAGACTGCGAGTTTTGATAAGATAGAGAAGCTTGACGGCGAGCGCAAAGCTTTGTTGCGACAGGAACAGGATCGACTGCGGAAGCGTGGTGCTGAGAGAACGAATGGCGCGGGTGGAGCGCTGTCGTCTAGCGAGGATGAGAGTATGGCCGATGACGATTGACGAGTATCTCCATCTTATCATGGGCTAAAGAAGTCAGGCCAGATTTGCGATTGGTTGAAGTAAGGCGCAGAATTGCCAGAAAGGGATTCTACTTACCCAAACTTTGGCCCACGCGATCTGCTACATTCCATGCCCCACGAACGCAGCCACATATTTGTTTGGACACTGGCGGGCAGGAATGAGTACTTGACATCACTTCAGTCATGCTTTACACCATTGAGATCGACAAGGCTGTTCGAATTGAAGGCCGAGTCGCTCGGTTCAGGCATTCGACTTCTACGACAGCCATGGCAGGAATATGGCTATGCAGTGTTTTAGCAGCTATCACGCTGGTCGACGGCCATCGTATCGCCGCACGGCACCCACACAAGGCCGTTGGGCTGAAGCGACGACTGGAAATACCACCTATCAAGGGACCGCCGCCAGACATTAGTATGGCAACAACGACCACTGGGAGCGTTCTAACGATTATCACACCATCGCCAGGAGCATCGCCTGTACCTGTGACAGAGCAAAGCCAGCTCGTCAAGTCGTACGTCCCACAGTACACACTTTGCGAGCTGCCACCAGTAGCTTTCTCCCCAGTAACACTGGCACCATCTGCTCACCCATCGACGGCTCGATACCACAATTACTCCATCTCGATTCCACCAGGAAATGGCACCTGCTCGACTGTCTATAGCGCAACCCAGACGATGGTCTGCGCGACCACCCTCAGTGACCTCGTGACCACATACCCGGTCACGAATTGCGCACAGAAAATCACCTTCTCCAGCCAGTACGGCTACACTCTGGTGACACCAATCCCGACGGGCAACATTAGCAACGCCACCTATCCCTTCGCGAACAGCACTTCTAACGCCACAGCCACCATAACCCCCGCACCCACCCTCGAAACGAAAACAACCTACTACCTCGCCCCCTGGCAATCCCTAACAGCCGCCACAGCCCCCAAAAACATCATACAAGAAATATGCTCCACCGTCCCCGCCCCACCCGAAATCGGCATCATAAACGAATGCGTGACAAAATACTACATCTGGCACACCTCCCTCGTCACCCACATGACGACCCTCACCACCTCCCTCAACATCAGCACCGTTATCCCGGGCCCCAGCGGCGTCGTCATCTGGGACCAGGTCGTGGCAAATGTGACGGAGGCGTTGACGACGTTTGAGATGACGACGACGTTGGAGCAGGCGTTCCAGACGCATTTTACTACTACGCATGAGATTAGTGCCAGTTTTAGTACCGGGCCAACGGTTAGTCAGACTTTAACTGTGGTGCTTGCTACGCCTACGGCTACGGGTACTGCTTCGTGAGTATTTGTGCCGGGGTTTGACTCGTGTGCCAGTACAGGAGTGGCTGATTATACGCGTAGAGATGATGAGACCACTACGACTACGATTCATGTTACGAGTACGACGTATATCAGGACGAGAACTGTCACGCTTCCCTCGGCGACTGCTTCGGTCTGAGTGAGTATTGCTTGGTTAGCGAGTGGACTGCCTAACATGGATGGGCAAACAGCAATGTGGTGAGCAAGCAAATGTGAGCTGAAAGATGGTGACTGGGTTGACTTCTGATGGTATATTATGGTGATGATCAGTACAGGTAGTGTCTTATAGCTTGCGTACTTCTTCTTACACTATTTATTGACTGCTGTTGGGACAGATGTTTAGGCTTCACTGTGCCCACGGTCACCATGCATAAAATTAATCGACTTTGGACGTGGCTTTCTTCCAAACTTCCTTTCCGACCACACCCTTGAGGTTCTGAACAGTTACTTATCATCGTTACTTCTGCCTCATACTTTGCACCCACCGACAGGCTCCAAGCTTCTGATCAATACCTGTCATGTCTTCTGCCACCCCTCCGTCACCACCGAGCTACTGCGAAACCTCAGGGCCCGCTCAATATGCCCGACATATTGAGCAGTCGCCACCCAGCTCGCGCTCCAAGCCCACTTGTACCGATGACAAGGGCCAGCCATCGATCCACGGGCCAGTAATCCGAGACTTTGCCTACGATCACCATGGTCAGAGCACAAGGAGTCAACGCCGTCCGTCCAAACTAACCACGATCAAGCTTGGACCCGGTATCTACACGAGGACATGCCTGGACTATGCGGAGCTGAAGATACAAGATCTCGGGCCCAGTCCTGGGTTGTACCGGCATCTGCCTGGGTTCCCGATACATGTCTCCGGCACAGTCAGGACATCGGAGAGCCGGGGAAGTGAGCGTGGTAATGGTTCCCAATCTGGACGATGATGGAGTGATGCTTTGCTGACTTTGTATACGTAGCACAGTTGGCGCGCACCCATCAATCTCATCACTCTCAACAGGATGGTCACACCTGTCATGACCGCCAAGAACGAAGACAGAGGCGGCAGACCCTGCGCGAATACCGCACCGCCATCCATCTCGCCATCGCCGCCGAGATCATGCTAGTCATCGTAGCAGGCGGGCTGGTAGTAATCCACGCTTCTGCGATTGCAGATGCCGCGACTTCGCGTGCTCATCATGCCCTTTTGGTATTGCGACAATGCGTGCCAAATACGAGCAGCATAGCCTGGACCGACTGGTCAGCCGGAACTCTTGTGCTGGCTGGATTCGCGGCAGGTGTAGCGGGCTTCAGCATGGTGGGTGTGGCTGTTTTGATACTGTTCTCGTGGGTCGGCGGGAGTGGTGTTGAGGCGGCAGTTCTATCCACAGTGACGAGTGAGTTGACGACGAGTGTCACCTCGACGTCCACCATGCTGCCGGCCTCGGCCACTATGGCCACGATTCCCGGGGTATACAACATTACGCTCCTGCCAAACGTGACTTTGAGTGGTCCATACCAAGCAGATATCTCAGCGGGATCCTGCTACTACCCCAACTGCGTCTACGACACCGTCAACTCAGCCGGCTCCATAGTCTTGCCCGAGAGCTTGCTTAGATTGTTTGTGTACACAAGCACCTTCTTGGTCGTGATCTGGGCCGTCTGCAAAGCCGCCTTTGCCGTCCAAGCCATGATGAACGAGCAAGTTCAGCGGGTCGAGCAGGTCGCGCAAATAAAGCAAGCCAAGCAGATCGAGAAATTCGAGCAAGCATCCCTCCCACCGCCAGAACTCGACATGGAGGCCGATGAGGTCTTCGAGTACGAGACTGGCATGAACAAGGAGACCATCTTCCCGCTCCGAACCTCAGAGTCGAACGATGCCGCGAGGCTGAGCAAGAGGCAGAAGCGCACTCCCTCCGCAATCGGCACGAGCCGTTCGAGAAGTGACGGCAGGGTGTGCACGCTCAAGAAGCGCAAGGTCGTGGTTCCGCGTCGCACGCTGGACGTTGATGAAAGGGTTTATTTCATGCACTACCCTCCTCGTGCAGTCGAGCAGGACTTTCGCTCGTCGCTGTGAGGCGTTGCAGCGATGTAGCCTCTCAAGATAACGTCTGCTGTCGAAAGGTTATCTGAATGTAAGGAACGCGTCGAGGCAGTGCCGCCTACCTTTACGACCTTCATGTAGCATGACACAACGCCCACCAAACACAGTCCATAGTTCTCATCGAGTCATAATACTCCATAGTCAATCCCCTACCATCCCGTATTCCTCCTCACCCCCCCAACTCTCCCCCGTGTAACAGGCTTCTTAACAACCATCCACATCATCACCGCCGTAGCCGCACTTAAACTAAACCACGTGAAAATATACTGCACATGATTATTCCTCAGATTCACCTCCGCCGGCCGGCCAATCGGCACCCCCTTGTCCTTCCGATCCAGACTCATGAGTAGATCCGCAGCCATCGTCTCCTCGATCCAAACCGGCTGACTCCCAACATGTTCAGCCATCTGATAGACATCCGGGAAGTGCCACAGATTCCTCCCCGGATCATTCTCCGGCGTGAAGGAGTTCTTCTTCCACGGCTCCCGCAACAACCCCTGTACCACCACCTCCCCCGTCGGCAGACCCTCTCTTCGCTTCCCCTGCGCAGCCTTCTCCTTACTAATCCAGCCCCGATTCACCAACACCGTCGAATTCCCCTGGAAACCCCTAAACTCCCCCCGTCTATCCAACGGCGTAACAACCAAGAACCCATCCTCCCCGTCGAACAACCGCGGCCCAATCAGCATCTCCCCCTCGTGCCTAAACACCCCGCGGGCATATACCCGTCTGTAATCGAATTCGTGGATCATATCGGGATCTATCTGCGGTGGGAGCGGGAGGGGGTCCCGGACTAAGCGGTCTTCGAAGCGGGCGACTAGGTCGGTTTTCCAGGTTAGGCGTTGGACTTGCCAGCATCCCAAGGCGAAGGAGATGAGGGGAATTGAGGCGAGGAGTGCCAGGCCGTAGCGGTTGTGTTTTCGGCCGGAGCGGACTAGAGTCGGGGGGTTGTCGACGATGGATTTGAAGGTTGGGTCGTCGGCGGGTTGGTGGTTGGATTGGTGGCGGCGGAGGAGAGGTTGTAGTGGTTTCCGAGGGCCAGGGTGGAGACATTGTTGGCAGATGAAGGGGGGGCGGGAGGTTGTGAGGGTCCGGGTAGGAGGTTTTCGGACTGAAGCCCGCCATAAGGGCCTTGATTTGTCCATAATCCTTTTGCCTGGAGGATGCACTTCAGTCTGGTTTAGAGTCGATGATATATATGCGGAGCTCCGGGAATTCACATGCTTACACATTGGTCCGTGCATAGATGACGGAATGGGGATACATACATCTACCTAGACTAACCCGCACCATCTTCCATAATAAGAAGGAACGCACAGCAATGGCAGGTAACAGTATCTTCCACCCCGGAGACCTCCAATCTGGCATCTCCACCGCCATCCAACAACACAAACTCGTCGCCTGCTTCATCCGGGGCGACGACAACCCCACATCTTCATTATGGGAACAGGAATGGCTGGCCGAATACGCGGAGATTATTGCCGAGAAAGCTGTGTTGCTAAGGATAGAACATGGGAGTCAGGAAGCTGGGTTCTTGGGGGCATTTTGTACGATTGAGAGGGCGCCGGCGTTGGTGGTAATACATAATGGGCGGGTGCTGGAGAAACTGGGGGCGGAGGTGGGGAAGGAGGAGTGGGAGGAGAGGGTGTTGGGAGCGTTGGGGCTTGGGGGTGGGATCGAGGAGGAGGAGGAGGAGGTGGAGGAGAAGAGGGTGGGGGAGAAGGAGGTCAAGCTGGGAGATGATACGGCTACGGGTGATGTTGCACAGGCTGTCTCTCAGGCTTCGGCCGCCGTCACATCTGCTCTCTTCCCCCAGTCGTCGTCATCATCGTCGTCAACATCACAACCACAATCGCAATTACAACAAGAATCGTCTCAAACACCCACCACTCTCTTCCCCGACCGCTCCGCCCGCCTGGAAGCCGAGAAGGCGCAAAGAGATGCCGACGAGAAAGCAGCACGCACAGCACGACAAGAGGCCCGACGAAAAGAAGCCGAAGAAGCGTACCAACACCACCGAGGCGACAAAGGCAAAGGCCGAGCTACAGATGCTCCCGCGACGGGGGATCCTGATAAAGCCCGCGCAAGAGACGCCTGGCTGTACCAACAGAAACTGCGGAAGGACGAGGCGAAGAAGGAGAAAGAGAGAATACTAGAGCGTATCGAAGCGGATAAAGCAGAACGGCGCCTTCGTGCTCAGCGGGCGAAAGAACCCACCTCCTCAGCAGAAGCACAGGAGTCTCCACTCCCTCAATCCCGCCTCGCAGCCCAAACCCGCTCAGCAGGCGCAAGCGGAACCTGCGCCCTCCTCATCCGCCTCTTCGACGGCTCCTCCGTGCGCGGCAAATTCTCCACCTCCAACACCCTCGGTCGAGACGTCCGAAACTGGATCAAGGAACAAGCTCCTCAGGGCAGTGGAGGGGCGGATATCCCGTTTACCTTCCGGCAGATCCTGGCTCCGAGGCCGAGTCGGAGTATTGAGATGAGTGAGGAGTTTCACACCCTGGCTGATTTGGAACTGGTGCCTAATGCTACGCTTGTCCTTGTTCCTGTTGCGGGGAGCGTGTCTGCTTATGCCGGTGCTGTGGGAGTGGGGGGAGATGGATCTTGGCTAGGCTGGGGCTATGGCCTTGCTTCTTCCGCTGCGCAACGGGCTTCGTATTTCCTTCCGTCTTTTTCACGCTTATATCTCGGTGGGACGGGGGATCCGGAGGAGAGGGGGAACTCGGAGGGGGCGGCGCAGGCCGGGGCGGATAGTAGTAGTGCTGGCGCAGAAGGGATCGGTCTTGGTGCTGGTGCTATTGGGGGGAGGGTGAGGGTGAAGACCTTGGCGGATCAACGGGCGGAAGCGGCGAAGAGGCAGAAGAGGACGGAGTTTTATAATGGGAATTCCTCCGCTTTCGAGGGCAGGAAGGGGGATGACGGGGAGGATGATGAAGTCGCAAAGTGAAACTCGGGCGGCGGCGACAAGACTCCAAGGCTCGATTCGATGTTGGCGTGGCAAAATCCGTGCGCATTCTTCCGAGGACGGCGAGCTGGGCTAGCCTTTCAATGTAGGGATATATGTACGACTACGACTACCATATCATCACGACCAAATGATGATGTATGTTCCTAAGCATGGTCCACAAGCACCACCTCCCTCATCTCCCCCTCAAACCCTCCTCCCCCGATCGTCTGCAACGGCGCCGTCATAGCCATATTCGCCCAAATGAAAAACTCCCCATTCACCCCCAACTTAGTCGTGAACTCCATTTCCTTCCCTCCATCAACAGAGAAGAATGTCTGGTTCCCTCTCCCGATCAAAGTCGCCTGACTCCAACTGTTGAGGGGGAGGGTATAGTTTAGCGCAAAGGCATTTCCGGCGGAAATCATCATTACTTGCGTGCTTGTGCCGTTGCCTAGTCGGAGCTGACTGTCCGGGCCGGTAAAGAGGGGGACGTTGTAAACGGATGGATTGAGGGAGAAGGAGAGGGTGTAGTTTTTTCCTTTGGAGGTTAGGGGGGTGGTGAGGGTGCATGTGCCGTCGAAGAGGAGGCTGGACTTTGCTGTGGTTGTGCAGTTGGTGTGGCCATTATAGTTGTTTCCTGAGAGATCTTGCACGATGCCGTTGTCGCAGTCTTTGGTGAGGTCGTATTTCAGGATCGTGGACGATTTGGACGGGATAGTGCGGTCCAGATTCTGGCCCGGCGCAGCCGCTTGCAATTTCTCGAAAATGGCATCATATTGCTCCTCCTTCAATTTACCACCCCATTGCTTATCCGCTAATGCTGGAAGCCCATTTCGCCACGCATCGTATGCTTCCAGGTACGTGGAAGTATTATACCCGTAATCGTTCCACTGAGCTGCGATATGGCCAGGCACGTACGGACTATCGCGAGGTGGGTTGTTCGTAGCATTATTAGGATCGAAGATATTAGGTGCGAAGGCTCCACCGAGAGGGTTGCCGTGGAAGATGAGGGTTTTGTTGAGTTGTTGGGCGTAGCTTCCTGAGTATTTTTGGACGAGGTAAAAGTGGTCGTCGGAGTTGATCACGCTGTATTGGTTGTTGATGTAGTCGAAGACTGGGTTATCTGCTCGATGTTAGAGATTTCTTATGGCCATATGCTTCGATCAGGATGAACGTACCTTCAAAGAACTCCCAGTGCTGGATCGTGACATCTTTGCTGATATTGTTGGTGTAGTTCGCTTGCGGCGGGAAAGTGCCCCAGATACGTACCGATTTCCCGGAAACGCTGCGGATGAAGTCGTTCATTGCGTTCACGAAAGTGTTGTACACAACAGCCAGCGCATTTTTGCTTAGCTGCGAGTCCACGTATTCATCAGCGCCGATGTGGACGACCTTCGACTGGAACCAAGGCAGGAACGTCTTCCAGATCGTCTCCATTTGAGGTATCGTGTCCGGGTTCGAAATGTTGAGCAGATCAATTTGTCCTTCTAGTGCCAACTCAGGCTTCCATTGTGATATGACCAGAGCATGGCCTGGTGCTTCTATTTCTGGAATGACAGTCACGCCTCGAGCAGCGCAGGCGGATTGTATGTGGTCAAAGTCCTGTAGAGTGTAAGATTCATTGGCATACTTGTTCAGCCCAGCAACAGCAGGGTCATCGGATAGTAGTCGGAATCGAGCGTACAGCTCGAGCTGCCGCTCCAGAGAGTAGATGTCGACGTTGTTGTACAAATTATCACTGAGATGCAAGTGAAATGTATTTTGTTTCCAAAATGACGTCCAGTTGCACATCTCGACCAAGAAGGATGGTGGGTAGTAATGCCGGCCAGCATCGAGCTGATCAAAGCATTAGCTAGAGAGTCATATCCAAATGAAGGACAAGATGCGTACGAAGACACCTCTCGTGTTCCATCCTGGACTGTCGACACCCGAACCAGTCGATATACTCCCATTCTGTAGCACAGCCTGCTGTAAGAGCGTCCTTGTACCCCACCAGACACCAAGAGGACTAGCTCCAGTCACAGTGATATTGTTTTCAGTGATATCGAGTCTGTAAGCTTCAGATGTCCATCGACCGGCGGCGTCAACGAAGTCCGAGCAGTTGTCGAGGGTAAGTATGATGGACAGCGCTTTCGTCTCGTGCCAGTGCCCTAGACCACACGACCGTCCTGTAATGTGGGTGAGATCTTCTTGGAACGTTCGCGCAAAGTCGTTGAGAGTTGGTGGAATTAGTGTCCAGCCGTTTGTGTCCGTAGCATTGCCATAGCGAGGGTCTACAACGATCGATTGAGTCTGATGAAAGTCGTAGTGTCCTGCTGCTGAAGTGACAAATGGTACAGTCGGTATACCGACCAGATCAGCTACCGTCAAAGAGCAGCAAAGACTGATGGTCAACCAAGCTGTGATTCCTGCCATGGCTGCAGAATATGGACAGGAGATTCTCTGTTATTAAACACAAGAAGAAACAGTACTTAGCCCGGTCTCTTATCAATATGGGAAGTAGCATAATAGGATTCAGATAGTCTGCTGCAACATACTGATTGTATGCGCCATGATCGACTTTGGTCAATGGTACTGTAGCGAGGTGGTGTTGCGGGTGGGGCTTGATGGCTGAGGGGTACCTGCATGGTCGTGGGCTCGGACAAGCAATAGCCGGCACTGATACGAGTGCTCGAAGTCTATCGATGAACTGACGTTACAGAACACGGGTCGTGTACTCATGTCTCTCGAATTGTGACGATGTAATGGTACGTTCGTGCCGATGCAGACATGATTATACAGTACAGTGGTCTGGCGACTGCTTCGAGGTTCGACGAGAAGGTGCTGCCGTGGGTCGGCGAGCCAGTGATTTTCCGAAGAGGAAAGGAACTCCCAGCCATAGCACTCGTGATCGATTCGCATGGTCGTAGATTAGCTCGAGGCTGAAGGAGGAAGCCAGAACTCGGGACGTGAAGATGACAGCCATCGGCTCCACTCTTTGGCCCGAATCTTCGATTTTCGTGCCAGCGCTCGGGACAACGTCGACATCATCATCACTTCGGCTCGACCATATCAATAACTATATGGGAGCACTTGAAGTCCACATGGGAGCATTATTATGGCTTTGACGGAACACAGCTCGGAGCTGCACACCTTGCTCGACAAGCTTGATGACCTATGGGAGCAGCACCTCAACCTCGTAGATGTATACCAGGAGGCTCAGACTGCTTTGGCCAAACACTTGAGCAAGGTCGACATATCCAACACACTTTGATCGCGCGTTCCAAGCCTGACATATTTGTAGGGCCACTTCTCCCTCGCCCAGGCGAACTTTAGATCTCCTGGTCGAGGTCGCTACGGAAAGGACTATTATGACGAACGTATGAAGCCATCCAGAGTAGCTCGTATCAAAGAGAGTAAGGACGGCCGCCTGGAACTCTCCGTTCACGAGACGAAGATAAGGACGAAGACAGTGCCTTCCGCCACGATAGCTCTGGAGAAGCTGTCCCTAGGTGCATCTGCGCAGTTACCCACGCCTTCCAACAGTCCGGAGCCAGAGGCAGAGAAACCAGAAGCGGAATCTGGTGACCACGACGAACCAGATGAGACGACCAAGGATGATACTGTCCCAGAAGCACAGTCGACTCCGCGAGATCCACTACACTGGTTCGGCATACTTGTCCCACAGGAGCTACGAGCGGCACAGTCGTCCTTCTCTACTGCTACGGACGGACCAGTGATCGATGCTGTGAATGCATCTCGTCGACTGCGTGAGTCAGAGGTTGAGATTGGAAGGACAAGGAAGTCGATTAAGAAGGCTGAAAAGGCTACGACTGGGTTGCGCGAACAGTCTGCTCAAGTGGTATAAAAAGCAGAAGCAACACGTGGAGAGGGGAATCGTGATGAAGCATCAGATATCTGATCCTGAGCTCGACTGCCGTGCGCTCAAGCAAAAGCATCAGCAACCACCTTCTCAACCTCCCTCCGACTCATCTCCCTAACACCAAGAAGCTCATTATCATTCTTGCCACTAAAATCGCCCCCGTAGCCCTCAGTATAGATACTAGGATACAACAAGTCAACCATGATCTTCCCCAGCTCCTCACCCGAAGGACTATTGCCCAGCGCCGCCATCGCCTTCTGATACCAGTCCTCCGAAGTCACTCTCTCGACCTTCCAGTCTTCTGTCCCACTGCCTTTCTTCGCCATTTGAAGGAGCTCATTTTGCGTGATAACTGTGTCTTGGACGTAGACGGCGCGATTCTTGGTCTTATCGAGATGCTGGAAGACGCCTACCACGGCTTTTGCTACGGTGGCTAGGGTTGTGGTGCTGAACGGCTGTTCGCCTTGGTCGAAGATCGTGATTGAGTGCTCTTTCATCTTGAGCAGGAAGTCGTATTGCAGGCCCCAGTCGAGGAAGACGCCGTTGCGGACCATTGTGTAAGTGAAATTTGGGTTTGCTTTCGCGGTTTCAATCATCTTGGCCTCAGTCGCTGCTTTGTAGCCGTATACTGGCAGTGCGCGAGTCTTGGAATTGGCCATATTCGACCCAAACTCCGCTGGTAGGAAACGCTGGACTCCGGCATTGGCGGCGGCTTCAATTAGTGGGTTTTGTTCTCCCGTGGCTGTAGAGGTGATTGTTGAGACGACGCCGAGGTGGTTTTGCAAGGCGGCAGAGAGGGAGGAGACAGAAGTGTAGTCGACTGTTGCGTACTTGACGTCCGCGTCGGATGGAAGGTCCAGTGATTTGGGCTGCGAGGAGCGAGTGAGGACTGTGACGGGGTAGGATGCTGCGACCAGAGCGCGGATGACATGGACGCCTAGGCTGCCTGCGCCGGCTACCGCTATGCGTTGGGTTGAGGAGGGCATGATTGTGGAGTGATGTAGACGAGTACAACGTTGATGGAAAGTTGGCTTGTTTGATTGGGAATGTGTCTAAACCGTACATATATGTGCTCTCAAGCGGTCAGTGGAGTCTGGAGGTTATTGCACACTACACCATGGCAATGGAGTCGGTAAGCATTGCAATACCAGCGGTGGATGTAGCTCGATCCATAACTATGTCCGTCGTGAGGTGTCCACATCACCTCAGATGAACTCCCAACCGACCATTGTGGTTGGTCGCCGGAGCTACAAAAAAATTGTTACAGCCAGTCCCGCTTTGTAATCCTGGCTTTCGGCCCCGACTGGAGGTAACACAGCCGGCTGTACCTGCAGCAAGATCCAACTTGACCTAGATGAGCGACTCACCAGAACAATCCTTCCCAAAATGGAAAGGCCCAATTATGTGAGGCGCATTTATGGTGTTTGATATGGTGTAAAGATGCTGCATTGACCAGCCATACTCGACTGCTTGGCCTTCTTTGGAATATCGGCTGTTAAGCGAAGTCTCGGCAGCCGCTACGGCAACGTCAGACATGCCAGACGCACTTACCGCTTGATCAAAGGTCTGGAGAGCGGACTTGCCCTCCTGAATCTGGTGCGGCATGAACGCTGGTTAGCATACTATCGTGAAAGTAAATACCATGAGACTGCTTGATACGGTCCACCGCAAGCAAGCCAAAAGCGCCTTATTCGTAGTGTTGGGCCACAGAGCATTCATAGAGCATCCATGCATGCGGCACTACTGCTGACGAGCGAGCTACCACGGATGGCGAGAGAGACACAATCACGTACTAGTGGACGAAGTATGGAAAGCTCTTCGATCCTGGAAGTATCTCATGCGAATATGCGGTATTCATGCAGTGTATGTGCATGTCAAGAACTTCTTGACTCTTCTTAACGTTAATTGAAGTTGTACAAATCGCGATAATGATTGAACGTATGATAGCGCTACAAAGGACGATGCTTGCGAAGTCGTATGACTCTCTGGAAAGGGTGTCAGCCGTCATTGCATAGCACAAGTAGTGCAATGACAAGTCTAGCAGCCAGTGATGTGGACTATGCAGGTCCATCGCAGTGATGAAACCTAACGCGTGATGTATAGTATTACAATGCTCTATCTAATGCTACAGCAAGCATACCGCCACGCATTCGGCACAAGCCGGCGAGAGCGTGTATATGCGACTGAACCGCGCGTATCGGCTCATCACCCCTCTCACAGCTTCACACCTTCAGTGAGCCTTCGCACTCGACTTCAACCCAGCAGCTTTCTCCCCCGCCGGTTGAATCCTCGCCATCATCTCCTCCTTCGTAATCAGATGATCAATCCGCTCCAACAACCCCAACAAACTCTTCATATCCCCGGACCACTGATTCAACACCTCATCCGCATCCCTCATCTTCTCAAAACTCACAATCTGCGCCGGGCGATCGATACGAGCGTAGATGGTTTTACTTACCACGAGATCGGAGATGTATTTCTCGGTTTCCTTGGCGGGGAGGTCGAGGAGGGAGGTCAGGCGTGGGAAGGTGATGCGGGTGTAGTATTTTGCTATCACGCGGACGTTGTGCTCGATGACGCGTTTGCGAAAGTCTTGCCAGCGTTGGTGGGATTTGGGGTCGTCTTTGTTTTCGGAGGTGGTGAAGATGTCGGTGGAGGTGAGTTGGGGGCCGAAGTTCTTCTGGATGCTTGGCCAGCGCATAAGTTCTGGGACGGTGAAGAGTTTCAGAAGTGAATGTTCGGTGGGGCAGGAGGTAGGAATGCGCGTGTCTTGTGCTATGCGGTGGAGGAGGTCGTTTTGTTCGTTGTCGTAGGGTGCGAGGAGGATGAAGTAGATTACACGCTGTAGTGACGCCTTGAGGTGCTCTGGGTTCTCTTCCACGGCTTCGGTGTCCAGGACTTGACGGTAGTGCTTGCAGGCTTCAAGATACTTGTCGTCGTGCTTGGCCAGTGTGATCTGCTGCTCGTAGAACCGCAGCTTGAGGTCGGTCACATCATCCTCCTCGGGGTCGGCATTCGCATCCTCGCCCACCGCTGTATCTGCCTGCTTCCGTGCCTGCTCCTCCTTTTCCTTCTTTCGCTTCTCGATCTCCTCTGGTGTTCGCTTCGGTTTGCGATTGAAGTATCTTGTGCTGATTTTGCGGCTCAAGATGCCTGCTTGTGTCCAGTCGCTGTCGTCTATGCACAGAGATACCTGCTCGAGGATGAATTCGGTCTTCTCTCGCCTCGACATGGACCCGAAGGTCTCGACTTGCAGTTCGCAGAGGATGTCTTTGGCAGATGTGATGTCTTTCTGCTCGCGCTTGATGTTGGAGAGGATGCGGGTGACGCGCGCTCGCTCGACCTCGACGAAGATCTGCCAGAGCATTAGTCAATAAACATATATAACGGCATAGTGAGAATATCATCCTTACCTTCCCCTCCGTCACCGTCCGTAGCGTCTCGATGACTGTCAGCTTAGTATCCTGACTCGGCGCATCGTCCAAGAACCCCATCACCACCTGCACCATCTTGGTGATGGCCTGCTTGAGCTGCCCATGCTTCTTGCTCAACAGCAACACCTGCTCATTGAGCAGGCTCCAGTCGCCACTCTCCTTACATATCGTCACAATCTTCACGATCAGCCGCGATGTACTGGGCAGGTCGGAGCTCTGTCGTGTCTGCTTCTCTAATGCGAGTAGGCGGTCGATGGCCGCTTGTGTTTGGCCATTTGAGGCGAGGGATTCGGCTTCGGGGATGGCGCTGTCTACTTCCTTGGTGTAGTCCTTATCTGCCTTGAGCATTGTGCCGTCGGCCATGATGGAGGGGATGTTGAGTTGTAGTTGTGGCGGTGGTGAGTGTAATGTGTGAGGGACAAACAATGTTGCTTGCAAAGGCAGCTCTGTGATGCGTGGTGTCGGCGTTCGGAGCTTTGCTCACGTGCTTCGAAAATCTTGATGCCTGGTTCGTGCCTGAGACGCGACACACCCTCCTTAGTCGCGAGGCACAGGAACGGCATCTTGATCTCGACATGTTCAGAGCATGACGCTGGGCAAAGATAGCGAGACATATCAGTAATGCTGACATGCTCTCTATCCCTCGCCGAGCTACCTTGTCTAGCTTGGCCACCGTGATAAGCTCCACACGCCGGTCGCCACCGCTTCACCATACTCTTGGGACGAGTACTAATCCAGCCTTTGCGTTGCAACGATGGTCAAATCTATCAACATGTGCATCTCCGTTTCCCATAACTCCACGGGCTGGGCTAGTAGTCTCCGCATGCTATCCAGTACCAAGCAGCCAAAGCACTCAGGCGAAGCGTTTTCAGAGCGGCAACGCCTCGACTCGGACTGTGCCCCGGGCTACAAAACCGGCCGCGAGACCATGGACAGCAATCGATGACGAAAGTCTGGTGCAGTTGCGTTCCGCCGAGCTGACGAACGGCGAGATTGGTCGACGACTCGGTCGCACGCGTAGGGCGATAGACCACAGAATACATGCCCTCGACCTCCCTCGTCGAATACTGACCAAATGGTCTCCGGAGACGCTGGAGACGCTGGAGGATCTCTGCCGCCAGGGCATGACTAGTGAGGCGATCGCAACAACGATGGGGGCGTCTGTGAAACGTATCGAGATTGCCCGCTCTCGCTACCTGCGAGCCGCAATAACCGAAGGATCGAGTTGGGGGCCTGCAGATCTCGACAGGATTCAGCAGATGAGGGAGGAAGGTCGCACGTTGGAGCAGGTGGCGGAGGCGATGAGCATCTCGCGCTCCGTCTTGGTGCGTCTGATCAAGCAGTACCTACCACGATCTTCTCGGTACGATTCCACGAGGAGTGACACAGGAGTCGCAGAAGTCAGCCGTCTTAGAGCTGTCAAGCTCACAGCTATTCAGACGACGGACAAACTTTCAGGTCGATCTGTGGAAGGCGTTCGCAAGCAACATATACCGAGAGCACCTCTCTGGTCAGACAAGGAAAAGGCGACGCTGCGTGAATTGCGACGCCAGGGACTCTCTATAGCTGACGCCACCACGAAGATGCCGGGGAGGACGTTCAAAGCAGTGGAAGCTAAATGGTATCGGACCCCCGGTGGACAAATACCGATCCTAGGAGCCAAAGTTGCATCGGCCACACGACTCGGCCAAACTCTCGGACAGCCCGTCAGCACGGCTCTGCACGCCCGCCATCTTTCTACCTTACGACATGGTGGACAGAGAACTTCGCCACAACCGCCTTGTCGGACTTTTCACCGCTCGGTCAGGGTGACTAACAGGACTGAGAGTACAGAGTCGAAGAAACAAACACCATCGCGAGCCGGGAAACTTGAAAGAATTGAATAGACACCAGAGGAGCGAGCAAATCTCCTACAGCTTCACAAGTCTGGTGTGTCGGGAAACGAGATTGCTGAGAAGCTTGGGCGCTCAAGGGAAGCGGTTCAACATCAAATGAAAGTCCACGGGTTACAGTCGCCGCCACAGCCATGGTCCGAACAGGATTTCAAGAAAATTGAAAGGCTTTGTGCGTGTGGGATGAGAAATGGAGAAATCGCCGCAATTATGGGTACTACCAGTCGTCGCGTTAGACAATGCCGGAGTTACCGTGTGAGCGATCCTTTGAGGAAGGGACCAAGCTGGACGCAGGCAGATGTCGACAATATTCAACGGCTGAGGCAGGAAGGTCGCACTTGTAAAGAGATCTCATCAATGCTCAACATCAGTCCTTATGGTGTCACAAGACTGATCCGCTATTATCTTCCGCGCAGCGAGCGCTGCTCTGTTCAATGGACCCCAGCGGAGACCGCACAAATGCACAGTCTTCATGTCGCAGGCCTCAAGGCCCCCGCTATCGCTAAGAAGACTCCCAGACAGATCCCCAGCAGCAGTCGAAAAAATGGTCTTCAGGCGGAAGGGGCAGACACGTCATTATTGGACTGTAGAGAAGCTCAACACTCTCCACGACATGCGCAGTCGAAGTCTAAGTTATAGCGAGATCCAAGCGAAGATGCCCCGGCGAACGATTAGCTCTTTGGCGTCCAGGTGGTTGAAGATCGCAAGCAGAAAGGGACTGATGATTGAGGATCGTAACAATGAATTCCGCCAACCTAAGTACGGCACGAAAGATGTAAGTTGATAAGACACAGGTGTGTTTCCTCGGGTGGTGGCAGAGCTCGCACGACCTTTGCAGCGAAACGAATGGCATCAGTAAGCGCTGAGCTGCGACCGAGTTATCAAGGCGTGAGGTATTCGCCGACAATGATCAGAACTTGCGCTGCGTCTTCGCCTCGGGCTCATGGAATGAGCGAGCTTAGCAAAGCTCTGCTATACGCCACAACAGCGTGCTTACACTTACTAAGCAACGCTAACCCCAACTTGATGCGTATTCGTTTGAAGACTTGTACGCCACGCCGAACATGCATCGACTGCAGAGCTGAGTGGGACTCTGAAACCATGCATCGCTCGAGTGATACTTAAACTCGCGACGCCTCATCTCAGTACCGGGGAGCTTCATTCCTACTACCAACAGTACCAGCCATCAAGATGGACACCAACGCCAAACAAGCCGTGATTGAGACAGTCTACAAACTAGCCTACGCCCTGGATGCCCTAGACGAAGCAACACTCTCCCAAACCTTTACCAACTCCTTCCACCTCGACATCTCAGCCCTCCTCGGTGTTCCAGCTAAGGACATCACCGGCACCGAGTACTACCAGCTCGCCCGCAAGAACCTAGGCGGCTTCGATGCAACACAGCATCTTCTCAGCAATCCTCTCGTCACTTTCTCCAGTCCACAGGAGGCACATGTCAAGGTTTATATCTCGGCCTTCCATGGGATCGTGACTGAGGGGAAGACGGAGGGTGCGACGGCGAGGGTGTTTTGGTTGATTGATCTTGTGAGCAAGGATGGGGAGGAGTGGAGGATCAAGGGTATTAAGGTTCAGCTTGTGGCTCCTATGGATCATTTAGAGGTCTTCAAGATTGGGCATGAGCGTGGGGTGGCTGGACAGTTGCGGAAGGGTATTTGATGACGAGGACGGCCAGTGAGGAGGATATCCGGTCAGGCCCATGATCCTGCCGCGGGAACGATCGTGTGTGGCGGTCTATACTGGCGACCTGAGGCCGTGTCGTAAGCATATCTGGACGCTCGTTATGGCTAGGCCGCTCGTCTTTGATACTTCAGCATTATGATGTAGATATTATTCAATGAAGCTCAGCCTCAACATTTACCAATGCTTGTCGTGCGGCTGAGGTTCGATCTTCCAAGAATGGAGACTGGTGAAGTGTTACACGGACGTTCAGTAGACCTCACTTGAAGGCCAGAGCACCCTCCCACCCCAAAGCGGAAGGAGGCTAGAAGCATGTGAAAAGAGTGCTCCATTAAAATTCGGGGCTAGATCGTGTCTTCCCGAACTGCATCATCCAGCACATATCACTTTACTTCCTCCAGAACTTTCGTATATACAGCCCGTTCGACCTTCGTAACCATCTAATTGATAACCGCTTTTGTTCTACAGAGGTACATTGTCAGTCAGCTCTTACATAGCACACGAAACACAGCCATTGGCTCGAAGCTAACGATTTCGGGTTAGTGACTTCGACATACGGCTTACAGTGCAGTGGAGAAGCTACGACATCGACCAACTTTCGGGCCCGAAGGAAAGAACATAAAAAGCATCGAGTCTTGGAGGGTTTAATCTCAATCAAAACACGAACCATCAAACAGCAATAATGCCAGGCAAAACTCTCCTTGTCCTTGGCTCCGGTCCAGGCATCGGCGTAGGCGTCGCCTCCACCTTCGCCGTCCGAGGTTTCACGCACATCGCCCTCGTCTCTCGCGATGCTTCTCGCCTCAAGGAAGACCAGGGAAAGGTTTTAGACGCTATTCAGGAACGAGGGTATTCGTGTCAAGTCAAGACTTGGGCTTGTGATCTTACGGATGCTGGGCAATTGAAGAAAGTTCTTGGGGAGGTGGAGGGGTTTGGGGATTTGGAGTGTTTGTTGTTCAATGCGGCAAGGGTGGCGGGGAAGCCACCTTTGGAGGAGAGTGTCGAGGCTATTAGAGGGGATTTTGAGGTTTGTTGTTTTGCCACTCTGCACGTCCTTTGCATGGGGGTTGTGATGCTGACGGTATGTCCAGCTGACGAGTATTGCTCTTTACAACACAGCGCAGTGGGCTATCCCGCTGCTCAAAGGGAAGTCGGGCTCTGATCGCTCGCCTTCGTTCTTCGTCACCAGCACGACGTCGTTGTGGAAGGAGCCTGTACCTGCTCTCATGTCCTTGTCTATGGTCAAGTCTGCTCAACGTGCGATGGTGTTGTCTTTGCACGCACACTATGGCAAGGATGTGCACATCGCTCTTCTCAGTGTAGGAGGTGTGGTGAGCCCGGACAAGATCAATTTGACGCCGCAACATATTTCGGATCGGTGCTGGCACTTGTAAGTGGATGAAACCGTTTGCCAGACCTCGATGGATATTATACTAATACGATAAATGCAGATACAAACAGCCTAAGGACAAGTGGGAGCGGGATGAGATGATTGATGTTGCTGAGGGCGAGCAGGTGGGCTGATATGGGAGTTGAGGTGCCTGCACATCTACCGATACTGTTGCACCGAGGCTTACGTCTTCACCTGTGAAGACTTATGAGAAGTTCAGGAGCCTAGATGGTTGATTGCATACGAAACTCAGTCTCAAGACTCTTGCCAGCGATGTCCAAAGGCTTCTCGATGTCCATAGCAATTGCTGTTGAAAGTATTAGCAGATATTCAAAACCCATGATCTGACCACTTGTTCACTTACCAACGGCTTTCGCGATACCGTCGTCGGGCGTCACATTCTTCCACTGATGCATCACCGCCCTCTGCACCACCGAATCCCCAGCCTTCAACGTCCTGACCTCTCCACTATCAAGACGTAACTCCATAACCCCCTCAAGGATGATCATATAGTCCAGTGTCAGTGTCCGATGCATTGGTGAGGATGAACTGGCCGCGAACGAGACCATTGCGATGGCCGTTCCGTTGGATGGACACAGGCCAGTGGCGATTCCATTTCTGCGGTCCTGGGCATACTTGTCGATATCGTCTTCGCTACCAACGGACGGGATGGAGGCATGAGTGCTGTACAGGAGGTTCAGCTCGCCGTTGGGGATGGGGAGGGCGTTGTGTGTTGTTGGCACTTTGTCCGAGAAGACGGAGTTGCCTTTGCTGTCGTGTGTTGTGATGTAGTTTGCCATCGCGGTGGTCGGTTTACTAGTTTCCGCTTTGAGAACACTTGATCGGGGCCAGGGGTGAAAGGTGATAGGTCTGAGGTGACGAGGGAGATGTGTTTGAGGTAGTGTACTTGACTCTACTTATACTTCACCTTTGGCTGTAGGCTTCCATCGTCGTCCCCCGATGGTCGGACTGACAATTGTCCCCTCAAAAGCTTCGTGATCCTTCCGGCATGTTACTCTGATGTTTGGTTGCTTTGAGTATCGACTTTGAGAGTCGGCAAATCCTCAGCGAACTGCATGGTAGGGCAGGGGAGAAGGTGAAGGCACGACGGAGGAATGGTTTGCAGAACATGTCGGCGTCGTCGGCTCCGATCTCACCGTCCCGAGATGCAGCCGAAGCAGGGCAATTAAAGCTTTCGCAAGTGGAGACAGCAGCATCATCAGCCCACATGGAAGCCACTTGGTCTCGTGGTTCACCAGCCGCTGTGTTGAGCAGTAATTCCTCTTGAGCACTATCCTAGTACGCTGGTTTCAAAGGTAGGTGGTTCTTTTACTGATTATTTGCTGCACTGGGTACTTCGTCAAGATGAGCGGACCAGCTCCACGAGTCTCGACTTTTACTCGCACGCTCCCCTACCACTCCTCTACATACTTCCGAGCCATCACAGAAGCCTCTGCCTATCACACTTTCCTTTCTCAGGTCATCACCAGCACCGTCGTCTCGAAGGACGCCCAGGGTCTACCTAAAGTAGTCAAGCTGAAAGTCGGCTATCCTCCTATTGGAGTCGAAGAAGAATGGCGCTGCACAATGAAATTCGACCGTAGCGCCGGAACAGCAGAGCTGAGATGCAACACCGAAGGCGGCGCGATCGAGACGGTGGTGGTGAAATGGAAAATCACCCCGGCACCTTCGGCGACGAAAGCAGCTAAGACGACGACGGCAGAGCTTACACTCGAGCTGAAGTTTAGTGGCATGCTCTATGATCAGATGTTTGCGCTTTTGCCTAGTAGTGTTCCAGAGAAGCTCATGGAGTCTTTTGAGGAGAGGACGGAGGTGCTGGATGGGATTGAGAGGAAGGAGAGGGTTGCGCAGATGAAGGAGAAGGCTAAGGCTGCTGCGGCCAAGAAGGAGGGAGCGAAGGGTGTTGGCTCTGGGACGAAGGAGACCACGAAGAAAGCTGAGCCTGTGAAGAGCGCGGTTCCAGCCAAAGTACCGGCCAAGGTTGTTGACCCGGCAAAGAAGGTTGCGCCGAAGAAGACAGAGGTCAGACCTGGCAAAGCTGCTGGTACATGAACAGATGCCAGGTGATTAAAAGAGAGCATAAGCCTACTCCGCAGACACTACTTCGGCACTTTCGACAGCAGTTCGACATGGTAATAACTGCTCGGATCCCGCATCAGCTACAGGAAAGACTAGATGCCCAAGGATGTATGTTCTAACCTAGAAAGATACGAGCTAGAACGCAATGGATGTCCGAACTATGATAATCTCTAGCTCCGGCCAAATATCGTTACATGGTCAGGTCTGGCCACTTAGGGAACGAGAGAACGTCGACGAGTCGTTACAAGTGGTCGAATCCCCTTAAGCTCGATTCTGGGAATTGCGGGCAAGTTGGAGAAGCTTGGGATGCGAGTGCAGGATGTGTATAGAAGACTTGTGCAAAATGTGCCTTCATACAGCTACAGAGGTGTCGATCGAGTGCTCAATCGCGAGACTGGAAAGTCCTGTCTAGACCGTTCATTTGGAGCCAGCTATTCTGATGTTAGGATCTCCCATAGCTCGTGTAATATACACTGTGTGATCTCCTGTCCACGCCTAGAAGCAAACGCAGATCGAACTGCTCGCTTATGAAATCGTGACTTCCCTACATGCGTTAGCGCGCCATGCGCGTCATTGCTTGTTTCTGTTTAGGTTAATCGTGCCACGAATTAGACAGGTGATGATCTCGCTTCCCAGATGTGAGCAGGGCAGCTGCCCGTGAGCTAGCTGAGTTACCACTACTTCTTGCCAGCCCATCATGTCTCACACTTTGCGCCTTCTCGCAATCCTGGAGCTTTGCCAGGTCATGCCGACAGTCGGCAATCTACGCTCGACACCTCGTCCACATCCTGGAAAGCCACCACCAGCACGGCCTAGCTGAGACGGGACCAGCGCTGTCCTGATAACACTCGCTAACATACTGGTTGCGGAAGGCCTGCCTGCAAAACACACCCGCCAGCATGTCTACCATCGATCCTGGCATGCAGGATACAGTCACAGAAGCCGAACACGATGCCAAAGCCAAACACGGCTCGGGTGACATGACAGACGATGCGGATGCCAACCAAGCGGAAGCGTTTGAAGAAGAAGCCGAGGAAGCGGAAGAGCAAGAGGAGTATAGAGAGCCCTCGCGCTGGTGGTTCGCTTCCACAGCCTGTCCCCTTCTCGCCGGCACGTTCGGCCCCATAGCCAGCGGCTTCAATATCTGCGCCCTGGCAATCAACTGGCGCGTCTACATCCCACCCCAAGGAACCGAGGAGCACGGTGTTAGGATTGCCGATCCGCCTTGGTTGATTGCGGTGAATGCTGTCAGTTTGCTTGCGGCACTGGTAGCTAATGCGAGTCTGTTGCTTAACATGGCGAGAAGACTGAGGTTCAACATTGCCCAGCCTATTACGATCTCGGGATTTGGGTCGGCGGGTGTGTTGTTGATTGCGGATATGGCTGCGATGGTCGCGAGTCCCAATTATCACTTGACTGGCGAGGCGCAACCGTCAGCCAATCATGCTCTGACGCAGGCTTTCTATTATGCCATCTTCGCATCATCTCTATACATAATCATAAGTATACTGATGTGTCTGACGGTCTACGGTGCTACGAAGGACTACTACGAGAACAGCTTCCGTCTCACTGATTCGCAACGGACGCTCATGCTGCAAACGATGATGTTTATCGGCTACCTACTCCTCGGTGCGCTAGTCTTCAGCGAGATCGAAGGCTGGAACTATCTTGTCGGCGTCTACTGGGCAGATGTCACGCTCTTGACTGTGGGCATAGGCGACTACTCACCCTCCACCAACGTTGGTAGAGGGCTCATGTTTCCTTTCGCCATCGGAGGTATCCTCATGGTCGGTCTGGTCGTTGGCAGTATCCGGTCCTTGGTGCTCGAACGCGGCAAGGAGAAGCTAGGAGCCAGAATCACCGAGAAGCGTCGATCCGCTGCTATCCATAATGTGGATGAGCGGAGGCAGACGATCAAGGTTTCATGGTTTGCCGCCGCAGACTTCAGCACAGACCCCGGTCTCTCACCTGCTCAGAGGAGAGAGGAGGAGTTCAATGTCATGCGCAAGGTGCAAGCTGTGGCTGAGGGAGAAAGGAGATGGTTCGCGCTGCTGATGTCAGCGTCATTCGTGCTATTTCTGTGGTTTGTGGGCGCAGCAATATTCATGGTGGCCGAGAAGAATCAGCAATGGACTTATTTCAACGCACTTTACTTCAGCTACATCTGTCTCCTGACAATTGGCTATGGAGACTTACGTCCGGACAGTAATGCTGGCCGGGCTTTCTTCGTCTTCTGGTCTCTGCTGGCTGTACCCTCTTTGACGATCCTCATTTCTAATATGGGTGACACGATCGTCAAAGCCTTTTCAGATCTGACGATATGGATTGGCACCATCACTGTCTTGCCAGGTGAGCAAGGCTTTCGAGCAGGTGCAAAGGCAATGGGACAGCATACTTCGAAGTGGTTCAGAGATAGCTTCCAGCGCTTCACGCCGCCAGGACTCTTGGGCGATGTGCCGCAAGGCCATACGATTCATCATGAGAAGAGGATGAGTAGCTCACAACACGAGCAACGCATGCTTGACCGAATGGCGGAACGATTGACGACCCATGCTGAGAATGAAGAACTCCGCGAAGTCGAGGAGATGAATCAGCAGGAAGATGTTCTCGAAAGAGATATCAATTTCTACCACTATGTGCTAGCTCGGGAGTGTCGAAACCTGCAGAAGGACCTTGGAACATCTCCTGCCAAGAACTACGCATGGGACGAATGGGAGTACTTTCTAAAATTGATGGGTAACCAGGACGATCCAGAAGATTTCCTGGGACAGAAGCTGCCGAATATTTTGGTGCCTGAACCGCTGCGCGTGGCTCCTAGTCAGGGTTCCGATGCCACGGTGACTGGTGATGTGGCAGCTGAGGCGAAGGATGAGGCCGGAGCTGCTCAGAATGCAAACCACGACGTTGAGGACGCACAGACGGATGGCGTGGTAGGCCGAAGAACAGAGCTAAGAAACTGGAAAGCAAAGCGCAAAGCAAACAAACTCAGACCTCATCCCTCGCGCCAGCCTTCCTCGGGACGACATAAAAGACCTACTACAATGGACATTCTAGACTGGTCCTGGCTCTCCTCCAAATCACCCCTCATGGGCACGAAGACAGAAACGGAATGGATACTTGAACGATTGTCCGCAGCTTTGGAGCGGGAGCTGAATAGACAGCGAAAAGGCTATAAGCGTGAACCACCTATCAGACTCAGCGAGATCAGGAAGAGGCGTGTGCAACAGGCGAAAGAGGATAAGGAAGGGGTGGAGCCTGGTGGTGATGTTGAGGGAAAGGGCGTGAGGAGTCGGCATCAGGCCGGGAAGGGGATGCATCAGGCTGAGGATACTGCTATTGGGAAGGCTGAGAGGGGGGAGGCTTGAACTTGTTTATTGATACCCTACTGCTTGATCGACCTTCTGACAAGGCAGCATTGCGTGGCGTGATGATTGGCTGTTGGTCTGAAGCAGCATCTTATGATGAAATCGTGTTGGCTGTACTTATACCCTCTTCAGCTGATAGAATGAGCAGTACAGAAACAGATCATGCTCAGCTTCTCCGCAGGAATTTAAACATTCACACAGCGAACGCTGTATGGTTCTGCTTGGACCGATCGTGTGGTTTGGGTACGGCATATCTATGATTTCCTTGTACGCTATCCATACCATAGAGAGCGAGAGGTGAGGATCAAAGCACTGCTGAGAACATACCCAAGTTTAGGAACACAGATGTGATAATGCAAGCTCTCGTTGATCTGACATCACTTTCAATTCCACGGCCAATGCCATTTGGTTTCTTTTGGAATGCGAGCGCCACATTACCGTATTGACTTGGCTTGATGGATATTGATGGCGGAAGTATGGTGTGTCTTATGCATAGTCATCCCAGGTACTTATAGCATTCGGCCCCGAAAACAGCTTACACTCCTGCAGCTGTCTATGCGGGGCTAACTCCTTCACATCTCATCATCGACCTCAGCCATTACGGGCTATTGGTCCGATTTATCATCGAAGGTCAAACGAGGATTATTCAAGGGTACCCTATGCACATTTGCTATTGCTGACAGCTGTCCTCACGCGCTGGCTGTGATAAGTAGTAAGACCTGCCCTGCCAGCCATAGATCTGTAGATGCATGCTGCAGGCGATTCGTCAGCGTTGCGGAAGTGTCCCTTTCCATAGTCATCAGTACTTCCTCGATCATCATCGCTCTCTGGCTACTTATAAGCTTCAGCGATCTGTGTTTATTCCTTGGCTTTCTTCACGACATAGACACGCCTTCACCACCATGACCTCCAACGCTGCGAGTGAGATATCCAATCCGGACAACAAAAAGACTCCTCACGACTATGCTGACAAAGATGGCCACTTTCGAAGGCCAGACTCCAAGTTCCGTAGCTGGATCAGCTCAGAGCCAGGCGTCGAGTTCCCAGCGGAGAAGGATCGATATGTGCTCTACATCAATTACGGCTGTCCATGGGCTCACCGCGCTAATATCGTCTACCACTTGAAAGGTTTACAGGACATCGTTCAGCTGGTAGTCATGGATCACCACATGGGCCCTGAAGGATGGGTCTTCACTCCCGGCAAGCAAGGCCAGCACGATAAGGATCCGCTGTATGGTTTTACCAAGATCAAGGATCTCTACATGAAGGCTAATCCCGAGTACACTGGTCGATATACGGTTCCTACTCTGTGGGATAAGCAAATCGAGACCGTAGTCAACAATGAGAGCTCGGAGGTGATTCGTATGTTCTACTCTGCTTTCGAGGAGCTCTTGCCGGAGAAGCTGCGGGAGACGAACAGGCCTGGCGGCGGTCTGCTGCCATCAAATTTCAAGGAGGAGATTGAGCAGCAGAATGAATGGGTCTATAATCAGATCAACAATGGCGTATATAAGACAGGTGAGATTGAAGTGATCTCTACTGTCAACATTATCTGACCAGCAGCAGGCTTTGCCTCCACACAAGAAGCATACGAGCAGAACGTCAAGACAGTCTTTCACGCACTGGATCGCATGGAGGACGTACTCACTAAGAGCGAAGGGCCTTTTGTCTTCGGCAAGCATCTGACGGAAGCAGATATTCGGCTGTAACCTCTTCGTGAATCCAAAGAAACCACTGGGCCCCCGGCTAACCTTTTCTTCCTAGCTACACAACAATCGTACGCTTCGATGTGGGCTACCATACAATGTTCAGGTGCAACCTCAAGATGATTCGACATGATTACCCGAACCTTCAGAAATGGCTGTTGCACTTGTACTACGATCTCAGTCCAGAGGAGACGAGGAATGCCTTCGCTCCCACAACACATTTCGATGCGGTGAGTGGAGCAGTGCAAGAATGTTGGTCACTCGTGGAGTCTATGCTGACATTCTTGACACAGATCATGGAAGGCTATGCCGCCGCGAGCAAGTCCAAGATCGTGCCACTGGGACCACTGCCATTGATGATGCCGAAACCATAAGCATAACGGATTGTGACTGATGATGTGAAATGTGCAATTCGGTAGGCGTAGTGGAGTCCTCGTGATATGGTATGGTGCGAGAAGTACTATCCAACGCTGTTCTGAGCCATCCTGTCTTACTCACGATTACACCCGGTTTGGTTTGTTCGTACAATTAGCAGTTTCCTCCCCGCCATCCACTCTCTGATAATGTCTACGTTCGTCCCTGAGCCTCGCAATACCCCTTCAAATCAGCGAGCCACAAATCAAACTTCTCCATCAATGTCTTCTGAAACATCCACTTCACCGTCCTCGCCAGAATCCCACCCTGGCACTCCCAAGTCCTGACCTCGCACTCGTTCTCCCCCACCACAATGATCTCGTGGAACCTCTCGCCCCTCAGACCACGGGAGACAAATCCGCCCTCGGTCTTCCAGCAAACGCGGTAGAGCTTCGATAGATCAGAGTAGAACGAGCTATCGCTTTCCCTTGTACTTGCTGGAACGTAGTCGGATGGATGGGACGGCGTGGAGATATCGGTGACTTTCAGCCCCGTAGCTGTCTTATTGTTCGATTTTGATGCGTCCATTACGACTTGGAATGTCATTATTGAGCCCAGCTTCATCTTGCGGAAGTCCGCCGCGCCGCCTTCGCGGCCGCCACCGGGTGGTTGGACTTCGATCTTGGCTTCGGGACAGAAGGTGTTCCATTTGTTGTAGTTTGAGACGTCGAGGACGGCGTCCAGAACTCGTTGACCGGGAGCATTGATCTTCTTGGAGGCATACATTTGGAGGATTGTGTCGGAGCGAGGGATTTGGACGGTGCTCAGGCCCTTGGCCGGCGGCCACGAGTATGAAGTGGCCATGGCTGTATTGTTGTCTATGCGAGCTATGTTGTGCCTGTGAGTGTATATTTTTGTACTTTCCTGTGAGTGTTTAGTCGTCCAGGTGTCTGTAATGCTCAATGGTGATTTCTGGAGTCGTCGATATATGGAATGAAGAAAATGGAGCTGCTTAATTGAGTAGTCTGATGTTACTCGATTAGGAGGAAGGCCTTACACCACATTTGCGTGACATTTTAGAAGGCGATCATTGGCAAGGACCGAAACGTGTAGTGGTCATGATATTGATCTATAGCAGGACTTTGTGCTCAACTTGCACAAGTGCTGCCTAGTGCTTACTTGTCAAGGCAACAGTCGTCTATGACATGAACGGTTGGGTGAATGAAATGAGAGCATAATGAAACCCGCCAAATTCATGTATCATAGCTCCAGACAACTCTATGTAGCTGTCGAATGCAGCTCGAAACACTTCTATAATAGCGTACAACTTTCCGCACCCAACACGCACCCCCTCGCGAGCTCATCGAATCTCCTACGCAGATCCGTTCGCCTCCGCCCTCCCAGCGTCAAGAACACCGCGCACACCACCCTTACCGCCGACCTCTCTACACACAATCGTCACGCCCAAGTCTTGAGCAACATTAACCTGGACCTCCACTTTGCCACCTTTCTTCACGCCCCTCAATCCAGCTTCCGCTAAGATCTTACCCGCCTTCCAGACCTTCTCCCGGACCTCCTCTGGCTCGTCGTCCGAGTCATCCTCATCATCCTCATCATCATGCTTGTTGCCGTTGGTGGCGGGCTTCTCTTCTTTACTGACCTTAATGTCCCTCACACCTTCAGCAAGACGGAGAATTACGTCACCGCCTGCCTTGACGGAGATCTGGGCTGTTCTTCGTACAGGGACTGGGGTCTCGGCGTTGACCAATACAGCAAAGCCATTGCTGCCTTCTCCCGTCACGAGACCGATGGCGTGGTGGAGGTGAGGTGTCACTGTCACCACGGCCTCGGTACTCGATCGGATCTCCGGGACTTCGAAACCATTAATTAGACTTGCTTGAATAGCTGCACCGCGGACTGTGAGTTCGGACGGATTGATGGCGGTAGAGGATGTGCTTGGTGCGATTACGACAGTGCTCTCAGGGAAGTGGCTTTGAAGATTGCTCGCAATCTTTGGTGTGTGGCTTGTTCCGCCAGAAAGCAGAACTTCGTCGATATCGAGGATGTCGAGATCGGCCTTTTGCACAGCTGCTTCAATCAAGCGGGTGAAACTCATCAGGACCTTATTCGCTAAGAGCTCGAATCGTGTCCGGTTGACTGATAGGCTGAAGTCGTGACCATCTGCTAGGCTCTCGATGCTGAAGGATGCGCTCCCGCCTAAGCTCAATGCCTTCTTGACGGCCTCGGCCTCGAGAGTAAGCTTCGCTAAGCTGCGCTCGTTCTCTCTCGGGTCTGAAGCTTTCTTGTTCTTCTTCATGAACTCCTTGGCTGCGTACTCGATGAGAACTTTGTCCAAACTGCTGCCTCCCAGCTCATAATCGTGTGCTGTAGCCAAGGTGGTGTAGATACCGCCTCTGCTTGCTACCACGGCGACGTCTGATCGTGTCCCTCCCAGATCCGCAACCAGAACCACCTTGTCGCTTGGCGAAGAACTCGTCTCCGTCAGCGACTGCTTTGCGTCATAGCCTAGTAGGGCGGAGACCGGCTCTGGAATGAATTGCAGAATCTCAATACCAGCGTTTGACGCCGCCTCGGTGAGAGCAGCCTTGTTCACATCATTGTAATCAGAAGGTATCGTGACAACGGCCGCCGTCACATCTTTACCCAAGTAATCAGAAGCAGACTGCCGTAATCGTCGGATATGGCGTGTGGTGACCTCAGACACACTCAACGTGCTCTTCTCCGCCTCCTTCTCGCTCTCCTCCTCCGCAGCCTTCTCCTGCACCACAAAGGCTACCGTCTTCCCGCCATCGTGCTCGACCGGGTGCGCACTGGCATGACAAGGCGTCGGATCAATATCCTTGAAACCTTTGCCCAGAAGATCACGGAAGTAGGCGATTGTGTTGCGTGGGTTTCGTATGATCTGAGTTTTTGCTTGTGTGCCTTGAAATTCCTCTCCAGAAACGTAGGAGAGGATGGAAGGGATCTGTCGATCCCCTTCTTCATTGGCGATTACTTCGGCCTTGCCATCGGACGTGTAGGCGATCGAACTGTAGCTGTTGCCGAAGGAGATTCCTATTGCTGTGCGGGCTGGCAGTTGCACCTCGTCGATTGCCTCTTCCGCACTCATCTTGGCGGTATCGGCGATGTATCCAGTTGAGGAGGTCTACAATTGAAAGGGTGTGGACCTCTGGATTTATGAAGAGAGAAAATTGCAGACAACTTCTTCGAATATGGCAACCAAAAAATTAACCCAGCTTGGATTTCAACTTTACAACCTCAAGGTTTAGTCTATCGCGGCAGCGCCCGCGCCGATGCGTCAATCTCGAATTGCATGATCCAAAATTCGTTACCTCCTAGACTGTGGCCTTGTGAGAACAATGCTGTCATGTGGAAGAAAGATAAGAAAGGGCCACAAATGCGGACTACTTTGTCTGCAAGTCCCGAGCTCCGACTCCCCTTTATTTCAGCATATGATAGATAGAAGCTGGGCTCTGCTTGTCCCGACGATAGCCATTCTAAACGAACCAAATCTACTACGAGTCACTGGTGCCAACTGGAGATGTTCGTCCCAGACAGCACATCCCCTCAGCTAACTATGCTCAACAGCCACCGCGCTCTTTCGAGGATCCATCATTCTTTCTACCCGGAAGCTTTCCAACCGTAGAAGGCATCTCGGAACAGTATTTCTCGCCGTCTGGACCAAGCATCCTCCGGGTACATCCCCAAATCCGCCGCGAAGCAAATTAACTCTACCTTCGAACGAACAGCTTCGTCTTCGAACTCGATTACGAGGACATTGTGGCTGGTCTTCCCGCGATTGAGGCGTGGTTTCGTAGTCTTTGGCCCCGAAAATATGCGTCAGGTAGGTAGTATTGTGCTCTACCATCGCTACCACTTCACCGTCGAGATGGGCCATGCCGAAGTTGATGGGAAATCTACACTCGTGCTCCAGCATCTTTAAATGGATACCACGGTGCGAGACTGGGAGGAGACTCAGGTAGTCGACCCCATCACTCTCGACTGCCAGGACATTGCGACAATCCCGTACGATGACCGACAGGTCGTCGCCTCCATCGAAGAGGCTCTTCATGATGCCCTGGATCGTTCCGAGAACGGCTTGCGAGTCCCCGCAGGGTACAACCTGCTTGGAGGCATCGCGCAATTTCAGCTTAACCTCGCGGCATCCAAGAACTGGAACTTTCAATCCGAGTGGCACAGTGCGCTTCATTTTGTCAAAGGTGAGGCTTACATCAACTACCAGACAATGGAGCACTGGAGAGCACTTGCCTTATCCGCATAATCCTAACGGCGGTGACCCCTTCTGAGGGCATGGTCGCTTGTACCGGATTGTCAGACTGTTCGAACATGAATGCATTGCTACATGTGCTCTGAGGTAAGCATTTGGGAGGTAAGTCTTGTACTTTTGTCATCTTTCGTTGATCATTTTTGGCTAGTCATGCACCATCAACGTTGTAATATTCGAGTCGCATGGTCTACGTGCGTAAGACCATGGATCTGGATATCGTAAGGATTTCTGCCGCTGGCTTCATGCTGAAGCGAATTCTAGATCCTATGGGATCGAAGTTGCTGTACGCGGTCCCTGCCTTGCGTTGCTCAACCATTCCACAGTCTTGACAGCTTCCACGTGCATCTTAGACACGCTGATGTGCCACTCAAGCCGCCGACATTCCACCCAGTAAGGCCATCCGTGCAGCTGGTACCACGAACCTATATAGTAGTCCTCAACCCTCCTCAGAGATTATCCTTTGCAGCATCCATGCGAAATGGAGAGTTTAGTATATACCCCGAACACCATGTCTACTTCTATGCTTATCTCTCTTTCCTTCGCCCTCCTTGCCGGTGCGCAAACCTCCGTCTCGACTACCGCAACCGCATCGGCTTCGCCAACGCCAAGCAGCCCATCATGTCCTGGCTCAGATGGCTCAGTCTACAGTCCCTCATCGAACTCATCCTTCCTGATAGAGTGCGGAGTCGATCACGTCGGAGGGGATATGGGATCCCAAAGCGCACATAACCTGACAGCGTGCATTCAAGCCTGCGATTCCACTCCTGGCTGTGTCGATGTCTCGCTGTCGGGGACTGCTTGCTACTTGAAGAAGACTTTGGGCGCCGCAAAGTCGCAAGCCGGTATCTATGGAGCTAGGAGGATCGCAGACCCTTCTGCTACTGGCGTTGCGGCTTCCTCAACAAGCTCTGTCAGCACGGCTAGTCCCTCGCCTACAGGGCCTACTTGTCCGGCCAGCAATGATACCCTTGTTACTGCTAGTTCTGGTGCGCAATTCGTGATCGAATGTGGGATCGTATGGCTAAAACCGTCTGTGTCCGCGACGATTTACCCGCTGATGTTAAGCATAGGACCACGCCGCAGGCAACATGGGCCAAGCGACCATCTCCCCCAGCTCGATCTCGCAATGTCTCCAGATCTGCGACTCGACATCAGGCTGCGTGGACGTTTCCAGCCACTCCCACTCCTACTGCGACCCCTAGCAGTGGTCTCAGTCTCGCATGTCCATCAGCGAACGGGACCACGTACACGGCTAGCAGTGGTGAAGCATTCGTGGTCGAGTGCGGTATAGATCATCCAGGAGGCAACCTTGTGGCAGTTACAATGACTGGCAGCCCGGATTCATGACTTGAAGAGTGCATCGAGACATGTACGAACACGACTGCTTGTATTGACGTCTCGTTGAGCGGACGTAAGTCTCCCCTTATGCGTTGGTGGGAGTATAACGCACTGCTGACCATACCCAGGCGCCTGCTACCTCAAGAAGTCGCTCAGCTCGGCTGTCTCGGTAGCGAATATTAACGGTGCAAGGCTTGTGCAAAATCTCACTAGCACCACTTCCTCAAGTACCACGACCATCTCTCCGTCTGCTACTGCGTCGCCAGTCGCCGCAGCGGCCGCTGTCGTAGATACCTTCGATTACTCTGCCTGCTTCACTGACTCGGTAGCGAATCGAACACTACATGGTGCATTTCTGTACGGATCCTCGAGCCGCCGGCACATGACGTTGGAGATATGTGCAAACTTCTGCAGCAAGTATGCATACTTTGGTGTCGAGTAAGTGGACCACTACGATCCGATCAAACCCTCGCAATCTGCTGACGGCTGCATGGATATGCCGAGGAGTGCTACTGCGGCAACGCTATCCTACCACCTGGCACCGAGCGAGATCCAACCGCTTGCAGCATGGCTTGTGGGGGCAATTCGACCGAGAATTGCGGTGGGCCCAGTGCGTTGTCGTTGTATGAGAACAATAATTACACTGCCCCAGTAATGTCGAGTACAGCTCCCGTGGTCACGACCGCAAGTGCTGGGCTCACGATCTCGATGAACTCGAGCTCCGTGGCCTTGGTGACTGGCACCAGTCCGTCGGGAGGACTATCGACAGGAACGGCGAATTCAACGACTGTTGCTCCGGGATCCTTTCGGAGGAAGAAGCACGGTACGAGGCCTTTGGGCAGTAGGTAGCTTGGTCATGCTAGACTATGCTGCAGTAACTTCAAGTCACAATGTGACCGGTTCGCTCTGCTCAGTCGCCGAAACATTGAGCACACTCTAGATGCACAGATATGCCTTACGGACTTCGTCCTCTGATCATGCTCCTTGCTATTAGCTGTCAGCCAATCCTGCACCGCTCGGGATTGTGTGCACGATGGAGAACATTTCAGTCTATGAGTTCCAGCAGCAGTGCGACCCGCGAGTCTCGCCGGTCAATACCAGCTATCCCAGGACGGAATGGACGCAGGACTCGTGAAACACGGCTACTATACTCGCCGACCCATACGCCCGCCCTCACTTGGTCGAGAGTCCTCGGGGGGTAGAGCTCGCAGTAGTCGCAGTGGCGAATGCAGTCTCCACATGAGGTATCGCGACAGTGCGTACTTTACTGTATACTAGTGGTAGTAAGCTCAAGCTTTCCTCAGAGTAACGTGGAGGCTCAGCGCCACGGACTTGAGACTTTGACTCGCTGGGCATGGGGTCATCAGCCTGTCATCAGCTGTGTTCGCCAATGTCAAGGCTGTGAGTAGGACAAGACTTCGTGCCAATAATGGCCGCTGTCTTGTTCCAATTGCCCGGCATTTATAACGGATTATGCATGCCGCGGTTGGGTGTCGTATGCATGCTTCTAGGGTCGAGTTCACGACGTTTCCTCTTGCCTGCCTGCACACTGACGCATTATCGGCATGGTCTGCAGATCCGCTATACCCGTGGTGATTTGCGTATTTCCATCGTCTGCGTGGTCGAAACGTGGAAAGTATTCCAGCTTCGACCTGCCTGTAAATCTAAAATTTCTCCAGGCCATGGCTGGAATGCTCTGCGATTGGCTGGGTGACGATCGGAACGCGTGCCGAAGCGTGAGTCTGCGCTTGCAACTGCTCAACATAAGCAGACCTCAGTCCAGCCCTCCGCACTGGGGTAACCTTCGACTCCGTACCATTGCGACGATCAGCATTTGCGACCTAGGGACAGCTCGTGTTCACGGATCGATAGCGGGCATCATGGTAATGTCGGAGAGGATAGGGCTGGTGCTGGATCGTCAGCCACGCGAGACTGCACGCCGGGTGATATATAGAGGAAGTCTGCTCCTCCAGGTTCCTTCTCATAGGATCATCCTTTCGATCCAACAGCCTGTCGGGGCGAACTTTCTTTACTCAAGGCTTCTCGTCGACTGACCTCACCATGTTTGGGCTCACGAACCTACAGGGTCGCGCCCTCTATCGCACCATGAGTGGAGCTTGCGGCGCTGCCTTCATGTTGTACGGTTGGGATGCTGGTGTGTTAGGAGGCATTCAGTCGACGCCACAGTTTAAAAACGCCATTGGCAATCCTAGTGGAGCATACATCATCCCCATTATTGCTTCGATCTACAATTTGGCCGCTGGTATCATGGCTCTATGTGTCTCTTTCTTCGGCATGAAGATCGGGAGACGAGGTACGCTCCTTCTCGGCGACTTCCTGATCTGCGTCGGCGCACTTCTCCAAGCCTCCACATACTCGGTCGGACAAATCATCGTCGGCCGTATCGTTACTGGCTGCGGCATTGGATGCATCGCCAGCGCTGTCCCAACTTATATGGCTGAGATGTCGCTCGAGGCCAAGGAACGTGGTCCTGAGGTGTCTTACCAGTTGGCTCTTCTCATCACTGGTGTCGCACTGGCGTATTGGGTGGATCTTGGCTTCGTGCAAGGTCTCGACAAAGCACCTTACCTTTGGCGTATCCCTCTGGCAATGCAGAGCTGCTTCGCCATCTTCTCTGCCTTTCTGGTCTTCTTTCTGCCCGACACACCACGGTGGTATTACGCAAAGGGTCGTGATGCAGAGGGCGATCAAACTCTGGCACGTCTACACGCCAAGCCCGTTGAGCACGAAGCTGTTCAGCTTATGAAGGGAGAGATCATGGCTTCCTTGAAGGAGGGTGACGACGATGGCCAATTTAACTTCTGGCTCCTCTTCTGGGACAACACCGAGCTCCAGTTCGGACGTCGCCTCAGGACCTCCTTCTTGATCAACTGGGCCCAGCAGTTCCTCGGAATTAATATGCTGGTGTACTTCTCCACCCAGATCTTTTCCAACCTTGGCTACTCGGCTATGCTGTCTGGTATCCTCGCCGGCGTCCTCAACACAGCTTTCGCCTTGGCATCCTACCCACCAATCTTCTTCATTGAGCGTGTCGGTCGCCGAGCGATGATGATTTGGTCTGCCCTCGGCTGTGGCGTCTGCATGCTCGTGTACGTGGTCGTCACTACGCTTCCGGCCGGCAAGCAAAGTACTGCAACCAACTGGGTGGCGGTGACCTTCATCATTCTTTACGAGATTGTGTTCGCGTTCGGTTGGCTGGGGACCTGCTGGGTCTACGGTCCAGAGATTGCCCCTCTTCGATATCGTCATGTCGCCGGTAGCTTGGGCGCCGCTGGGGAGTGGTTCAGCACCTGGGTCATGGTGTTCGGAGGAGGTACTGGCATCAACGCCGTTGGTCCTAAGATCTTTGTGTGGCCTCTACTCTGCTGCTTCTTGTCTGCGGCGTATGTCTACTTCTGCTGCCCGGAGACGACTGGCAAGACGCTGGAAGAGATCGACGTTCTGTTCGCAAGGTCTGGTAAGACACGGGATCGAATCTACAATGAGCAGGCTGTCCGCCGCCAATCTTATGGCTCGTTGAACTTGGACGAGAAGCGTGGAAATTCGATCTCGCAGACGGAGAATGCTGGCGTTGAGGTTTGAAGCATCATTATGTAGAAGACTCGAGAGACGTGTGTATTCGAGTAAGGCACACCGAACAAATCGGACACATCATGCATTGAGCAACGCCCATGGGTTTCCACCATTCGACGACGATTTATACCGCCTGCACGCATGATCGTAGCATTGTACTTAGTCTTTGCATCCGCCAAAGCACGATACATGTCTTTATCAAATTTTCAAGACCTCATCTGTCAGCCTCAGTCTCAATCATTGCGTGACCGCGATCTTGATACCGGTCTGTCAGTACTATGTCTCAGTAACTGTGATGCTTCGGGCTATCCACGTGTCGAGCTCTCCACAGCTCTTGTTCAGCTACTTGTTCATGACTCTGTACCGCTGGCAAGCATGAACATGGATTGATTATGGTATGAAGATCGCAGACCTACTCGGTCCTACGACATAGACAGCCACGCAAATAGTCAAATCGTCCACATAGACAATGTAAAACACCGTCAGCTAAAGTTTGATATTCTTCATCGAACACGTGTAGGCCACGAGACTAAGCAATCGCCTTGTGCCACTCCTGCACAGCCAATTCTCTAACATCCTCGATAATGCCGGCAGGGTCCTCAGCAGCAGCATAATGGCCACCATCGTCTCGTTCTGCCGACCAATGTCAGCAAGTGGGCCGTAAGCTGTGAAATTTCGGACATTACCTTTGTAGTAAACAAGATTGCCTGTCCTTTCGACAGCTCGCTTCGAGCTGGGCTCTGTGTCCCACCAGAATGACGTAAAACCGAACGGTACTGTGATACGATTGGACGGCTCCATCGCAAAGTCAGCAAAGTGCTCGTGCCTGACGTTTTCGTAGTAGCAGAGCATGGAAGGCATGATTGTGTCTGTGAAGTAGTAAATGCTGGCTGTCGCAAGAATATGCTGCGTCCAGTGGCGTTTCTTCTGGTTCTCAGGGCCAGCTGCCTCGTTGTACTTCTCGCCAATCCACATCAAGATACCCATAGGATTGTCGTTGAAGCCAAAGCCGATGGTATGTGGTCTGGTGCGCATCTCGATTGCGTAGCCCATGTGGTCTTCGAGCCAATCGTCCACACGGCCTTTGACTTCTAGCTCGCGATCAGTGTACTCTTGCCTCCCTCTTCTGCTGAGAGGTGGCAAAGGGCTCGGAGCAAAGTTGAAGTGGATGAGCTTGCAAGAGTCTGTGTATCGTGTTCCCATCCTGCTCAAACATCAACAATAAAGCTAGCAGCGAATTCATTCGTCGGCCTGACTTACTCGCGGCCAATCCAATGACTCCAGTCGCCTCCTTGGAAGTAGTACCTAATGACGCAGTTCAGTATTCTTTGCATCGACATAGAATCGAGTAACAATACTTACTGCTTATATCCAAGCTTATGCATCAGCGTATTGAAGACGGCCGCAGTGTCCTGCAGAGTCCACTTGGCTCTAGGAGGCCAGTCGGAGAACCCGTACCCAGGCAGAGACGGTACGACAACATGAAAAGCAGGCTGTTTCGGATCTTCTGGATTGGCAAGCTGATTCCACACCTGATTGAACTCGTAGAAAGAGCCTGGCCACCCATGGCACATGATCAGTGGAATTGCATCCTCCCGCTTCGATCGAGCATGCACGAAGTGGATCTTGAGGTCTTTCTGGTGCTCGTAGATGAAATGGGGCGCCGAGTTGATCCGATCCTGGTGCCCATACCAGTCGAAGTCATTGATCCATGCATCGTACAAATTCTTGCCCCATTCGTAGGTTGGTCCATACTTGTTGCCAGCTTCTGGGACGATGGGCTTCGGAGGTAGTCGAGTGTCCTTGAGCTTGCGTTTCAGTCGGTCGACCTCATCCTTGGTAATGTCGACCTTGAAGGGTTTAATTTCAGCGTCGGCCATGCTATCTGTACCAGGGCGCCACACCCAATCGGAAAAGGCAGCAAATGTTTTACCAGGACCCGCTACGTTCTAGGTCTCGTTGATTCTGATGCTCCTGATCTGGGAAACGTCGATCGTCCTACAATGTATTTCTCGTTGGCGAACGCATCGAAGGTGTACTTTGATTTGACTCAGGCCAGGGCGTATAGAACGACTTATTGAGCAACTCGTCCACGAGCAGTGTTGCATATACGATAGACTGCGGGCATGCTGCGGAATGATGGCATGCTACAATAGTTTGGCCAGGATAGTGCCTTTGGTACGCCCACGGCGAGCTATTGCACCCCGCAAACTTCCTTTGACCCAATGCTCTTTCTGCCAACATAGAAGGTGTTCGCGGTGCCTCCACCTATCATGGCTGATATTCTTACCGCCATATGCAATTTCATGTACGTCCGTCACGGGATGACAACGAACTTGTCGTCCGAGAGTCCTGGATGGATCTGAATGCTCACTGTGTGACCAGCAACACAATTGTTCGCTCACGACGACCATCTCACCTATGAAGCCATGCCCTAAACCCTCCCACCGTGATCTAAAGCGCGGCATCATTGGCTTGCTTCGTGGGTAGGTCCTGGAAGAGCGGAATATCGTCCTGCATGCGACAGCAGAAGCCATGAACTTAACTGCACACGGTTAAGTGCAGACGACCATGCTCAGCATTCGCTCCTTGCGGAGGTGTACTTCATTCATCGACCGTCCCGTGCAGTCGCGTAGGTCTGAAAGAGTTCTAGCATATAGAACCATGCAGATCAGGCTAGCTCCGTACTGGCAGACCTGTGATCCAGGAGATCGCAATAATCGCATCGCTTCGAAGAGGACCATCCGTGTTAAAGCGAACAAGCCAAGCATTCAAGTGCATAACGCCATGTCTCGTCTCTTTCCGAAGATGGCAGTGGTGGCGCTCTTTGGCAGTATGTATTTTGACAGTACTACTGCGCGATCTACAGAGTAGCAATGTCTGGCAGGGAACATCGAGGGCTATCCAGCATCGTCTGCATGTTCAAGAAGTTGCTCTCGTCTTCATCTCCAAGATCGCTCTGCTCGCAATCTCGACTGAAGTGTACAGTCTTATTACTGCGTAGGCGATTCCGTGTATGATGGGCTCCGTCCGGTCTTCTCACCATACCTAATGCACTGTATTGTAAGTAGTGCGCAAAGCCAAAAGAAAAGTTGTAGTATCGAATTGCGAACATATTGCCAGTACGACCTGTTACAAGTGCGTCTTGAAGGGTACACACACACGTTACCTTCAACTCTTGTGGTCTACAAGGCACGTCGTGGGGTATGTCATTGTGGGCTGTCATTTCCGCTGGATGGTGAAGCACCGATTTTGCTGCCAGGAAAGAGCAGTTGCAGGAAAATCGTGGCTACCTTAGTCATCGAATCACCGAGACGCATTTTTGTTCGAGACTGCTCACTGCATCATGCATCCTGCGCTGGCAAGGTCCCGAATGCATCGTTGGTTCATCAGGAGTCAGGAACACTCTCCAGCCAGTCGCCATTCAGCTGTGGAGACGGCGGAGTTTTGTACGGGACCTGAGCTCGGCTAAAAAGTCAGGATGCTTTGGCGACCCGGACTGACAGAGTTTTGCAGCGCACGCGAGCCAGTCAATGAGTCTACATGCCAACGGACACGCTCGCTGAACTCCGAACAGCACCTGAATGATGTATCAACATCACCATCATTTGCACGACTTGCCAACGATACAACAAGCATCAGGATTCAGGACGGAGGGAATGGAAATCATCAAATATCCCGGCCTGCGACCAGCGTAGTCCGTTACTGGCTATGAGCAGCGCTCATTTCCCGGGCCGAGACTGCAGCAGTTGAGAGCAAGGGTTCATCTGAGCCTGTCTCCTTTCTGCAAAGAACCTCACGACCAAGCAAGCCACGCGTTCCTGGAGCCCCAAATCTGACCATTCACGACATGGCGGCTATAGGGGAGTTCAGGAACGTCTCTCAGCTGACGCAAGATGATTGGCGCGCATGGTGTCGTCCCACATCAGACGAGACCACATTGGGCGAGACGCCGGTGGGTTCTCTGCCCAGTCCTCGATCAGACACAACTTCTGCAGAGCGAGCAAATCTCACCTGCCTGGGTGTGAGTGGACCACCCTGCGGTTGACGACCAACGTCGCTGCCGTAAAGGTAGATATGCCTCCCTCTCCGTCAGCCTCTGCCTTCTCTTGAGCTCTCTGATTTCCCACACACGTTTACAGACTCGCGGTTGTCGTGCTTGGTTCACCAACTTGTCACTCTTTTACAGCTCATCAACACTCGCCAGGCTCACTCTTTCGCCTCGAGACTATCGTTTTTGCGCCTCACACTCGTTCCAACCAAACGCACACTATCAATAACCAACCAACCCGTGTCGATCACGATCACCATAACAATCAACAAGATGCACGCATTCACCGTCGCCGCATTGGCTTTCGCCTCTTTGGCCGTCGCTGCTCCTCACACCCACGGCCACTCGCATAACCACGCTCGTGCCGTCGCTCCTGCTTCCGAGCCAGAGAAGCGCGACGACTCGACCTTCGAGCTGATGGTCCACAACAACTGCGCCGAGGACAAAACCTTCGGTCTCTACCAGATCAATTCTGCCTTCCAGATGTCGCAGATGTCCGAGACCGAGACTGTCCCAGCCGGAACGAACTCCACGATCTCTGCGCCTTTCACTGCTCTCGGCATGCGTCTCTCTGCCACCGCTGACAAGGGCACTGCCGCCCAGTGGGAGGCCCAGACTCTTTTCGAGTTCGGCTACAGTGCATGGAACGGCTTGACCGGTACTGCTTACGACTTGTCCGTCATGCAGGGCAGCACCGAGGGCATCGCCGCCTACCCCGACCACAGCCAGTGCGAGTCCAAGGTCTGCTCTTCTCTCGGCTGCTCTCTGGCTGAGGCCTGGACCGACGCTACCCAGGTCGCCGATGGCAGCCCAGCTGATACCGTCTGCTACCAGGGTGTCACCAACTTCAGGGTCGTGTGGTGCCCATCGACCTAAATGGAGCAGGAGAGGAGAAATCACTGAGGCATATCAGGATGGATCAAATTTTGTTTACGCTCTTAGCATTCTATGTGTAGGGTTCGAAGGAACTGTTATGCCGAAACTTTTATGATCTGATGAAATGTTCGCACTTTCTTATACGCCATCGCTGTCTATTAGTCATCCTCACCCATGCGCGCTAGCTGAAGAAACGATTTAGTGTTTCTATTGTCTATTGCATGCTGCTTTTCAAAGCTGAGATGTTCCCCTTTACCACATCCAACGCCTCGCTAGTAACGTACACAAAGCAAACGTGTTCAAGACGGCGCCTAAACGGCGCTATCTGATGATGTCTCCTCCCCCTTGTTTACCTCCACCTTTGCCTGTGGTGCAGCCTTCTTTTTCTCTTTGATATTGGTCCATCCCAATCCGAACGAGAAAGGTAGACATAGTGCTGCCAGCGCCGCACACAGATAGAAGACACGATTGACGCTCTTCGCATAAGCGATCAAGATGCCTGGCAGCTGAGAGAGAGGAACCACATCCCTGAAGCCTGTTGCGCCCGCCGTGACAATGGCCTGTACATCTGCTCCCGGGGAATACTTTGGTATCAAGGTGGAAAGGCTGTTCGTGAAGATCGTGGCCGATGCTGACAGGAAGAGAGCACCGAATAACATGCCGGTGAACATGCAGAGAGCGATTGCCAATGGTGCCATGGTCGGTGGAAGACGGTTCTGTACCGCCACAATCGGCATCTGCATTCCCATGCCTCGTCCGACGCCAAATAGGATCTGAAAGCCGATCCAGTCGCCAGTCGAGGAGTTGACACCTAGCATGCCACAGAGCCCAAGTCCGATTGACATCAGTATTGCTGCCAAGATGGCAAACGGTGTATAGTAGCCGATCATGCCAACCAACTTCCCAGCGATGACTGCCGCAAGGAGAGCGGCTATGATGTTCGGTAGCAGGTACACACCTGACATGGTCGGTGAAGCTCCATATACCGACTGGAAGTAGATCGGCAGGTAGTAGGCGGCGATGTACAGTCCAGCCATGAGACAGCCGACTACTACGCAACCGCTCCAGACAGTGGTCTTTGTGATCATCGATATTGGGATCAGCGCGTCGTCCTTCTTATACCAGTTCCAGGCAGCCCAGACTATGATGAGGCCACCGAAGCCGCAAAAGAGGCCAATCACTGTAGCACTGTTCCAAGCGTAGTCGTTACCACCCCACAGCATGGCGAGCAACAGCATAATGACAGCGGGTGCGAAGAGTACGAAGCCGATCAGGTCGAGTTTGTGGTGGATATCGCGGAGGACTTCCATGGCGGGTGGCTTCTGGTATGCATCTGGTATCTTGTCGAAGACGAGTAAGACGGCTGCAACAGCTCCAATGGGTAAGTTGATGTAGAAGCACTGCGAATAGTGTCAGCCAGAATCCATTCACCCAATATGAGTACAGCCAACTGCACTTACCCATCTCCAGGTTGTGTATTGTGTCAGAGCTCCTCCAATCAAGGGTCCAAATACAATGCCCAACTGCGCCAGAGCTTGAAGGATCCCGATGAGTGCTGGTCGTTTGTGCAGAGGCACAGATGCAGAGATGATGGTGAAGGCACCATTCTGTAGACCTGCCGTTCCCATGCCTGCTACCGCTCGGCCGACAATAAGCATCTTCGAGCTGTTGGCAACACCGCATAGTAGTGATCCAAACTCGAACAGAGCGAAGAAGGAAATGAAGGTCCACTTGTTGCTAAAGTTGACATATAGCTTACCCGCCAAAGGTTGGAGGACAGCAGAGGCGAGTTGATAGGACGCAGTGTACCAGCCAATGTCCTTGAGCGAGTTGAAATGATTCGTGATTTTGGGAATGGCTGTCGAGATGATGGTGGTGTCGAGCAATACCAGGAAGAAGACCAGGATCAGTGGTCCCATAACAGCCCATAGCTTCATACCAGTAAGCCATTCGTACTCTGGTTCGTCTTTGGGAGATGCTTCGACGTCCTTGGCGGGCAGTTCTTCTGTGGTGACTGGCTCTGTAATCGGGCTGGCAAGGTCGCTGGAGGTGGAGGTCTTCCTTCCCATGGCCTCCTTGTCCGCTGCCATTGTCGACATTATCAACTCAACTTCTGGTGATGGACGTGTCAGACAGGTGCCACAGCTCTCCTAAACAAAAACTGTGCTGCTGGAAACCAGTCATAACGGCAGGTAGCATCTTCATATACTGATACGGACATTATCCTTTGAGTCAACACGGTGTTAAGCGGTCGTAAACACTCGGACGATTGTTTACGGGGCACAATAGGACGGAATTCGACCTGGAGCTCATTTCCGGGCCGAAGAGAAGCGAATTCCGGGTCAGAAGAGGTAGAAGGAGCGGGCCTGGACTTTTCCGTTCTCCGTTCTTGCTTCTTTCGGATTTCGCCAACTTTCAGCAACAGGCTCTCCTCATTGACATCGTTCTCTCGATGAAAGGAATTCGGCTACAACAATGTACAGTTCGCGTGACACTCCAGCGGCCACTCCAGCCTCAGCACGGTATGGCTTGGCCTGCGAACAATGTGTCAAAGCCAAGGCCAAATGTCTCCGAGAAAATGAGGATTCTGCTCAATGCGAGCGGTAGGCATTCGGTCCTTTGAACTCCGTCGCACATACAAGGAGAGTAACCTCATACCCGGACACTAATACTTGTCTACAGATGCAAGCGTGTAGGCAAAGACTGTACACCGTCAGTCAAACGACGACGCCTCAATGACGGGGCGAAGCGTGTCCGTATATCGAAGAGTCCTGTTGATGACCTGAGGACGTCTCGTGTCGAAGAGAAGTTGAATCAGCTAGTAAGCTTGTTGACACCATCGACTGCGGACTCGCAAACATCGACACCAGCAAATCAGAGCAATGCAGGTAGCGTCCCTAAGCCAGTCGATGGCGCAGGCTACAGGATACCATGCGATGCCTTGACTTTGCAGGAAGAGATGACATGCCTGGAGACGTTCAGGACTTGTCACCTTACCTTCTTCCCGTTCGTATCCATTCCTCCTACTACGACAGTCGCGAATTTGCGCCAACAATATCCGCACCTATGGAGCGCTATCGCTGGTATAACATGCAAATCTACTACTCTCCAGCAAGCCCAGAGCGATTATCTGAGGCGAACCATCTCAGAACAGATTTTGTTCCAGACGAGACCCTCAATCGACATCCTCTTGGCTATACTCGCCTTCGTAGGTTGGTATGGAATTCGTCTCTTTCCGTTTCCACGATAGCAAGAAAGTTGCTGATATTACACTTAGGCTCCAATTCCAGGTGAACCCAAACTTCCACACCCAGAAAGAGAACTTCAAGGGGTCAATTGTCGTCTTCGTGCAGCTAGCCATCGGCGGAATCTACGAACTCAAGTTGCACAAGGCGATCACCACGGACCCGTTGCACATCAGATGCGTTCCTGCTCCCAGTGATGACAACAGGAAAGCTTCGCGTACACTAGTAGAGCGTCGAGCCGTATTGGCTTGCGTGCTACTCACGTCCTCGTAGGGTCCATGCCGTTGCTAACGTGAAGATCTCGAGCTGACCAATTGCAGCATCAGCAGTACTCTCAAGACCGTAGAGCCCTTGCGCTGGACGTCGCACATGGACGACTGTCTTCTGGAGCTCGAGAAGCAGAAAACGGATCCACTGGACGACTTACTGGTACACCTAGTCAAGATCCAGCGAGTGGTAGATCGTGCAAACGAAGCAGAAAATCCTGGCGTGCAATCCGCGGCCAGTACACCCTACGACATTCGCCCGACACTATATCCGCAGGCGTTACTGATGCACTTGGACTCCATCGCCGAACAAATACCAGCCAGTGTCAAAGAGATGCGTAAGTGCTTACTCGTGCCGCATGAAGTCCGGCCAATCAGACTGATGAGAAACGGCAGCGATTCTCATCTTCCAGCTCAGCAGTGCTCGCCTCGTTCTCGCCGAACTGGCCCTGGCCGGCGACCCAACAGTCACAACCACCACCTCAGGTCCTAACCTCCAGCGCTTGAGATACCTCGAATTAGCCCTCCAATCCATCAAAACCTGGATAAATTTTTACCACACACTTCCCTCCGCATTTATGCGACATATATCGATGACGACAATGCTGCAATTTCGTTTCTGCGCCGGCATGCTGTTCGTGCTCACAACTCTGAATGAGCCAGCCTGGCTTTCACGGGAAGAAGTGAGAGCAGAAGTCGATATCCTTGCCGTCATGGATCACGCAGCACGGATGTACGGCGAGGTCGCGGCGGCTGTCGGGTTAGATAACGGGCCAACCGATGTCCAAGGGCTTGATCTATTCACCTTGGCTTCGGGACGGAGTGCAAAACTGAGGGCGGCCTGGGCAGCGCAGCTAGAACTGCCTGCTGAGCGAATTCAGGCAGTCCAGATGTGTTCTGATGAGTTGGATGCAGTTCCAGCATTACCTGCGCCGGAGAGTGGTGAGTTTAGCGAAGTGTATGCGGGCATGGAGGAGCTGAACTGGAAAGAGGTGGACTGGTTCATCGATTCACTTTTCGTGCTGTGATGACCTTGCGATTTCCAACCATGGATGTTCGTAGTGGACATTGCATGATCGAGCACTCGATGTGGTTCCTCACACCTCACAACTCGATCCAAATCAGCCAGTATGTCGCTCGATATAACAGGCCGATGCTAGTAATGTCGATGTGAGACACTGTTCTCAAGTGTTTCAAGCCTCACCTAATATGCAGGGATCAATGGCGGCAGGATATAAAGCATCACCGAGCCGTAAGAGATTGAAGCTGCCTCTACAGCTCACGAGACCCCACATGTGGTAGTCGGACAATCATCAGGAGGTTGAGCATGCGCTGTACGTATTCAAAACTACCGTCAGTAACGTTCATGATTGTCCATTATGCTTGAAGGAAATCATGATATTCATGACGAGAACATATAATACTTGAGACATGTTTATCGTGTCTCAAGTATTATGAGACAAACCATCAAAAGCAAGTACCACTTCTAAATGTCATGATTGTGATGCTGGAGAATTGTTCGGCTTCATTCCATTTCTTTTTTGATAGAAGTCTGTCATTGATCATAGCCCGTTCTAGTCCTCTCTCTTCCTTAGAGTATGTTCATAGTCTGGCTCTACTTCCCGACAGACCCATCGCTGAACTTAGCACCCGAAGTATCGTGAAGGGCGTTGGGGACAACCTTCTCCACCTTCTCGGGGAGACCCTGCTGAAGTGTTTCTGGCACGATAGACTTTCCAGTGGCGTGGGAGACCTTTCCAGTCTGCTCATTCGAGCCGGTGTCGTGGAGAGCGTCAGGGACCTTATGCTCGACGGAGCCGGGAACCTAGTTATCTGTGTCAGTACAATGGTTTGGGAGCTTCAAAGAGGATGGCAGATGGACATACGGCTTCCTGGGCCTTCTGAGGCAAGGCAGAGTCCTTGGCGTGTGACACACCCTGGCCGTGCTCGTTGGCTGCAGACATCTTGGTGGTTGATGTGATGGTTCTGGTGTTGGTAGTGCGAAGTGCTTGGCTGAAAGTTCTTGAAGTTGTGATTCGTAGTGAGGACATGTGGTGGTATGGAATGAAAATTGTTTGGGACAACGAGAATATGTATACTTATACCCTCTCCTTCTACTACGGCCACGACCCTTGCGTAAAGCATCCATCGCGCCATGCGTACTGCGCCCATCGTCGTGCTTTCGAGAGAAACTGACATCATGACTCTAGGCATCTGGCATCATGTGCTGTAAAGACGGAGCCCGAAAAACGCCGTCCGGGTAACAAGTGGCATCAATTGCGAGAGTGATCGGAGCTCCGAGCTGTTTGGAAGTGGAAGTGATGGCGAAGAGATGCTGTCATGGTTGCGTAGGTGAGGCTTAGGATGAAGTACGAATTTGGCGCTTGGCCTGTTGTGGAAGGAACGGGACGGCTCAAGCTGTTTCCGTGCTCCTCTACTTGAGAGGGTACGATTGTTACGAAACTATTATTGTGGCAAATGGTCCTGGGAGTGATGAGCAAGATCAATGGACGATAGCAATCTGTTGTACAGCCCCAGCTCGTGAACAATGCTCTTCAAATGCCTTCATGCAAGCCTGAGGTTATCGTAATATGGTCTATGGTCTATCATAGCAGAAGCTACATCTATATACAAGTGTCACATGTTCGAACGTGAACATCAATCAGAAAGGCACATCCATATCCTCAACACTCTCCTCCTTCTTCTCACCTTTAGCAAGCCCGTCAGTCTCCCCAAGTACTTCCCTCACAAACGCAACCAAAGCCGCAACATACTGTCTCCCACTACTCGGTAAGAAATGTCCGCCAGGATGATACACCACCCTCTGCACACCTCCCTGCTTCCCGCGTCCTTCCACACAGGAGTCGACAAGCCGTAGCGATCGTTCCTCCGATACCACTGTGTCTACCGTACCCAGCACATGAAGCATAGGCGTCTCAATCTTAGGCTCGTAGAAAGCTTGGTAGAGGTCGTTCGTGCTCGCTCCAAAGCCAGAGTAGGATATAGCGAACTTCATGGGAGGATGTATTGTCTCCTCGATGAAACCGGAATCTTGTACGAACGAGTCTGGGTAGCGCATTCCACCCTTCGCCTGCGCAGCCTCGAACGCTGGTCGCCTCTGCACCTCTAGCAATGAAGCCACCATTCCCGCAGCCGCACCGCCCTGCGAGAAACCCAGAACGCCCTGGAACGGGCCTTGTTTTTTCAGAATTTCGGCGATGCGTTCGAACCCCCTTTCCATACCTTCGTAAGTGTAGGGTTCGCCATCGCCTTTCCGTCGCCACCAGCCGTAAGCCTCAATCCCGTCATTGTCGGCTCTCGAACCATCGTTCCTGCCTGGTCCATCGAAACTGGAGGCGTCTTGGCCAGGGATATCGGTGGTATCTAGACGGATGGGAGCGGTTGGGTAGACTAGTTCGAGGCCTCCTGGGTATTGTTTTAGATGGCCTGGTTTTGGTGCGGGAGGGAAATGTTTTTCTAATGACTTCTTAAGAGCTTTGGTCTTGATTTCGAAGAGATGGCCGGATTGGGTGAACCCGTGGAGCATTAGGATGCGGAGTTTGCGGTCTTGTGGTATATCGCCGTTGGTAGCCATCGTAGAGTAGAGGCGTGCAGGTTTCGTGGCCAGAGAAGAAAGTGGAGTGTAAGCAGAGTGACATCCACGGATGTGCTGGTCTAATAGACGTCTACTATATAGTGAGCGGCATGACATGTGTTTATATGTTCATATACAAGCAGATGCGATTTGCTGAAGAATCATCGACGCCCTTCTAACCTGCATCCGCCAACGCAACACGTGATGCCTGAGGCCATACAAACTCCTGCCACCTCCGCAAGCTGTCCTCCACACTTTATGCGACTAGGGTTCACATACAGCAGCTTCGATATTCTAGATCACTGCAACCATCACACACCCAACAGCCTCTGCGCCGCTACCTAAATACAACAAACCACCATGGACCAAGCCAAGGAACTGCTCGAGATGCCCCGTGCCTTTCTCAAGGACGGCCGACAATTTATTACCCGATGCTCGAAGCGTAGGTCCTTCACCACTGCCACTTACCCTTGCACTGTGAACGGGTGTACGGATCGCATGAGGTAGTATACTAATATGTGTATTTACCAGCCGACCGAAGAGAGTTTCTTCGCATCAGCCAAGCCGTCGGCATGGGTTTCCTGATTATGGGCGTGATCGGATACGTGGTCAAGCTTAGTGAGTTCCTCTTCTAGGAGGCGCATCGGAGTAAAGAGGAAGGGCAGGTTACTAACATCTGCGATCACAGTCCATATCCCTGTCAACAACATTCTGGTCGGTGGCGCATGAGCAGAGAGGATCACGTGCTGGAGGTCAAGTCGAGACCAGATTGAAGGCAGGAATGGGAAGAGTGAAGATGTGCTGCATCTGTCCTTCGTGGTCCAGAGAATACCAAAGCTGCGAAGTGACGAGAGTATATGCTGTCTCTGAAGCCGAGGAAAAGTGTGCATAGCGAGGCGTTGCGGGAGTCAATACACGAACCACTTCACGTCGGAAGAGAAATCTGCTGTATGCTACGAATGAAAGAGGCACTTGTGCTTGGCTGAAGTACCTTTGTGTATTTACAATCTTACATGACTTTCGTAGCCCGAAGGCTGTCCTGCTATCCTGCGCCTGCGCCTGTGCCAGATAGCATGCATATCGTAACTCCTCAACCTTGGTCTTGGCTCAATCTGTCCTCTCACAATGCGCCACCAACAGGAAAGACGTCAAAAGGCCCACCACTCCCACCCGCATACCCATGCACGCTCTCCTCCCCACCCTCATCGTCATCCCCATCTCCATCTTCATCGGTCAGTCAATCATCATCCCCCTCCGCCGAAAACAAACTCCCCAACCCCATCCGATCCCTCAACCTCGTTCGCCTCGCACCCTGTTGCTCCGCCCCACGCTGCTGCTGGGTCCCATAGAATCGCTCATCATGCCTCAACTGTGCCGTAACCCTCGCTCCCATCGGCGTCGCACCCAGGTTCTCCCTCTCGCCCATCTGAGCCGCTGACGCACCAGTGAAACCATCCGTATCGCCACCAATTTCATCTGTATCTACGCCATCGTTCCAACTATGCACGGTTGCGGTTCCGAGGCCATGGTCCCAGCCATTCCAGGAGGTGGCGGCGATAAGAGGTGCGGAAGGATGCCAGGAGCAATCTCTTACGATAGTCTTCCACTGCCCTCCGCGACCGTAGTAGTCGTATCGATCCACGAACCTCTCATCGCTGACCGGACGACTATTCAATGTCGCACTCCGGACATTTATTGGCTCGCTAGCTTTCGTCCCGTCGAGGTTCCAAACGTAGATTTTGCCGTCGTGCGAGCCGGAGTAGATGTACCGGCCGCCTGTGCTTTCGGGTGGAGAGAAGTGGCATCGAATCAATGTCTTGAGGACCTTGTGGCCGGTAAAGGTTACGAGACTGCAGTCGTGGGGGTGGGGGCGGTGGTCGGTTTCGTCGTAAGGACTGAAGCGGTAGTCGAAGTTTGTTGTGTAGTCCTGAAGAATGTCAGTGAAGGAGGGTTATGCTTGGTAAGGGTGAAGACGTACTTGTGGGTTGATACGCTCTCCTTCGTCTGTGTTGATCATCTTCCTCAGATCCCAGAGCTTGCACGTCTGGTCCTTGCCATTGCTGATCACGTATCGTCCATCTCCTTTACTATCGATGTACGTCAAACCCTCCGTATGACCCAAGAACATGCCGGCAGGTCTCATAGAAGCCAGTGATCTTCTGTCCCATACTTTCAATGTCGTGTCGTCCGATCCAGAATACAAGATGTGCGGGCTCATCTTATCACCGAAACACACCGCATTGACATCATCCTGATGGCCGGGAATCCGCAAAATACTGCGTTGCGCTTCCAGATCATAGACGTAGACACTTTGGTCTGATGTCCCTGCCACGATCTCACCACCATCACCACTGAATCGCAAAGACCAGATACCGAAGTGTCCGCGACTTCTGCCCCAACCACCGCCACCGCCGTGACCACCACTGCCCATATCGCTGAAGTCTAGCAATTGAGGCTCCGATTCATCGCCCTGATCGGTGTTGGCCAGACAGATCTGAGATCGGATACTGCTATATGCAAGCAGTTTGTTGTCGGGCGAAAGAGAAGCATCAGTGATGGTCCACTGTCCTCCGTAATAGTGTTTCGTGCTGTAGTATTTCCAGTCGTAAGGGTTGCGAGTGTCATACAGTCTGACCTTGAAGTCTTGACCACAAGCAAAGAAGAAGGAGCCGTCTTCGCTGAACTGACCAGAGTAACATCTTGCGTTCAGATTGATGATGAGATCTGCCTTGGATCGAGGAATTAAGTCTTGTGCAGCGAGTGAGCTCAGCACACGTGCTCGACCTCGATTGTTGACTCCCAGCTCGCGGTCAAGCATACGGTGGGCTAGCTTTCGCCGTTTCTGCTGAGTGGATGACTCGTATGGAACACCACATGTCGAATGATCACAGCGATCGTTGTTGCCGAAAGCACCACTGTCCATCAACTTCTGGCCTTCCGGATTCGGAATAGGTGGGTATCGGTCACCAACAAGAGGTCGGCGAGGCCGTCGTCTCCGCGCTCCATAACCAGCGGCATAGCCCATATCGTCATCATCGTCGTCCTCAACTTCATCATCCTCGCCAAGAGACACATGTTGCGTATTACCTCTCCGAGCCTGAGAACGGGTAGTTGGACCTCCAGCATTTTGAAAGACTCCTCGTAGGCCAGCTTGCGAAAGTAATTGGAGAATCTGTTGCTGGGTTACTGTACCGCAGCGAAACGATCAGCCTGTGCTCAAGGAAATGCAAAGCTTACCCTTGATCCTGTGGCGGAGCTCAGACGTCTGAGACGTCCCGGACGAGGTGCTTGGCGGTCTGAAGTGGTCGTGGACTCTGTCTCGGGTAACGTACTTCGTATTGTCTGGGTAGCTCTTTCCGGCTCTGCTGCTGCAGCGGCAACTTGCGGTGTCTGCGTGCCTTCCTCTTCCTCCTCTACCTCTTCCTCAACATCTTGATCTTCCGACATCTCATCGCTTGTCTCAAATGTCACCGTATCACCATCCTCGTCTCGAAGCACTCCCTCCTCGGCATCGAAATATAGTGTCGTCTCAACCTCGCCCTCCGCTTCATCTTCGTCAATCTCTTCTGAAAGACCGGATGGCGTTGTTGAGGCGAGCTTCAATACGTCAGCCACAGCTAATTATTGGACGTACTGCTTGTGCTTGGTTTGATATCGCCGTCGGCTTACCTCGAAATCCATGTCGTCATCGCCAGTGCTGCCCTCAGTTTCGGTGTGCCACGAGCCTCCCGGTGAGGAATGCTCTTGAGACGAAGCCATGATCAACAGTTATACAGTAGGTAAGGGCAAGACTGGTCGATGTACACAAGGCTAATTAAGATAGTGAAGCACGCAGTAGTCCTCGACATGCCGCGGTCATCATCGTGGTAGCTCGAGCACGGGTCACATGTCGGAGATAACGAAGGAGATACGATCGAGGTAAAACAGTGGCATTGTTCTCAGGGCCCACGAGGAACAGACTGACGTGCGAGGACTCGCACACTCGATCAATCCGGATCTTGGATGTTACGCACGGCATGCATCGGCCCTCCAGAGCCAAGCCTTTACTCTGAGTCGCCGTGGGCGTTGCAAGCATGATGGCACCCAGCCCAGCCGGACCCCTTCAGCAATCACGAGATATCAAACCAAGCTGTTGTTCCAAGGTAGAGCCACTAAGGGGGACTCAAGATTCATCGTGGTTATCTCATCGCTGAACTCTCAATCTGACGAGCCTCTCAAGTATTACATCAGACAATTCGTGCCAAGCATTACTACAGCCATACTTCAACTCAATCGTCGCCCTTCCGGATTGTGTACGCCACGGGTCACACCCATAACCTTGCAAGGCATCTAACTCACGACAGGGGCGAGCACTCACCTCTCTTCGGCTCCTCCCGCTGCACACAACGGCTGGCAATATGAGTGGAAGGCAGTTTGGAGTGTCTATCGAGGGCGGCGCGACGCTCGAGCATGAGGCCTGGCTGACAGTTAATCGGGGTCCGACAACATTCGTCATCTCCATATCTTTCGACGATGTCCAGAATACTCTCTGGGGTGCAGAGTACTTACTACAGCCCAAGACGCACGAGTTCAATGCCAGCAACATGATTCTCACCCTTTGCATGCCGATCATCGAGAAGTTGGCGTCGACATCCAGTATACAAGGACTACGCCTTGAGGCTTTATGTGACTCGTCTACTCACAGGATGAGGATCACGAGTGCTGGCGGCGCGCAAGGCGAGGATATTCATGTAGTTGTTGACGAGGATACAAGTCATAGACCGTCTCACGGGCTTCTGCCGATACCCATTTCTGAGCTTGCGGAGTTTTGCACAGGAGTCGCCCGGATCTCAGCTACAGATGTAATTTTATCTACTGCGGACGAACAGCTCGACGACCACAACGCAGAGTTTCCTCATGGCAAAGCTTTCATGTTAGATGGCACGGCAGTATACCTCAAGGCCAGTCTCGGCCATGGTACGCAATTCGAGCGAGAACTTGAGATTCTGGGTCGCATTGAGCAACTTGGTCTTCGCAAGAGAGACTCGAACAGATTCTCCCATCTCATCGCCGTCGTCACAACTGGCGAACAGAATGAGAAAGTCGTCGGGATGCTACTGGAGCTCATACCAACCGTGCCATATGGCGGAGATCTGCTCCATGAAGCTATGCAGGCACGGACGGATATGCATCAGAAGTGGAAGTCGCAAGTACTGCGGATGGTTGAAGAGCTTCATGCTCATGATATCGTTTGGGGAGACGTGAATGCGGGCAATGTTGTCATCGACAACGATCTCAATGCGTGGGCCGTCGACTTTGGTGGCATGAATAATGCCGAGTTCGTTGATGATGAGCTTGCGGAGACGATTGAGGGCGACTGGCAGGGCGTGCATAGGTTGTTTGATGGATGGTTACCCAGTCGTGGACCGAATAGTCAACCGTGATGCCCTGATTATTGCAGCACCAGAGGGGGATACTTGTCTGATACCTTGTGAACGCATCCGGCTACCGGCACAGCTCTCCAGCAGATCTGTATCAGGGTCATACAGCTCAAGTAGAGGTACTTGAGTTATGTACCTACTACTGTTCTGATCGACCCGAGCTCGGCATGGATATCGTGCGGGGCGTGTGTTTCTGAGTTCATGTTGCCCTCACCTAATATCAGCGAAGTATCATCGTTTCTGTCGCCAATACAGTCATACCAGACAGTCGTGGCAACAACAGTACTACGGCACTCGTACGCTTTTGTCGATCACCGTCAATAGCAAACAACCATGGCACCCTCAGCAATCGAAACAGTAACACAACCCACCGACCAACTGACAGGCGACGAACGAGCGCAACAACTTCGCAAAACAACAGGAGACAGGCCTCTCGACCGCTTCGTCTACGGCGCCCATCCTATCTCCGGCAACCAAATCGACGCAGTCAAGCAAGTCCGGATCCCTACCTTCACAAATCCCTTGGACGAACGAGAATTCCGGAAACTTCACGCGGCGGCGTGTATCCGCTGGCTTGGCCAAAATGGGTATAATAATGAAGGCGCGGGTGGGCATATCACCGTGAGGGATCCGATCAAACCTGATCATTTCTGGATTAATCCGTGAGTACATCGTAATGCCATCCACATTTAGGTTTGCTGGTGTTGGTACTGATAGTGAAGTTCAGCTTCTGTAAATCCTTCCGCTATATCCGACCAGATGACCTCTGTCTCGTAGATGAAGAAGGGATAGTTCAACCCGAAGGGAATATGCATGCGATTAACCCAGCTGGCTTTGCTATCCATAGTGCCGTTCATGCGGCACGACCAGATGTCATTGCTGCCGTTCACTGCCATAGTCTACCCACCAAGGCTTTCTCTGCTCTGGGATGTAAGCTTGAACCTATCAATCAAGACGCCTGCCGGTTTTATGAGGATCACGCCGTCTACGAGGACTTTGGCGGGATTGTGCTTGCACACGAAGAAGGGAGGAGGATCGCAACGGCGTTGGGGAATAAGAAGGCGGCGATTTTGCAGAACCATGGGATCTTGACTGTAGCGAAAAGTGTCGATGCCGCTACTTACCTCTTCGGAGCCATGGACCGATGTATCGAGGCTCAGCTACTAGCTGATGCTGCAGCGGGTGGGAGAGGGACGAAAACGATCAAGATCCCGCATGAGGAGGCGGTGTATACGCGGAGAGTGTATACTGACGAGATGGAGTATAATATGTTTCAGTCTTGGTATGTTGTTCTTGGGTGAGACATGCTAGGCTGTTTGGCTGACCAGGGAAACAGTTTCGAGGATGTTGTTAGGGAGTCGAAGGGCGAGTTGTCGATGTTGTCTGGTGGCGAGAGGAATGGGTATGATTCGTTTCCGAGGACGTGGTGATCTGGTACAGGGCGGAAGGCTTATATCGTTGGTCGAACGACGTATACATGTATGGCAACTGCTTCGGTCCGCTCGCTTGCTTTGCTCGCAGTAATCGTCCCCATTTGTCATGCACTTTACGGCTCCAGCGTGCTTCGTTGGTCAGCATCTTCATCGTCGTTACTGTACTTGGCATCATTGTCCCCGAATGGCGCACCCGAGGAGGTCACGCTGTATCGCCCGGAAACAGCTTTACCTGACTTGAACAGTCGGCCTGCAGAGCTCTGGTCCCGAAGTGCTGGAATCGAGATGTGATTGGCTGTAGTCCATCTTTCCTTCAGACACCACGAGACCCGCCTGTCTCAGTCAATTGTCGCATTTTTGTTCCCACGACATCCTTCTTCATAGCTTCATCTCACAGTATCATGGCACGTCGTTGACTTCATTTGCGACTCCCGTGCCTCCCGCTGGTCGACAGCATCACTGTTTGGGCTTCGGCGAAGTCGGTGGTGAGATGGACATGGACCGGGGTCTTTGCCACGCTGTGCGTTGGCAGAAGCCAACCACGATCAACAGGGCGGGAGATTGAGCGAGTCTCAGCATGCCCGTGATTTCGAGTCTACCCCCTGTCCTCGATGCGTCACCATCGATCAATCGATTAGCCAGCTGGGTCGAGTTATGCACGACATCTCGCGTGCGTGAGTAGCACGACTTCGCCTTCGATCACCGACGCACGAACGAACGAACGAACGAACGAGGCCGGTTGCACGACAACGGCAGCTCGAGGGCGGATGGCTGCAACGAACGAGCATCTGTTCGCAGCTCATCTCACCGCATGTTCATTTACCTCCAATGCTTGGCAGGAACGATCGAGCATTGCTGTTCATGAGGAAAGGGCGTTCGGCAGAAGAGGGTTGCGCCTTCCTGCAGAGCGCCATTGACCGACAAAACCTGCACTTTCCATTTTGCTCACCGCAACGAACAACACAACACACCATATCTTCGACCGCCAAATCGCATCCCTTGTATTCGACGACTGTTTGCATGGGATCAGGCGTTACACATACTGTAGGTAAGTTCCTATTCGCGCGGCAGAGGAGCCGGTTTGACTTTGGGGCGTGAGATGGTGGTCTGTGAGGCGCTACACCAGCCACTTTGGACGCTTGAGCGAGTTGGCATAGATGCGGACTACCAACCTCGCGACTTCCACTTCCACCACCACGTCAACCCTGCCACTCCCTTAATTCCTGTCTGTCTCTCACTGTCTCTACTTTTCGCGTGCGCACGCGTCCCTTCGCTTTTGGGAGAACGATGTCACACACGCTGCCATCGGAATTTGGCTGCTGGCTCACACTCGCTTCCTCTAGCTCGAGCACCACTACCACCGCCGCGCAACCCCATCCCCATCCCCATCCTCCACCCACGTCGCTGGTAACACCTCGCTGGTCTGGTCACGCGTCTATCCACCACTACTACCTCACTGCACTGCGATAGCCATTGATCATCACGTGGCTTCCGCGTGGGCATAGTCCTGTCCATTGTCTATACCATCGCTGCGCAACAATCGCACCATAGACCACGCAACCTCGACGACCATTTCCCAGCAGCCAAATTGTCTGCCTCGGCCGGCCGCCGCTTTAACGACCGACACGATACCCACGACAGGTATACGACATCCCTTACCCGCCAACAGCGTCAGGAGCCGGCTTCGGCCTTCTACCAACGAGCAGGGTTAGCCCACGACTATTCACGGCCATCATCATCGTCCGGCAGTGCGCATACACTACGCCGCACTCCACAGCTCGACGACCTACGTCCTTCTCGAGTCCGGTCTCGCTCTGTTGAGTCACCAGTACGAGAGCTAGACGAGTCACCCGATTGCTCTCGCCAAAAGTCACCATCGTTTACTGGTACCTCGCAAAGAAGGGCGACAAGTGCCTTCTGGGCATCGCAGCCTCCACATCCAGCACTTCGCATTTCCCGGCGCACCCACGCCGCAGTACAGTACGTCATCGAGGAATTTCTGCGCCAGCCCAACAACTTCACTCCTGTGCTAGAGGAGGAGAACGCTCAGATGTCCGACCTGGGTGGTGGACGAGCAAGCAATGGCGGGCCACAAGCTATTCGCACACCTCGCGATGTCATGAGAGACCGCAACGCTCGCGAGGCTAAGCGCCAAGAAGAGCAGAAGGCGGAGGAAGCAAGACGGGCAGAGGAAAGGAGGAGAAGTGCTGAGCGTCGTGCTGCGACTGTCCCTGGTGCTGCGCCGAGGTTCAGTCAGGCGTCATCACAATACACTCCAGATATGTCGACGCAACAAGGTGGCTTTGATGGCCCGTCTGATAAGAGAGGAGGTGGTAACAGAGTATCTGGTGCGGACGTACTGGGCGAGCCAGTGAGCAGGACGCAGGAATACGCGCAACCTCGAACTAGAAGCTCGAGTGGTATCGCGCAGCCGACTGCTCCATCAAGTGGAGCTCGACGCACGACACAAGCCCAGAACACCCCTCGACAACCCAGTGGATCTGCAACACAACCTGGAGCATCATCACAAGCCGGAGCATCGTCAGCGGCAAGTGGCCAGCGCGAGCCTGCATCATCATTCCCACATGCCTTTGAACGATGGGAGACCTTGTCCTCACATTGGGAGGGCCTAACATCATACTGGATGCACAAGCTCGAGTCAAACACCGAGGAGATCAGGAACACCATTCCCAACGCGTCGACTCTCAATCGACAGATCACAGATCTGTCTGCTGCTGGTGCGAACTTGTTCCACGCTGTTGTGGAGCTGCAACGTCTGCGGGCGAGTAGTGAACGCAAATTCCAGCGCTGGTTCTTCGAGACTCGGTCTGATACTGAGCGCCAGCAAGAGACGCATGCGCAGATGGATCGCCAGCTCAAGCTCGAGAGGAGCGCGCGAGAAGAGGCATCGGCTCAAAGAGCAAAAGCTGAGCAGGCTGCTGATTCAGCGAAGCTCGAGGTTGTAGAGGCGAGACGCGAGCTGATGATCTCCAAGGAGGAAGCTCGTCGTGCGTGGGAGGAACTGGGCAGAAGGAATCAAGATGCACTGGATCTTGCAGACCACCTCAAGAACGGTAGAGTTGCAGTTGTGGGTGGTGTGCAAGTTGTGCCGTACTTTGGCGGACCCAGTAGGACTGGTTCGGCAAGTCAACGCCCGACCACACGAGATGGCCCTCAACAGTATGGCAGCATAGCCGGCGCGTCAAGTGGAGGTCCTGCGGGCTTTGCGAGTCCAGGCGAGGAGGCAGAATACTACCGAGATCGTCCTTCACCAACCGACACAGATCCGTTCACGGAGCAGCACCAGTCTCGACCTCGAGTGAGTGAGTCCGAGAAGTTATCTCACGGAGGTGCTTCGTACTTGCCACAGTCGACTGGCGCGGAGACGAGTTTGAGCCGTCGTGAGGTGTTGGACGACCAGCGTACGCCACAGCCACCGGCGTCTGCTTCTTCGCCCGACGCTCAGCGATTCTACCAGCATGGCCCAACCGAGACATTCCTGCACTCGCCACCAGGATCATCGAGTGGTGGACCAGTAGCCACCATACGTCCCCCGACACAGCGTCGAGAGGATGTGAGGTCCGAGGGCAGTTACGTCGAGACTATTAGTGAGGGCGACACAGAATATGCCATCGACGCCGCAGGCAACATCCAACACGACGAGCAAGGTCGACCTGTCGTGTTCCGTCGCCGTCTGCAAAGCCAAGGCGAAGAAAGCGAGGATGCGTACGACGAAGATGCTATCCGCCATGAGCGCGAGCACGCAGCCAGGTATGGACAGACATACGTCCCGACCGGTCAAGACATGCCTGAGGCGCCTTCCGTCCCCACCACGAGCGCACAAGCTGTAGCGACTTATACGCCAACAACCGGCGCACCGTCCTCTGGACCGGACTATGAGGGGTCCGGGTACGGTGGCTGGGATGCCGTGCAGACGACTCGCCATCATCACCCGACTAGATTGAGTGATGTGTTGGAAGAGGACGAGGACAGGAGCTCGCGGCATACGGGGCACTAGTACCGTCGGGATACCTTTATGGGCTCGTTGACAAGACGGTTTATCAGGCGGCAGAAATGATTAATAGTGCAGAAGTCGAGAGGATGGAGGATAAGGTGTGTGGTTTGAAAGGCAGCTTGTGATGTTGCATTTCAGCAAACGGCGTTTGGGGAGGCGGCATTAACGGTTGCGATTGAGATTGGAAAAGAGGGTACGTGTAATGTGTTGATTCTTGGATGGGAGACGGCTGGAGCGCGAGGTACGTTGTTGTGCATAGCGTTTGTGGTCTGCTTGGGGCATCGCATATGTTGAGCGAGGAGTTGGGTGGTTTCTGCCGGGGATTGTGTCGTTGATACCCCTGGCTGTCTTTTCTTGCATCTTGCATCTTGCATGGGAAGTGTAGGAGTATGCAGTGTGGTTTTGGTGATGGAGTTTGTTTGTAGGATAGGGTTGTAGTTTGTGGTTGTGGTCGCTTTGGCGATAGCTGGGTGTAGGACGTGTACAGCATCAGCATCAGCATCAGCGAGATCGTTCATACAATACTCCTTGCTGCCACCAATTGTGATAGGCTTTCATGTTGTCGAGGTGTTTTCGGGAGTTTCTCTCCGCCTCCGCATTCGTGGTGAAGCTCCAGCCATGCACGACGTCAGCACATGTGATGATGAACTCTTGATGGTCCCTATCATTCATCGCTTTCTCCACAACCCTGCGCCGACATCTGCATCGCTTTACCTTATCTCTCTGTACCGAGAGGGGTCCGACATGTTCACCCCCACACTCGCCCGCCTAGCGGGCGGCCGCCCAGGTTTCCTCCGCCGCAGCATCGAAGAGCTCCGTCGTCAAGCCGGCATCGCCGTCCGCATGGAGGGTCTCCACGAACCACAGAAGCCGTTTCCCCTGATCAAATTCGACGAGTCGCAGACGCCCGAACGATGTAAAATCATGTCTGACCAGACGAATTTCGGGGGGTATAGTAGAGCTACTTTGACCCATGTCCCTGGCGCGCCGCATGTGGATAATGAGGGGGGGTTGGGGAGGATTGGGGGTGGGGAGAGGGGTGGTGAGGAGCCGAGTCATGCGGTTTTTACGGGGATGATTAGTACGGATTTACCTGTCAATCGGCCGGATATTCAGAGGAGTGGTTTCGCGGCGTGGAGGACAAGGGATCGGGGGTGGTGGATGTTTGGCAAGTTGCTGTGGGATATTGATCCTTATGCTTATCTGGCCCTGCGGATCAAGAGTGATGGGAGGAGGTACTTTATCAATATCCAGACGGAGAGTATTGTCCCCACGGATATCCATCAGCATTTACTCCCTTCTTATACGCCGGGACAGTGGGAGACGGTCACCATCCCCTTTTCCGCCTTCGTGCGCACGAATTATGGGGTTGTGGTCGAGCCGCAGAAGGAGATGTTGAGGCAGAAGGTCAGGAGCGTGGGGATTGGATTGACGGATCGGGTGCCCGGGCCTTTTGAATTGTGTATTGCCGATGTGTATGCTACGAATCGAGCGCCGGAGCATGATCGGTTGAAGAGGGAGGATACAGGGTTCGATTTGGAGGTCGAGGAGGAGGAGAGTCATGGGATGATGGATGAGATTGCGCCGAAGAGGAGAAAGGGGGAGCCGGAGAGGATCTTGATATGAGGGATGGATTTTTGCAAGCTATTTGGACCACGAGCGGAGCTCATGCGCGTTGCAACGAGGTGCCTTGGTTCGCAGGTGCTGCGTGGCGCTTTCCACTATCTGGCCGTGCCTTCCTCACAGCACGCAGGCGCTCTTGACTCCGGCGACTGGACAGGCAACCATGTCCTCTTCCACTCGCGTCATGCGCACATAACTCACCTTTACGACCATGCAGAACACATCGACCACCAACCACAGACTGACTCTGCCCGCCATGCTTCCCCGAATACGAAGCGAACATAGACCTCCGCTATCCTTCGCATTCCGATGGCTCTACAATGCAGCATTATCACGTCAAGCAGGATCCAACCCTCGCCACGCGCTCCAGGGACTTGAGCAGGGAGTGTCACAAAAAGCTATTCTACGCTGCCAGCATCGTCGGTTGTCTGGATCTCGTGACCGCCATCACACCTCTCGAGCGCGCTGTCAACCCCTTCGACCCAAAACGTTCACCACCATACCTTCACATCCTCATCTGGGAGGAGCACGTCGACCGTGGCGCTCGGATTCACGTACCCAATCGCGAGCTCCTGGAGTCATGCTTTCCTCTCAGCCAATACCCCGTCTTCGCGCCTCAGCATGTCGTGCGCTACAACTTCTGGCGTCCTGGTGATGCACGGAATACACTGTCTCGGAGTACGAGAGCGTCCCCGGAGTATTTGCAAGGCTGTGCTGTGGTCGATTGCGAACGAGACATGACGCTGGAGCTTACCTATCGGCTTCGTATGGTTAGTAAGACTGGGAGAGGGACTTGGTATCAGTACTTGCATATGCATGAGAGCTGGGAGCCTGCTATTGAGAAGTTTTTGAGGGAGGGAGGGAGGAGGTGCTAAAGTTGTGTGTCGAGGGAAACATGCGACGAGCTTCTATGCAGTGGTTATGGCGAGATTAAGCTACATTCAGATTCGCATGCTTCCAGTAAGAGCGTTATAGGATGTTTAGCCTGTACGCTATCTCTGTTACCCAGGCCTTCGGCATCCTTCCGACGAAGCATTCGACGATATTGTCTATACCGTCCACTCATTTCTACGTTACGACGTGTAACCTAGCACGATGGAGGCTACACAAACAATGACTTAGACACGCATATATGCAAGAAGGAATATCGAGGTATTGGGCGCAGCCGCCCAAGCGCAAAGCCACATTTCCGTGCCAAATGTCAACGAATCAAGAACGTTGCATTTGGCCCTCAATGGTCCACCTCATATACCAACTCCGAATAGCCGCATGAGCTTGGCGTTTAGCTGCAGGTCCCAAGGCGGAGGCTACAGATCGTACTTTGTGCGAGTGTAGCGGTGTTGGCATTCAGCCGCAGTAATGCCTTGTCCACCAGCTATGTCAACAGGGCGTCTGCGGGAGTAGGGAATGCTCTCTCCCTATCTACATTCATACTTTCGCCATGCGCGCTAGGACACTGGAGACCGCTCTGGCAATATGGCTCTTTATGCTCGGAGGGGAATGCGCGTGCTCGCCACCCACGCCGATGGTCTTGCCCGTAACGAATGTCAGTCTGGGTAATGGTCTGGTGCGGCGAGGAGTAGCTCTTGGTATAGGCAGTCCGCCGCAATACTTGAGCTTCAGTATACAAGGGTAGGCACGGAACCATCTGACATCCGTCCTATCCTGTCGTTAACACTTCACAGCTGGTGGAACGACACATGGGCCTACAATACTACGCAACTCAACACCTACAATGGGACAGACTTCACCAACAACACAGGCTGCGACTATACCGCCCACCTGGAAGCCTGTACTACTCTCCGTGGCGGTCTATACACCCAGCCTCAATCATCATCCACGCACAAAGTCTTCGACGATGTTGACGCTGCCGGCGCCGACGATAGCGATACGTTGCGAAGACTGGCATCGTCAATGTGGTACTCGGCCTGGCTCCAAGATACTCTGGTCATAAACCAGACGATAAGCCTTCCGAGCTATCCCATCGGTATGCCCGGTCTCGAGTGGTCACGAGCTTCCGCGCAGAATCTCCTAGGTCTAGGTCGCAACTCGACATTTCTTACTAGGCTCAAGAATTACGGTCATATCGGCTCACGGTCCTATGGGTTTTGGTGGGGCCAGACGGGTTGGTCGTCCAATTTGCAGATGGATGGACAGTTAGTGCTTGGTGGTTATGATGCAGCCAAAACGACTGGACCAAACTACACCTTCCCGCTTGGTGCCTGGACGGCCAATTGTCCCAGTGGCATATATCTCAATGTCTCGGATTTGTCTGTGGTCCTGAACAATGGCACGAAGAATAGTCTTACGAAGACCGCGACCTTGCAGGGCTGCTATCGGCCGGACTTGCCGACTATGATCAGTATCAACAATGATCCTTATTATGATCGCTGGCAGCAGTATACGGGCCTTACGAGGTCTGGCAGCTCGGGTGGGGTGGACTACAATTCCATCTTGTATGATTCTGGTGATACGTATGTGAACTGTGATCTCTCTCCTGCAGGAAGTTACTGATACCGCGCCCAGCTTCACAGGATCTTTGAACGTATCTCTGGTCGGCGGTCCGACGATAGAGATCCCAAACGATCTGCTCGTCGGGCCACAGGTCGTCATCGACCAAGATACCGGCGCCATCACGACAAATTCATCTTATAGCGAGGTCTTGATCAACCCCAAACTAAATTCTCCGCAGCCCTTCTACTTCGGAATGCAGTTTTTCTCGCTCATGTACGTCGTCGTGGACTACGATGCTGGGACCTTCACGATATGGCAGGCAAACCCCACAACAGCTTCGGATCTGGTTGCGAGTAGAAGTGCTTGTAAGGACTCGGATGGTTCTTCAAGTGGTTCATCCGGAGGAGGTGGTAGAAAATCAAGCTTGCATAAAGAGGGTCTGTCGGCAGGTTCCATTGCTGGCATCATTGTCGGCATCGTCGCTGTGTTTGCAGTGGTTGCCGCTCTGGTCTGGTTGTACTTGCGTAGGAGGAACAACAGTCGGTATAACACCGCTCCCAGCCAAGCTAGCGGAGAGGACTATGCATTGGTAGACCGCAAAGTGGCACTATCGGAACCGCATGAGATGGGCGTGGGAATGGTACGATGTGAAGCCGATGGTGGAGTTGCGGCACATGAGATGGGCAGTGAGCCGAGAGCGCATGAGATGGGGTCTGATGCGAAGACGCAGGGGCTTGGCTCGAGGCAGGAAGCTGCTGAGCTGGAGTAGTAGATTTTGATTTGCAGCGTTTCCATACCAGAATGATGATATCCCTTTCTTGTCTCAAGGAGCACGACCTTGAAGCCACGCGAACGGAGCATCTCGTTCCAGCACAACTCAGCCGGCGTCTAACGAGCGACTCCTTTGGTCGCCGTACGCTAACCACCATCCATTCATGGATAGGACCGTCAATGTACGGCCGTCACCGTCAATGCACGGCCGTCCTTTTTACGTATGGCACCGTCAAAATACGGCCGTCCGTCCCTACCATCAATGTACGGCCGTCACCGTCAATGTACGGACCGTCAACATACGGCCGTCCGTACGGCTGTCCCCGTCAATGTACGGTCGTCCCCATCAATGTACGGTCGTCCCCGTCAATGTACGGCCGTCCCCGTCAATGTACGGCCGTCCCCGTCAATGTACGGCCGTCCCCGTCAATGTACGGCCGTCTGTACGATTGTCCCCGTCAATGTACACCCTGGCAGAATGTAAGGAGTAAGAGTCCTAGCGTAGGCTGCAAACCGAATTGATCTGGGGCGACATAGGCGCATTCGTGAGGAGGAGTCGGTGGTTGCAGCTACGAACAGTACCTTGGATCTGAGGTTATCCTAGCTTTCCTGCTCCAGATGCACCCGATCGCCTCGGCGTTCTGGCGTTTGGTCAGATGGATGTCGTGAGAAGGTGGGCGAAGGGTCAAGATCTATGGTAGAGATTGAGCGAAGGATGCGCAGGTGGTATCATCTTGTGAGTTGCCATGAAGCCTAGCAGATCCCAGTGCACAAATGTGAATTTGGCATCTTTCAACCGCCAACCAACTCGTCCTTCCCGAGTAATGCAGCCATGGGATCATTATTACTCGTTCGTTCCCGTTGATACCGTTCCATCTCCTTTTCATCCACACCCGAGCTCAATTCCATTAGTCGTCTTCGACTCTCATCCATACTCTGTTTCTCCGGTCGATCAGGCGCGTTTGGAATGTGGCTTACGTGCTTCTCCGTACTCCGCTCAGCCTCCCCGCCATCGTTCCTTTGCTCCTCGTCAGGTACCTCCTCAGCATTCCCGACATCCTCCGCACTAGGTAATGCCAGACCTTTACTGAACGCCTCTGCCTGCTCAGCAGCTTGCCTTCCTTCATCACCAGTACAGAAGGAATTCTTGACTGTGCTGTGACAACACGCATACCCCCACTTGAAATCTCTCCACCATGATCCAAATACGCTGGTATGGTTGTTGACGAGGACATCCTCGGCATACATACTCTTCTCACTCTTCTCCGGCTCCCCCTTGATTCGTCCACGCTCATCGTACTCGACATACTTCTCACTCCCCACCACCTCTGCTCCGACGGGCTTCTTCTGCACAACTTCCTGCCCACCATATTTATCCATCAGCATCTTCTTCCTCTCGTCCTGTTTCTGCAAATCCTCCTCTGCTTTCCGTTTTCGAGTAAGTTGGGCTTCCGTAGGGTTGGCTTGGAGATGTATTCGATCGGCATCACCTCTCTCCTGCGTCTCCCAGGCATATCGTTGCGCATTCTCGAATTCCGTGGCGTCGCCTGAAGCCTTCTGGAAACCATCTTCAGCAATGAGTTCGTTTGTGCTGGTTGCTGTGTCTTGCATTGATCGTGTCTTCGGATCGTACTTGGCGCTGTCGAGGTCCAGATTAAGCAGATACTTTGCAGTGTCTTCCCTTAATCGCAGGTTTCTTGTTGATGTGGCCTGCTTGCGTCCCATATCCGTCTCAGCCTCGTACTTTGCTCCTTCCTCATCGCCCTCGTCATCCTCGCCATCCTCAGCCTTGTGGATGAGTTTCCTCATCTCCTCCACCGCCTCATAATCCTTCACAACCTCCTGATACTCTTTCGCTTCATACCCATTCCACCGATCTCGCTTCGCATCCCACCCCAACCTCACCTCCTCCACCTTCTCGTCCGCCGCTATATCTCTGCCTGTCCACTTCGCCCCCTTCTTCCGTTTCCGCTGTAGACAATCCTTCTCCTTGTGATTCATGCTGCCGCAATTCTCGCAAGCGCCTTTGCGGTATTTGGTGGCTTTCACACCCGTCGTGGAGCCACGGTCGTACCATTTTGATGTGGCGAGGGGATCGCTGTTCTTCTCTGATTGTAAACGCTGATGCTCGAGGTAGTCGCTGTCGGTTTGGAGGTCGTCGGCGATGTAGAAGGGTTTCTTGGCGATGAAGGAAGGGATGTATTCGTTGCGCTCGTTGCTTTTGCCAGCTTCGGCGGGCTTGATCTTGTTGGCACCGGTGGCGTTCTTGCTGCCGCCTGGGCGAGACATGGTGGTGAGGGTGAAGTGTGTGTGAGGACGGAGAGGTTGTCGAGCTTTAATGTCCATATGCTTCGCAAGTCGCCAAGTTCAAGCGGGGCAGGTCAAGCGAGGCTCATGACTCGCTACACAAGATCAGATTAGATTCGGAGCGGCTGATCACTCGCTCCGAGACCACTTACGGCCACATTCCAAGTCGCGCTTTCTTCTTGATGATGTTTCAACAAATCATCGCCATACCGATCTGCCTGTTCATGTGGCTGCTACCGACCATTGCCGCCGATATCGTGACTGTACAGTCACAGACTAGTGTCCGACGCTATCAGCGGACCGGGAAAGGCAGGATCCACCAGGCATAGCCCTGACGCACGCCACCATGTCCGACTACTACCGTACATCACGAGGTCCTCCCTCCGACAACCGCAGGAGTGACGACTCATACAGACGTTATGGTATCTCAGTGACGCCTGACCCGCGCTCCTGCTCCTGGTATTTTCTGTAGGCGGATCGCTAACTTTCGCTTCTCAAGACCGCCCAGTCAGCGACAGGAATCGCGGACGTGATCACGATCGTAGAGATCAGTATGAGAGCCACGATCACTACAGGCCTAGTTCGCCATATGCTGGACAGTATGATCAAGCTAGACGTCCACGTGACTGGGCTTCGCAGGTAGGTAATCTTCATATGTACGCCTTCGATACCTCAGATGCCCTAAGCACCCTACAGGATGACTATCACCCATCGGCCAAGCGCCAGCATCTCGACCATGACCCCTACCAGGACCAGGATATGTACTCCGAGCAGGAGCCGGTAGCCATCCCATATCGTGGAGAGCATGACGTTTCTGCCGATGGCAAGCCGGTGCGTATGCTCCTAGTCCGCAACCTGAAGGAGTCGATTACCGAATCGCTATTTGCGAAAGGTCTCGACAAGCTCAGTGTTGACGCTAGTACCACAAACAAGGACGATCCACCCATCGGTGCATCCGCAGGCTCATTACGCCGTGTGCTCATTGTCCGTGATCGCCAGAGCGAGAAGAGTATGCAGTACGGATTCGCAGAGTACCATCACGTCTCCGATGCCACTGCTGCTCTTGCGAAAGCCGAAGAGCTTGGTGAGAAGTGTACTATCGGGTCGAAAGTCATCGAGGTCTGCTTTCCACACCTCGCAATCTTCCCTCAGGCAGATACTTATCTCGAAGGTCGCGACGAGTCGGAAATGTATACCATCGAGCTTCCCAATACAGGCACCCGACATAAGTACTATGTTGAGCGGTATTACGTGACTGAGCTGATGGTCAACGCCGTCGCGCCGTATCGAGAGCCCAGTCCACCTCAGGCGCCCACACCCGAAGCCAGTAGCGAAGCTGTCTCAGCCACGCGCGAAAGTAGTCCTGCCAAGAATGTTGGGGCTGGCGATGTGACAGTACAAGGTACCACGCTCGATGGAAGAGAGAAAAGCAAGAAGCGCAAAGCACCAGGTGCAGTTGCTCCTGCGTTTCTACAGCACTGGCAGAACAAAGCTGCCGAGCTCAGAGAAGAAGGTCAGAAATTGCAGGTTGCGAAGGAGAAGGAGCAGGGCGAGAAAGGCAGCAAGATTCCTGCGTCTGGGGTCAATGCTATCTCTGCACCAAGGATCGACCAACAGCAGACCTTCTCGATAGATACTACGAAGCTGAAATGCTGCTATCTCTGCGCTGGCCAGTTCCAAACACTCGAAGGTCTACAGCGTCACCTCAAGGAGAGTCCAAAGCATGCGGACAATCTGAAAAGCGATCAAGCTACGACTCGTGGCTACGAGCGTCTGAACAAAGCCAATGTTAGCCCAGCTTCGACCATCAAACTTCTTCTACCCCCACCTGAGTCAGCACCCGCCGTCATGACCACCACCGAGCAGACCGTCTCGGCATACCGCGATCGCGCCGCCGAACGTCGTGAAGCAGAAGGTGGAAGCGGAGGCAAAGGCAGTATGCCCAAGTTCTCCCTCAAAACCAAATCCAACCCAACCCGCACCTCCTCCCCCTCAACCTCAGACACCGAGTCAACCACCAAGCCCACCTACGGCAAAGGCCTAGGTATGCTGCAAAAAGCCGGCTGGGCTCCTGGATCCGGACTCGGATCTGGTGGCGAGGGGATCGCGGCGCCGATTGAACAGAGCTTGTATGCGGCTGGTATTGGGCTTGGACATGAGGGGAGTAAGAAGGGGGATGCGGTGCTGGAGGCGCAGAGGTTGACGAAGGGGGATGGGAGGGAAGGGTTTCTGGAGATGACGAGGGAGGTTGCTAGGCAGAGGTTTGAGAGGATGGGGTGAGCGTGGGGGTGGGCCTTGTGTGAGTGGTCGGAATCACTGCTGCTTGATCTCCTCCGAAAATCAAAGGGTATCGAGCGGGCTACGAACTCTTACTTGAGTACCCTGACGTGTCTACAAATTGGGGGTGTGTAGTACACGTATTTTGTCCTCTCGAGTGTCAAGTCTGGTTCCTAGTTGTCAGACACAGAGATCGCTACGCCCATAGATCCTACCTCGTATTGCTGGCTTGTTGTGCGTGGAGTGTTATGTCATGCTCAAAGGGGCGGAAAATATCTGAATTCATGTGATTATGGCAGGGTTTTGGGAAAGAATTCGATCTCATTGCCAATACGCTATGCTAGGATGCTAGAATGCCAGAGAGGCTTGCCTCCTCGCTTCCTCCCTCGCGGGAGAATGCTTTCGATAATGATAGCTGGAATTATGCTCCCGTACGCTGCGAAATTAGTCTCGACGATACATCCGTCATTCCGCCCATCTACCCCTATTATCCCAGTCCATCTCTCACCCCAGCTTAGCAAACATCAACGTACTCTGCTTCATCCTCCCCCCACTACTCCTCTCCGACTTACCACTGCCAGTAGCGCCGAGCAAACTATCCTTAACAGCTTGCCCAACACTCTTGACCGCGTCTTTGATCGGCTGTTTCTTTCTATTCGCCGCCTCTGACGCTGAGCTCGATGCCAGTGTCTCGCTTTCCCGGGTTTGCGAACGGTGAACGGCTTTTTCCGTCTCCGTGATGGTGATTTTGGTCTTGCGGGTTATGGTCGAGGTACTGTTTACGGAGTCCGAGCGCGGGAGGTCTTCGGTGAATTTCGAGGCGGTAGAGGGGTTGTGTGGTTGATCCTTGCGCGGCGAGATGGTGATCTGAGCTCCTTCGTTCGCTTGCTCGTCTACCGTTACCGCCTCCTGGTCTTCGGGTGGCAAAACTGCCTCATGCACTGTCTTCCTCCTCGAGGAGTCCTTCTTCCTCAGTAGCGGCGCTCGTTCAACGCCAGGCAGAGATCCCCTCCTAGCAGCCAACCTCCTCGCCCGACTCGACCCCTTCTCCGTCTCCTCCCTCTCCTTCTTCTCGGCCTTCAATCGCTCCTTCGTCTCCGGATCATCGATCGCAACCCACCCACGCCAATTCGAGCCACGCGAAGTCTTGACTTTCTTCTTCCGCTCCTCGTCTCCTGCATGTCTCTGTGCCTCGATCTCCGCTTTCCTCTTCCGTTCGTTCTCCGCTTTGAGTTGCTTCTTCTGCTCTGTGGCGTTTAGTCGTTTACTCAGGGATCCACGGCAGGACGGGGCGCCACAGTAGCATTTCTGTTGCGTTTCCCCGAAATTGTCGAAGTTGTAGTCGTAGGTCAATTCCTGACCAGTCGTTATTCCTTCGGGTCCCGCGAAGACACCCATACGTGGCGTGCCGTTCACTTTGACCATGCGGACTTCGCAGTTCGGCTCGCAGGAGTGGTTAATGAAGCGTGCCATGGAGCCTTTCGTGCCGTCGATGATGAGGCCGCGTTCCAGTTCCATGAGGTAGTAGCATTGTTTGTCCTTGTAGTCCTCACGCATGCGACGTTGACATTCGCCTTCGGAGACGATCTCGCCGGTGTATTCCATTATGATCTGGCCAGCGGCCCAGGTCCGACACGATCTCACCCCAAACCCACGATTAGCCGTCTTGAGCACTTCAACGCCAACGTCGAATGGTCCTCCTTTCTTCGTTCGCGTGGAGAGTTCCGCAAAAGCACGATTGCCACAGGTTTCGGAAGAGAGATTGCAGTTATCGTCGTTGCACTCGTACTGCATGACGCGATTCAGACAGACATCGTCGCAGCCCAATTCGCCCGGTCCAGGTGGCGAACAAACACACATCGAAGCTGGAAGGCGCTCAGACCTCTCCCATAAATCTTTCGCTTCGCCGATAAGACGGTTCTTATTGACCTGGTGCCAGTCCTTCGGTTTCTCGTCGCCTTTCTTCCACGATGGCGCAAAGACGTCGTAGGGGATGGTGAAGTCCCTCGTCTTATCAAGGTAGGCGAACATGGGTAGTGTCATGAATGGTGGCGTGGAGTTGGATGGGACATCGTCGCCCGCCTCATTTGATGCAGACGACACAGGTCTTTTCTTCTGCAGCTTCTGACGACCGCCAATTTGAGCTCCGTCGAAATCGGCACTCTGACCCACGTAGAGACCCTCCTTCTGCCACCGCTTCATCTTCTTGCTAGGAGCTGAAGCTTTGGCAGCTGGTGGAGGTGCAGCAGGAGGCTGTGCCATCTCTCTCAGTACAGCCTTGGTAGCCAGCCGTGCTTTTTTTGCAGGAGGAGGTAGGTCGACTTCAGCATCCAGGTCCAGTTCGTCCAGCAGTCCTCGAGGTCCAGTATCCAGCTCCTTCTTCCACCTCGGCATGTTGTCCTCATCGTCTTCCTCATCCTCCTCAACCTCGTGGGCTTGGACCTTTGTTTTCTTGCTCAGTTTCCGCTTCCCAGCTTCCATGATATCACGACCACGCTTCCCCAGCACCGAGCCCACCTTCCCAGCAGCCTTCTTCACCCTATCCCTGACACTCGGCTTCCTCTCCAACACCCAACCAGTGTTCTCCCGAGTCGCACCAGCCGGGATCTCCCAGTCCATATCCAATGCCTTCCCCACTTTCCTCCCAAACGGCGTGCCAGTCTGCTCATCATCCTCGGCATTGACCAGCGTCCGTCCAGTCAGACCAGAGACATTCCGACTACTAGCAGCAGTAGTAGCCGGTAATTGAGCATCAGACAACTGCTTAAGATTATACGTCGAAACACCACCGCCCCTGACGCGTCTCGAGCGTCTCCCACTAATGCCATCGTCGTCGCCTCCTGATTTCTGCGCGGAGCCGACACTAGCGCTCTCGCCTAGACTAGTCGGTGGTGTGGACCTCGACACGCGATCTGGGGAGGCGATCGAGCTCTCCTCTAGTAGGGCTCCGGCGGCGGCTTGGACGTCGATGTTGGAGAGTGAGGAGGATTCGGAGGAGTTGGTACGCGTCATTGCTGTTGCTTGTTCCGCCATGAGTTTGGTGTCAAGAGTATTGGATGATGTGCAAAGTGGTAAGGCACGCCAAAAGTACGCGCTCCGGGGACGCGAAGTGGGGAGCGCGTATGTCCTTCTTGATATTGAGTACGGGAAAGACCGTATTCGCCCAGAATGATGTTGTTATGTATTGATCAATCGTGTAAGACAACTCCCCCGGCCAGCGAAAAGGTGAGACCTCGCGAAAGTGTAAAGAGTAGGGTGTGAGGTTTGTTTGGGGAAGGAAGGTGATCTCGTTAACGAAAGTCGACAACATCCACATCCACATCCACACCCAATCAGCAGCCACCACGCGTTTAGCTTAGCATTCCTGTGACATGGCCGGGCAACGAGCAAACACACAGTCGTACTGCAGTGATCAAGCTCGAGTCTGACTAAGAGAAATACACCAATGTACTGTACATTATGATCCACAACAATACACATCGTCGTAGCCTAGATCCCTGAGCTCGAGACACACTTCCCGTTCCTGCTTTCATCCAAACCGATGCCAATGTAACTATACAGCAAGCGCTAATAAGACAATACATAAACAAGAATCGAAGGGTATCATCACCACGGCGTACTGTTCACACCCACTCCTCCACCACCTGCTGCCGGCACATCACCACTACCACCGGCACCCCTCGCTTGCGGCTTCGGAGGCGACTTGGGCAAATTCTGCATCTCATGCTTCTCCCCTCCTTCCACAGCTGCCTTCCCATTCATCCCCTTGCCCACCGAATACCTCTTCTTCAAATCCCTCATCCTCGCCTTCTTGGGCTCCGTATACCCAAACCTAATATCACCTTGCTGATACCGCCGCTTGAACTGCATATACGTCGGTGGTCTCGGCCGCAATAGCACAGCCGCCCAGTTTCGCAACCAGGAGCTCTGCGTGAATGGTCGGTGTCGGTCTTTGGGGAGGAATTTGTGCGAGTTGAGGTATTCTCGCGTTGTTTCGCCGCGCGCCATGAGGAAGCAGTGATAGGCGAAGAGACTGCCTGGGTAGGGGAGGGCGAGGATGCTGTAGAGGAGCATGGCGAAGGCTACTCGTTCCTGTGATCGACCGGATAGGCTTTGGCCGAAGCTGAGATTGTTATGTTTGGCGTAGGAGGATATGTGTGTGATGCTGAAGGCTAATAGCATGAGGGTCAGGATGGAGGCGAAGGAGACGTAGGAGAAGAAGTAGCGGTAATTTCGTCGACCGACGCAATTGTTCAGCCAGACGCAGTGGTGATCCTGAGTTTCGACGCAGGCATCGCAGATTCGGCAGTGGTGGGCGCGGGGTGGGCGCCAGACGGCACAGCTCTTGCAATACTTGGTGGGTACTTCCATGGCTGTGGTAGAACCCTGCTGCGCTTCGTCGGGAGAGGCTTGCGCGCCAGGTGTTCGTTTCGATGGGAAGGTTTTGACCATGACCCATTCTGTTGTTGGTGGGCCCACCGTCAAAGGGTCTCTATCCTCTTCGGGGTTGGGTGGGTGTGGATGGAGGTTCCGTGGTAATATGCCGGGATCTGAGAATGCGGCGTGGAGGAAGGATGAGATTGTGATGTAGAAGAAGTATGCGAAGAATATCGGGATGGCGGGTGAGACATTATGCCAGAGCCAGGGTGCGGAGCAGCCAAAGAACAATGCTGCTGGTAGTGCGGTGAGGACGAATGTGGCGACATTCAACGGCTTAGCTCGAGTGTTTAGACATCGTCCGGCTAAGAAGAAGAGCATGTTTCCAGCAAAGTACTCGTAGTTTCTGCCCTGTCCTTGAGGTGCAGATGGATGCACACTGTTTGGCAACCTTTTCTCATCTGTCTCGTTTGGAGAAGAAGGATCAGAGTGCAGCACCTCGTGGGCCGGAGATGGGCGTCTCTCGTGGTTGGTCGCACTTTCGCGCGCAGATCCCAAGCCTAGAGAAGCTCGTAAGGACCTTGGCGACTTTTGAGGTGCCTGCTGTAGAGAGTTGTTGCTACTCCGTTGCGCATTGGTCTTGACCATCAGATCATTCGGATTCTGCCGAGCTCGTAGTGGTACTGTGCTGTTGTTGCTGACAACGCTCATTGCTGGTTGGGTTTCAGGCTGTGTGCCGTCGTTGGTGAACATAGTGCCTCTACTTGTAGGCAAGGGTGGCGCATCCCCATCCGTGGTAGCTGGAAGGCCGTCCCGCATTGTGTTTACAGAGGCATTACTATACCGGTGCCTATGCATGCTGTCTTCACTCCTGCGATTCCGAACCTGCTGAGCTAACGCACTGGGAAGCCGCGGTCCGCCTCGCTGCGCCTGAAGTTGCTGACTGCTCATGGGCTTGTTGAAGCCTTGGGCTGCTAGGGACGGCACATGTGTCTTACTCATCGGCGAGCCTGGCCTACTGTCGGGCGGCGCAGCATCACCACTGTTTCGCAGGCTTCCTCCACTCCGCGCTGCAAATGCTGCCAAACCTCTTCTACTACTCGGGGGCTGCATGCGCGCCGATCCTTTCTGCGACCCATCCATATTGGTGCTCATGCTCGCTGGTCGCGAGGGTGGCAATCCAGGCTCACCCACCGGCCCTGTCGTCGAAGCGATATTACTCTGCCGCTCTCGTGCAGATGCATAGTCGTCGACTCCAAATTCGGATGTCGTGCTCGTCGCCGAGGAGGTGGGTCGGCCGTCTGCACCGAGGGCGGTGGGATATGGATCGGTGTCGAGGAAGGTCGGATTCGGGAAGGACGTCATGTCGCTGAGTGGCCGTACAGATGTCACGTTCTCGTCGGTCGCGCCTGCCATGGCTGTGGGCGCGGGCTTACTCCTTTCATCGACCGTTGACATGGCGCAAACGCGGAGCAGTCGTTCATCGTCGGCTCGCGCTATTGCTGACTGTGTATGTGGCGAGGCATTACGTGGAAGTGTTGTCGGTGTGTCGATGAGTGACAGCGCTCGAGGACCTGATACTGACGAGTCTATACTCGTGACCTTTATTGTAGTGTCAAGTCATCCTGTATGTAGTCTGTCGCAAGCAGGGAGATGTCAGCGAAAGTCGATCCTCTGCCCAAAGCAGCCTAGCATCTCCGGAAGTGTGCCGACGTCAAACGAGCAGCAACGGCAACAGCATTGGGAGCTCTACCAAAAGCTCGATAGCGACCACATACCATCCACTCCACTTACACATACCTAGCATGTCCCTCATCGCCAGGAGAGCACTGCTCCGTGCTCCGCGAGCACCCATTACCGTCGCCCGACGTAGCTACGCCGAGAACAAGCCGGGCCAGTCTGCAGACTTGACTGGTGACAACGCGGCAGAGAAGAAGGTGGACTTGAGGGAGGGCGCGAAGAGGGATCCCGAGCTCTACGTATGTTCCATACACATATTGTAACCACGTGACTGCCTACTCATCATCTGCCTCGCAGATCCTCCTCGCCATCATGTCCGGCGCGTTCGGCCTCGCTGGCTGGCACTTCTCCCGCAATCCCACCTCCTCCTCCTCCGAAAACAAGATCGCCCAGGCCGACAACAGCGAGCCCTGGCACACCGGCACAAACGCCAAGTATCAGTATCACCCACACGGCGACGTGCGAAAGCCAAGGAAGGATGCGCCTAGTGCTTTGAACGAGGTCATCATTCCTAATGTGAACCTGCCGAAGGTATGATATGACAAACACGCCGCTCTGAGACATATATCCGCATACCGTGTGCTTGTGCTTCGAAGCTATACTGACAGTCACCAGGAGCTACACGAGAAGTACAACAAATGGGGCAAGGAGGGTTACTAGACGCGAACGATGCGATCTATCTGCTGGAACACCATCCAGCGTGTACTTGTGAATACTAGCCCAGCCAAATAGAGCAGCCTGATTGCGCCAATCTCCATCTTTCTGGGCACTTCCTTTCTCGGAAAATGGCCATCCGTGCTGGGATCCAGTGAGCGAAATGCGGATGTCGACTGACCAGGACAAGAGATAGCTGCGCATGATTGTCCCATTCCCCACTTTCATCTACTGACATGGACTTTGTCTGTATACATCCAGAAAGAGTGATTGCAAAGTGTAACTCCGCATTTGGTCTGAATTCAGCCAATCAAGTCACACGAAGCGGCACAGGACCCGCAAAACTGATCTACGCTGCAGATCCACTACTTGTAGGTCTTTGGTACTTTTGGTCTACCGAGGTATGGATGGGATTGCATAAACACCTCTCCTCCTCCATCCTTGACACTTACATACACTTTCACCTAACATTCTACGCCAACCGATCATGACCTTCGCGGCTCTCACCACCCTCCTAGCTCTGGGCGGTATCACCACCGTCCACGCCGGCTGGCCATCTGCGTCGCAAGCAGCACTCAAGCCAACCTGCGGCTATCCTGGCGGTGGACCTACTGCTACCATCGACGCTGGAGTTGTAATCGGCACCACGACATCGCTACCCGCCGCCACAGCCACTGTCAACAAGTTCCTCGGTGTACCTTTTGCTAAGTCACCGCCGACACGCTTCGCTCCTCCTCAGAGCCCGAGGACTCTCAAATCGCCTATCAAGGCTACGGCATGGAGTCCGGCATGTATTCAACAGTTTGTCTATCCGCTGGCGTCGCAGCAGTTCACTGAGGCTGTCTTCAATAATCCCGCGCCGAAGGAGAGTGAGGATTGTACGTTTGATGGTCTCCAGTATGTTCGTGTGTCGTACTGATGCGAATGCCAGGCCTGTACCTTAATGTCTACGCCCCATCATCCCCAGCTCCAGCAGATGGCCGCGCTGTTATGTTCTGGGTATGGCAGTCCTTCATCGTGTCTAGCAAGTTGAGACTGCTGACATGAGCTCCAGATCTATGGTGGCGCTCTCGAGTTCGGCAACGCAGGTCAGCCAGCCTACGATGGCACCTGGTTTGCCAGTTACGAGGACGTTATCGTCGTCACGGCCAACTATCGCACGAACGGTTGGTGGATATCTGTCCCCGTGAGATCGTGATAGGCGGAACGCTGATGCTGTGTGGTCCAGTCTTCGGCTTTCCTTCGTCTCCCGAGCTTGCTACCACTGGTCATAATCTAGGTACGCTGCTGGCAGGGTCGAACGCAATGACATCTCTAACCACGGAGCCAGGCTTTCTTGACCAGCGTTTCGCACTTGATTGGGTTCAGCACAACATAGCTGCATTTGGCGGGTCACCGAATAAGGTCACCATCGTAAGAACGTTCCCGTTTTCTCAATATCCCAGACCATGACTAACCTCACCACAGTTCGGCGAGTCAGCCGGCGCATTCTCTATCGACGCCCTCCTCACTTCCTTCCCGAAAGGCTCGGTACCGCCCTTCCGTGGCGCCATCCTCGAGTCTGGACAGTACAGCTACCGCTCCGCACCATTCACCAGCTCTGTTCCAGCCTGGGATGCACTCAGTGCTGCTCTGGGGTGTCCTGGCAAGTACAACAGCAATTTGACTTGTGTCAAGGCGGCTTCTGCTACGGACATCCAGACCATCATTGACACGCAGAGCCTTCTGTTCCCACCTACACCGGACAATGTTACGCTGGTTGCCGATCCGGCGAAGCAGAGGTTGAGCGGCAACATTGCTCGTATTCCTGTCATGGGCGGTACGAATACACAGGAAGGACGGTACGATGAACCACTAGATGCTCGCCCTCGATCTACGGTACTGACATCTCGCAGAGCCTTCACAGTCGGCCAAACAAACACCACGGCCTTCCTCCAAACCCTGTTCGGCCCGAACCAGGCCCTGATTTCCGCAGTCGAAGCTATCTACCCCATTGGCTCAGCTGGTATATCGAGCGTCTACGATCAGACCAGTGCGATCTTCACAGACTATATCTTCCAGTGCCCGCAAGCGAAGTGGGCGAATGACACAGCCGCTCTTGGCATCTCGACCTGGCGATATCTTTTCAATGCTAGTTTTGCTAATACGCAGGCGTATCCTGGTTTGGGCGTCTATCACTCTAGTGAGATCCCGATCGTGTTTAGCACCTACAATGCGGCGAACACGACGACCCAGGAATATGTGTTGAGTAATGCTATGCGTGGCGCCTGGGCTAGGTTTGCGAAGAATCCTGCTGGTGGCCCGGGTTGGAATGCTGTCGGTACCGGGGCTGCTGGTCAGGTTCTGACAGGAGCTAGTGGTGCTGTAGCTGGTGGTGTGCTTGTTGGTGCGGACGGGAAGACGCTCAATGGCACTTTCGACCTTGGGCTTTGGGGAAATCGAGGCGATGCTTTGGGTGCTGGTGTCACTGTCATTGATCAGAAGGAGGCTGACTATAGGTGTAAGGTCTTTGAGGCGGTCTTGGACGCTATCGCGGGGACGACTGGGCAGTAATCGGGCTGGCGAGCTCATAAAGCTGGCATGTGATGCTCACCTACTGCATTTCGACAAGCCGCTTTTGAGCTTCATGATGGATCACTGCAAAGGTTTTGACACGTCAATCACCACCATGATTCATCTCAAGCTGATTAGAGGCTGTAGCAGCTAAGTATAAGATCATCTTCATTCTTCAACATGTTCATCCTCCATGATCAACAGCTTGAACATCATTCATCATAGCAACACCTGCTCGATGCAAGCTAACCCCAACATAGTCCTACCGTGCACCACACTCGGCCTCTCCATTGCTAGAGATCCAATCCTCCTTGCCTCCTCCCTCATTCTCGTCATTTTCATGCTCTTCCTGGTCGAGCTCGCCACAAAGCCAACTCAGGTCGAAGAGTCCTAGACAAAAGCTCACTTCACTATACCACCATCAAGCATTGGCTATCACATTTTTCACATCCTCTATCCAGAAAGCCAGTGTCCCGCCATGGCACCCAAAACACCCCTCCTGACAGCAGGCACGACGGACGCAAAACCGTACAAAACTCCCCTCCGCCGCGGCGGCCCAATAACAACCCAAGAGAAGATCCAAGCCGCGGCAATGAAACGAGACAGAGCTCCCAAAAACATCCCTCGCGAGGCACCCAATCCACCAGCCAAGCCGAAACCACGTTCGCTACCACCGCCAGGCGAAGGCGAAGCAGACATCTTGGCCAGAGCCCGCAATGCTGGTGTTCTCAAGAAGAAGATGGCGCCGAAGCCGCATAAGGCTTTGACTACGCAGAGGAAGATCCAGATGGCGTCGCTTGCGGCGAAGGCGAAGGGTCCGCAGACGAAGAGTGCTGGGAAGGTCGAGGAGGGGAAGACGAAGAAAGGCGGCAAGGTCGTGGAAAGGATGAATGGCAAGGTTGTGGAGACGAAGGTCCCGAAGGTGAAGGCGCCGGGCATGATGGCGGTGCTCAGGAGTCAGGATAGCAGCACGCTCCGATTCGAGAAAGAAGGTGCGCATCGGGCGGTGATGTCGAGGCGGACGGTCCGTTCTGCGAGGTTGTTGGAACAGATTCGGGAGAAAGCTTTGCGGGATCCGGAGGTGAAGAGGGTGTGGGAGAGTGAGGCGATGCAAGATCTTCTTGAGCAGGTCAAGGGCGCCAAGGATAAAGTGCACCCGGCTTTGAAAGCGATCAGCAAGGATGATGGGATGAAGTGTGTAGTGGAAAGGCTGGTGGCTGCGCGAGTTCTGCCGGCTCCTGGAAAGCTGGAGCTGCTACCCGTCGATCTAGATCCGAGAGTAACATTCCGCTTCCTCGACCTCCCGGAGAAGGTCCGCAAGCTGATCTATGAGATGGTCGTGGTGGATTCCGCTCACTTCGTCGACCCTGAATTGCCTACTGGACAGGAGCAACCGGATCTAGCCATAGTCAATCGGCAACTCCGAGCGGATGTCTTACCGATCTTCTACGCAAGGAACATCTTCACTATTGACCTCACTACCCGCCCGGTCCAGAAGAATGGTTCGACTAGTCTTGTTCTTCTCCTGCGCTGGGCTAGACAGTTGGAGGTGGGGGGGTGGTTCAAGCATATTCGTCACTGGGTTTTGGCATGCACACCTTCCGTTCAGCCCGGCGAGCAGGATAAGGATGTCATGCTTTCGGTCTTGTTTGAGGGGAAGGAAGGCACTGCTTTGGGCGCGGTGGTCGAGTTGCATCGGGAGGCGAGCTGTGTGTTGGCGGGAAGGAATGGGATGTTGGAGTGCGCTGTCCACGAGACTCCGGGCTGGGTTAACAGCGCGGTCATTGAGCTCTGTGATGGTGCGAGGGGTGGAGAGGTCAGGGGAGATATGGTGGTCAAGCTGGCCAGAACAGTCAAAGATCGTATGGGTGAGCTGGTGGGGCTGCGATGCATGAAGGAGAATGGTAGTGTTAGAATGTGAGCGATGGATATGATCGGCGGTGGGAGGGTCGTGTGATATGCGTCGAGGCAGAAACTGCTTTGCGGCAGTCCGGGAGTTTGATATGATCTTTTGTTTTATGTAGCAGAAGCTACAACGAGGCGTCCTCCATATCAACTCATCTGATATGTGGTGTAGAAGTCTTCCAGGAAGGAGTCTAGTTGTTTGATCGTCACAAGGCCTGCTGTACCGCATCTTCGCCAACCTCGTCTCTTCACCGCTGACTAGTGGAGTTGTGGCCAAAGGATAGGACGAATGGAATGTGCGCCAAACAAGTCACACCAACAGCCTTCACACGCTGAAACGAGTCGCTGCTTGCGCACTCGGATTTGAAGTCGGCTATTCCGTACCGTTGATACAAGAGCTGCCCAGTGCATTTTCCTAGGACTGAGCGACTCGAGACTAACCAGCCAGACCTTCCGGTAGCATAGTCGGCTGTATTCGCCTGTGCTCGGGCTGGCCACTGTAAAGTCGGCTGCGTATGTCCAACTTTCCACATGAAGCGTGATTTCGAGGACAATACATGTTTCTCGATGCTGCGAGGTGGAATATATTCCTTCGCGACGCTTCGAACGTGCCGAGCTTTTTGGGCGGTGATGTGCGAGCCAGCCAAACGGTCGATGAGATACCTTCGCCATTGCATCCGCGAAGCTCAAACATCTCTCAAAACCTTCTTGACCATCTTCCTCTGCATCTCAACTCCCCACCCCTCCTCATCAGCCCTCACAAGTAACCCTCCAATCACGATTGTCTCCCTCGCGGTACTACTATCTATCCACACCTTCCCGTTCCTGCCAACCGCCACCTCGAATCGCACTTTCTCGCCTGCTTCTTCCAGCACTACTACGCCACCTTTAGCCTGGCCATCTTTGGAGGTCCCCATCATTAAGCGACGCGCGAAGGACGGAGTGACGGAGAACGTCATTCCAGCTTTCAGCGGACCCATGCCCTCGGATTTTCCAGTGGCAGAGTTGAAGCATTCGATTTCTGTGTCCTCCCATTTACTTGTCTTGCTCACGCGCGCGTAGACGAGATCTCCAGATTTCAGTTGTGGTCGGGTCTTCTTGTTGGCTCCTTCGAAGGCGAGTTGGCCGAGTATGGCGTACGGTGTATGTGGCGTTAAGATACAACTGTAGCTCTCGGTGGAGCTGTGGTGGATCTGTGCGATGACATGATCGCCGACAGTAGGTTGATATCGGCCGTGAGAAGTCTCTAACCAGATTGCGCCTTTCTTGTTGTCCGTCTGGAGGGAGCCAGTTGTGGTGGCGGAGATTGTCGAGGGAGGAACGTGATGCAATCCCGGTCCTAGCGTGAGGGTGCCCTTTTTGGTTGCTGGGAGGGCAGATTGTGGGACTACCTCGCCGGGCAAGAGGACCCCTGGCGTGGTCATGGTATATGGTGTTGACGAGCAATATATGGAGAGGTGTTCCACTTGGAGGGATGTGTGTATAGTTTGTTATCGATTGCACTAGCTCCATAATTTTATGCGTCACATGCAGGAACAGTAATATTATGGTTGTCTCGTAGTGGATATACGCTCCCACCTTTCTACACTCCTTACACAACACATACGCAATGGAGGCCGAACACTTGACGACAGCCAAGCTCAACTTCCCCAAGAAGCGTTGTGGTTAGTGAGTCTTCTACTCTTGCGACTTCCAACCATCCTCGTACTAATCTTCTACAGGCGTCCTCGGTGCTACAGGGTCAGTGGGCCAACGCTTCATACTCCTCCTCGCACTGCACCCGCACTTCGAGCTCACCGTCGTCGGCGCCTCGTCGCGATCAGCGGGCAAGAAGTATAAAGATGCTGTCAAGTGGAGACAGGCGCTGCCGATGAGCAAAGAGCTCGGCGAGCTGGTGGTGAAAGAATGCAAGCCAGAGGAATTCAAGGGACAGTGTGACTTGGTGTTTAGTGGATTGGATAGTGATGTTGCTGGAGATGCTGGTGAGATATGATCATCAACTAGGATTGCTAGATCATGGCCGCTGAGTTGACGTTCTGTACAGAGAGAGCTTTCGCTTCAGCTGGTCTTCCGACTTTCTCCAACGCCAAAAACTACCGCCAAGATCCTCTTGTACCACTGGTTGTACCTACAGTCAATCTAGACCATCTGGATCTCATACCTCATCAGCAGAAAACGTGGAATTATTCCGGTGGCTTCCAGGTCTGTAATTCCAACTGTGCTGTCATTGGCCTCGTCATTCCGTTCGCCGCTCTACAGCAGAAATTCGGACCTATCAAGGAGTGTAGTGTGGTCACCCTGCAAGCGGTCAGTGGAGCCGGCTACCCAGGTGTCAGCAGTATGGACATGATCGACAACGTCGTCCCCTACATCTCGGGCGAGGAAGATAAACTGGAGAAGGAAGCCCGAAAGATCTTGGGTGGCATCAGCTCTGATGCCAAAGTCTTCGAGGAGCAGAAGGACCTCAAAATCTCTGGGACATGTACTCGCGTGCCTGTGCTGGATGGCCACACCGCCTGCGTCTCCCTCACTTTCGATCGTCGTCCGGCTCCTTCGGCTGAGGAGGTCAAGGCTGCGTTACGGGAGTATGTGTCGGAAGCACAGAGGATTGGGTGTCCATCCGCACCGGACCATGCTATCGTGGTCATGGAGGAGCCGGATCGGCCGCAGCCTAGACTTGACAGGGAGACTGCAAGAGGGTATGCTGTGTCGGTTGGTCGTGTGAGGGAGGATGAAGGAGGAATCTTCGATATCAAGTTTGTGGCGCTGAGTCACAACACCATCATCGGCGCCGCGGGCAGTAGTCTGCTGAATGCTGAGGCGGCTGTGTTGAAAGGGCTGCTCTGAGCGTCGATCCGCATGTGGATGTCTATCTACAACGCTCTATGTATGGGTATCTAGCTCTATCAATCGTCACACCCATTCGTAACATCTTCCATCGCCTCAGTCTCCCTTCTTGGCATCCTCCACTGCCCATGTCACAGCCTCCTCTACATTACTTACAGTCACGGTCGGCTTCGCGGTCGGCTCCGCACCATCCTGATACACCCCAGTCTTGACAAGAATACTCTTCCACTGACTCCCATGCGGACTCTGGTAATTGTTCGCCCCACGTATGTCGGACTCGGGATTGTCCCCTACCATGTACACCTTTCTCAGCGGATCATTCAGGCCTTGTTGCCCGAATAACTTCTTCCTGTGTCGTCGCAGTCGCGTCTCCGCAAACTCGTAAGTAGGCTGGTGCGGTTTGCCGATGATCGTCTGCTCCAGCTTCGCGCCACCAGTCACTGTGTTCCAGAGCCCTTCGAATGCACTGCGGAATCCTCCCTGACCTAGTCTGGGGAGTGGGTAGGAGGAGGCCCACCAGAGGTCCGGGTTGCTGTGATATAGGGCTGGCTGGGAGTCTTGGAGGTAGCCGTTGTTTGGTAATGATTTGTTGCCATTCTTCTTGGATAGTGTGCCTAGCCGTCCTTGAGAGGAGAGCAGTAGATCGAGGATGACATGAGCATCTAGACCCCAGTCTCGCGGGTCGTTGTACACGAATATCGCGTCGAATTTGAGACTCTCGGAAGGTGAGTCGGGATTGATATGTTTCGGTAGTGGTTTGGCGAATGCTTTGTAGTAATCCATGAACACTTTGCTGAAGGGCCAGATGTCCGGGTATGCGGTCACGATGTCCCCAGGTGTCACAACATTCTTGAATCCATAGTGATCGATTGCTACTCGTTGACATTTATCGTAGTCACCGCCCACGACCAACACTGTCTTATTCTTGTACTGCTCCATTTCCGCAAAGGGGGTGTGCGACTGCACAAACATGCCTACGTCTAGCTCAACATTCAGCTTCTCGGATATGTCGGCTACCCGTTCTGCTTCGCTCTTGCCGCCGCCATTGGTCAGCAGTATGAAAGGTATTCGTTGTCGCTGCAGATATCGTAATGCTTCCGAGGCTCCGGGAAGGGGGGTGGAGGAGCGGAGGAGTACGCCATCGATGTCGAAGGCGAAGGCGTAAGAGGGGATGCCGCTGTCGTAGACTTTGGTCTGGAAGGAGCGATGGGATGTTCTGGGTATAATGTGGCGAGAGACAGAGGAGGTAGCAGCTCTGGTGACGTTTCGGAGCGTGGCTGCCATAGCAGGAAAGAGAAGTGTGGTGAATGGTTAGGATTGTGGTAGAGCTGCTGCATGGTGGGGCAAATTTGGGTTGGCTAGATGGGGATTGGTGGAGATCTGACAGCCGGGCCCGATTTCCAAACTCCCGCATCTACATCTCTATTCCACTTTCCAATTCCTCGTCCAGCTAGCGATATTGAAGACTATATGATCGATGGCACAGGCAGAGCATCAGCGGATCCATCGACGCAGGTTGAGAGACTAGACACGCAACGGTCGACACGACCATGCGATACCCGCCAGATTCGCTCCGGAGGCTCTCTGTCCGCCTGCCGGAGTTGTCTGGAACGATCGTTTCGGCATAGAGTCTGCAGATTGATTATTGTCGATGACCTTGTGACGAGCAATGGAAGCATGAGCAGAAAGTAGGTCAAGTACAATACAGTCTGCTTTTCTCACGCATTTGTCGCTACTTAGACGAGATCATCTGTTGAGACATTTTACACAATCTCCATCGTTTCTATCACCTCGCAATGCGTAGCCCAATCACATTGACGCTCCTCGCAGGTGTCGCTGTGTCCACCGCCGCCACCACACCTGCCGCATACAGATACCTTGGACGAGTCAATCCAAAGACCAACGAGCTGACCTGGCCGAGCTCGGGATTGGCTTTCGAATTCACGGGCATTTCTGCCAGCGTACCCATCACAGTCACGGGCGACAATGCGATCGATATCGCTGTTGATGGCAAAACACCTGTTGTCATCAACGAGGTGACGGGAAACAGCATCTCAACGCCTGCTGGTCTAGCCAATGGCAAACACACCGTTGAGATCCGTAAGAAATCAGAAGCGTCATTCGGCAGCATCTTCTTCAAGACTCCGATCGTCTCGTCACGCAAGACTACAGCTCCTGTGGGCCCTAAAAAGCGCATTGAATTCATCGGCGACTCCATCACTGTTGGGTATGGTCTAGACGGCACTTACCCTTGCGTCAATACCGCAGCCCTTGAGGACGCTCCCAGGACCTATGGCGCTCTGACGGCCAAGAACCTCTCCGCGGACTACAGCATCGTTGCCTGGTCTGGCAAGGGCGTGATCAGGAACTATGTCCAGGCTACCGTGGACACATCACCCACCATGCCTGAACTCTGGACTCGCTACGGTGCCAACGACGCCGACAACTCCTACGATTTCTCCTACCAACCCCAAATAGTCGTCATCAACCTCGGCACGAACGACTGGTCTTACCTCTTGTTCAACTCTACTGGAGGGTCTTATGCTGGCCGTCCCACCGTCAATGTAACGCAATTCACCAATGCTCTCTACTCCTTCGCGAAAACGGTGCAGAGCAAATACAATAACCCGCAGATGTTTCTCACATCCTCGCCGCTTCTGGGTGATTCTTACCCGACTGCGGCAGACGCACAACATACTACCCAGGCAAATGCAGTCAAGGCAGTAGTCGCGAAGCTAGGAAGCAAGGCCCATTTTGTAGACTTTCCTTCGCAAGATACTAATGCTGTTGGAGCTGGGTGCGACTATCATCCTTCGGCGCGGAGCATCAGATTATGGCTGCCATCTTGACGACTGCGATCAAGCAGGTGACTGGTTGAGTATCATTAGCTGTGTATCGGCAATGTATATCAGTACGTCTAATAATATTTACATCGAGTAGTTCTCCTTTTGTTCCAAAATGGTAGTGTGGAAGCATCAGCCAAGAGTTCCGATCGCCGGCACTTGCGGGCTGCTGGACTTTAGCCGGTACACAATATCTCTCCTCTCCAACACAACGATGCCGCAGCTCCGACTACGATCAGCATCAGGACGATGTCATGTTTGCCGTAGTAAGACGTTGGCCATGCTACCCCCTTTGTGTAGGATGCGCCGATGCCGCACACTTGAGCCGCTCTATTACCAAGACATATCACAATCGCGTATGTATTGCCGACTATCCGCCACGGACAGCTTAACGTCAACATTGGCGCACTGATCCAATCTAGGACGAGACAGCTAGACAAGACAGCAAAGATGGTGACTACCGAAGTTGTGGTATGGTGTTGCACAGAGCCTACGATTGTACCATGTACTGAAATCACAACAGCTTTTTCCTCTTAAGACAGGATATAACCCCGATAATCACAAGACCGCCGCTCCCATCGTAAACTACACGAATGAGACAATGTCGGCTGTCCCAGGTGTCCAGGGCTTGTACTCTGGTTTGCAACTAGAGGACCCGAGTTTGTGGCAACTCATGTGCAGTATGCACACCAACGGTCTTCTGGTTCGAAGTCATGAGCTAACGGTCGTATAGTCTGGGACAAAGCTCAAAGTCACTACGACTTCCAGGCTTCGGATGTCTATGATCCATTCCTGAAGAAGTTATTTAGCATCGTGGACGACACCCGTAGAGTCTCCGGAGTACATATCGACTTCCACGGTGATATTCTCAAGACCTTCGAGGCTCCCGTCACCGAGATCGCCACCTTGTACTTTGATGGTGGGCCACCGCAGAACTATTTCGAAGGTGCTGAGGAGTGCTGCCAGGCGTGGAGCAAGGCTGAGAATGGGCCTTCCGACTGGGCTCTGGGTACGACTTACGAGGATGTTGAGAATGACGGCGTTCAGGGCAAAGCTGTGGTCTTGTGTCTTGGATGGAAATCGAAGGAGCAACATGAGGAGTTCAATAAAGGTGAGATTGTCAAGGAGTACGGGGCCGGGTTGTTGAGTTCTTCAAAGAATAGGACCGTGTGGTGAGTCTGATGTGCAATGCTACGAGCTTTTGTTGCGGCTGACGTCTTTCGTAGGCATGTCCAGTTCAAGAAGTATCAGAAGTAGATGCATCCGGCTTTCGAGGTGGGCAATACTCATGCAGTCGTGGCTGGCCTGGGCGATACTCAATCGAACAATTTAACGATGTTAGAATATTTGTTGATTTCTCACGAGCGAGAATATCAATGGTGTGACTAGTGCGAGCTATGGAATTGCTAGGTGTAGTGTAGATGACTACATATCCATTGCGCTGGCGCAAGATCTCGAAGGTGACTATTGAATCCAATTTTGGCCAGTCGTCACTTCCTGGTCGGCGCAGGAAGCGAAGGAGTCAGACGTGCTGCACCTTTGCCAACTGCAGCTGGAGTAGGGACAGCAATCGTCTCTTCCACTGCCGTTACAATGCTTCCAGTATCCCGTGCGCCGGCATCTGCGGTTGCGGTGAAGCTGCTGGTTGCATCGCCGGCCCCTGGCATGGCAAAACTGGGATCAAGGAGTACAGCTTCCACATCGTGCTGCGCAATCTCCTCACGGCAGTCTGGAGTCGTGCACCTACGGAGATTGAAGTGCTCTGCCAAATCGTCCTCGGTCGCACGACGAGTGCTGTTGCCGTCATCAAGTAGGATACTCTCAGGGCGAAACGGCTTCGCGCTGGCAGGGATTCCTTGGCTGGAGGCAGCATGCCCGTACTGCGAGATGATGTCTGCATCGCGCTTTTGGTACCCAGCTCGGTACTTGCCTTGGGTCGCAGCTACTGGAGGATCGTCCTCGTAGAGGTGCGTCGAGCCGGCGTATTGTGGGTTATCTGATTGTGTGCACTTCCGTTAGCCACCGTTGACCAGCGAGTATCATCAAAGTGAATGAAGGTACTTACGGATATACCATGGGTCGCCTATGCAGTACGGAACATTGGTTAGCAAAATGATCTCATCGCGTGCGATAGTCAGTGGTCAATCATACCTGTCAGCAGTGCAAATCCCGGGTCATTCACAACTGTCGAAGGCCAGCATGGGTTTTGAACTATTCCATAGTCTGGATATGCCGCCGTTCCAAGGAAGCCAAGTTCCAGGGTGCTCAAGGTGATCGTGAGGTCCATGGTCTCGATGACGGTCCTCCGGTTTGCATTGACTACCTCACGATCAGACCTCAGATTCCTCGTCGATCTGGGCGAGAGACCGTTCTTGTTGTCATAGCCACAAATGAAAGCCTGATTACCAAACAGACTGTTACCAGCGCCACCGTTCTGTAGTCCAGGTAGCAGTCGAATGAGCACGTCGTCCTCGTCGCGATCCCACCAGAAGGCCGCTGGAGGATATTCGTCTTTCTGACAATTTTGAGCTGGCTGTTGAATGTAACCTTGCCACCTATTGATTCATGCGGGTCAGTATTCACACTCCATTTCTGCTGGTACCCTCACTTACCATCCAGGATTGTGCTCGTCGGTCCATTTCTGAGTCACGTGTGGTGGGTTGCCGTTATATCTCGTCGCGCACGTAAGAGGATTGACACCAGGCGTAAACGCTGCATGTGTTGCAATGACGCTCGCATAGTGAAGACAAGCCTGTCCATACACAGCGACGTCACAAACCTTGGCTCCGCGAGGATTGTGGGGATCTAGGGTCACTGTGAGACGTGCGTCGCTTAGGAGATTTTGGGGATTGCTTACGCTCTGTTCTGACAGGTTGGTTCGTTTCTGTTACTGTTTCGGCACGCAGACACCTGCCGCCAGCGTTCATTCTTTTGCTATTGCATGCGGAGCTTGTCTTTTCGGGCTTGTGGCTCGATTTGGGAGGTCTTGTCTCTGGAGCTTTCTATAAAGATCATGTCAGTGCCGCACCTGGCATGGCGAGGAAGTGCTGTTTACTGGTGGTGGCTCATCTGCGGCCAAGTCAGTGACGCTCTACAGCTAAAGTGACATAATCTATACCTAGGGAGAGACTATGCTTCTTGCCGAAGACTTTGAACTCAGCTTTTCCGGTCTTTTCAATCTCATCCGTACATAATTTGATGAGTGCAGGCGTGGCTGCCAACTCGGCGATATCAGCGATTTCGCCTACGAGTGCTCAAGGTCAGCAAAGAAAGCCAATGAGATTATGTCAGAAACCATACCAAAGATCGGGATCAGATCCTCAAGCAGCTCAATAGGTGCGAGGAGTGCTGGGACAGCAATGCGGCAGAACGCCTTCGCGGCAATGTCAAGGGCGGCCTGCTCCGCTGCAGCTTCTGCAGCACTCTTCGCAGCGTCCGCCGCATCTTTGCCAAGACTTTGCAATGATGGCGGAGCCTTGAAGTTTGAGCAACAGAAAGACTGGAGGCCTCCGTTGCATGTCTGGTCCTTCTTTCCGACGTGACTGTTGGTCTGTATTGCTAATGTCAGTATGCGCCGCACTAGGCTATCCTGGAGTGATGCTGCTTAAATCGGTAGTGAGTTCGGTCTCGCCTGCACATGGTCAGCTAGTTCGTGTACGGTCCGCTCAAGGTTTGGGGTCACAAACCATCTGAGCACCCTTGTATACACGACATGCCAGAACCTCGAAATCCTCGCCACGCGCATTTGCCGGTTGTAGTACCATCATCACAGCACAGATTTCGGTACTGCTTAGCGGGACATCGGTCACTGTAAAGCCGTTAGCATCATCTAATACCTCCCGATAGTATCCTCACCGAGTCGAGACCTGGCCTGGCTGTCCGTTCATCTGTGCGACCTGATTGGTGCCGCTCTTGCACTTCTGGTTGCAATCAGTGACATAGCAGCTTGCCTTCGCGGCGGCATCGCCGGAGAGAGACTGAGCATTCGATTGATCCCCAGCAGAGACGCCATTATTCAAGTTGCCAGCGCCGCTCTGATCCTTTTGGTCTAGTGCCCAGACCATGAGACCACCTAGACAGCGCTTCTCGGCGAAGTCCTGTAACAAATATCAGGAACCGTATCGTAATGACCAGATAACCACTTACGCGCTTCTGATTGAATGTGTCGTCATCATCGTAGGAAACCCACTGATTACTACCCCAAGTTATCCACTTCACGCCAGCAGTCTTATCCCAAACAGGCTGTACATTGTTCTTCGTGATGATATCCTGGATCTCCTGGTCGTCTAGAATGCCGGAAGTGGCGGAGCAAGGCCCTGGGTCGGCTCCGCCGCTAAACTCGCACACACCTGTTCGGGGACGTCAAATCCCATTCAAGGTGAAACACTTGGACAGAGAGGACGTACCATTGGGTGTCTTGCAAGAAGGATTAGTGAGAGTGAACGAACGACCGTACTGTAGGGTCTGTCAATGCAGGCCACGAGGCATTGATGACTGTATACTTACCCATCCTTGGCCGAGGACAACTTTGTCCGCCGACACTCCTGCACGCCAAAGCAGATCAAGGCCTAAGTCGATTTCGGTGAGGGTGGTATGCGGTGCAATGTATGGGCCAACGAACTTGGACGCCTTGTCCCATGTTCCGTGCACTGATGGTCGAATGTCAGCTATCGTGTACCACCGTCTTGATCTAGCTCCGTGCTAGGCTGCCACTTACAGTCATATGCCATGAAGTTGAACCAATCGACTGAGTCCTGCAGACCTTTGACGTCGATATGCTGCAGATACCAGAAACTGGCGGGCAGGGTCAAGCTGATACCCTTGTTGCCGAGAGCGCTCCGTAGCTCCTTGACAAAGGTCACATAGTTCACCTTGTCGCCTTCCTGGCCACCTCTATCATCGGCTTGAGGGTATTCCCAGTCCAAGTCGACGCCATCGAAGTTGTACGTATTCATGAATTGCATGAGGCCACTGATGAAAGCCTGACGGTTGCCTGCAGTGCTTACCTATATTCGAAACCATCAGTCTACAGCGCTGCAACATCTTATACACGAATCTCACCATGTTGGAGAATGCCTCCTGTGTTGGTCCTGGGTCAGTGAAGGACCAGCCACCGACAGAGATCCACACCTCCAAGCCCGACCATTTGTTTTTCAAGCCTGTCGTACGTCCGTACAATGAAGCTGAGTTGCTGTCCATGGGAGTTATTTGAGAAGATTTCGGGTCAAAGGACGCAAAGGCGAAGTTGAGATGGGAAAAGCCCGCCAAGTTTAGATCTTTAGGGCTGACCTGTGATCTTGATGTGAGCTTTGACACAGAGTGAATTAAGGTCTGGACATACCGCTTGACATTGACGGGTATTGGCCCAGGACTCGTAGTAGCCGATGTTGCGCTTCCCAACCTGTGACCCTCCACATGGTGGTGTAGGGGGTGGACCACAACCTCCAAATCCCGCCTGACAGCCATCACCGCAGAAGTCGTCCGTTGAGCCGCAGAAGCTTTGATGCGTCAGAATATGACATAAAGCATTCTTTCCCGCAGGCGACTTACCCAAACTTCGAACAGCAGACATTTAGAGGACAAGTCTGAGACCCTGGTGTACCATACTGGCCACATGCAGCTTTCGCATCACAGTTGGATGCGCAGCCAGTACCACATTCAGTGGGCGAGTAACCGCAGAGACCGTTGCTTCCACCTTGGCATTGTCAGACAGATCAGCTGCGTGGGATGTCTGACTTACAGCACGCTCCATTCGGGCATGGTGTCGAAGGGTCGCAAGTGCCGATGGGCAGATCCCTCTGTGAAGTGTCTGGACTCTGTTTTTGAAATTTGGGGATTGGTTAAGGGTCGCAACCTCTCGCGGTAACGCCACAACAGCGCTAGCAAGAGCCAACAGCAGTGGAAGATGCATCTTGAGCCAGCAGAGCAGCGCCGGCAGGTTGGATGTGTGAGAGTAGGGCGATGCAACTCGCAGCGAGGATTTCGAGGCACATTACTAGAAATGTGTCAAAAGCTAGTGACCTGACGGTGGGCGCCTGTGCAGTTCCCAACCGCATTCAGACCTTCCAACAGTATTGATCGCCAGTCCTTGTAATATGTCATGCGGGCCTTTGCGTTTATCCATATGGAATAGGGGCTGAAGGATCACCAGCTGAGGCCATACTAGATACATCCTTGACGATGAGCGCCTGTACCTGATAAGGCTATGCAGGGGCGAGGTTGCGGTTGGAATCCTTCGCAGCAAAGCTTTCTATGTTCAAGCTCGGCAGGCTCGGCGTCTTGGTCTCATCAAGCTTTACTCGGCGGTGGGAGGGACGCGCCGGCCGGCGCCCTCCTTCGAGCCAATCATGAAGCAATACTAATGCACCTCGTACTCCTTGGGGCTGAGAGCGATACAACGATCTACGTGGAGCACATGCGAGATAATTTCCATGAACGGGGTTGGTAGGTGTCCTACTCAGGCAGCAGACCCTGCCGAGCCGTCTATGATTGCACAGCCTAATCCTCAAGACGGCAAGGGGTACAAATCTGGCACGGTGATCGGCGGCGGGCATACTCATGAGGGAAGCGTGTGCGCCGCTCGACGAGAACTACAGCAGGTGCAGGGTCTGGCAGCGACTGCGAGAATCTTCCCTCAACGACTCACATCTTCCTCCCCTCCGACTTATGAGCTCAAGCACAGCGTCACGATAATGACAAGACCGATTTGGCTGTGGCAGACGGCACTGCCCGCGTTGAGCATGGCCCAGACATTCAATATGTGGCCGTTGGTGGACACTGCATTCATGGCGAATGCTCTGAACGTCTCGCAAACATGCGTGACTGCCCTGTGGGTAAGCTGCAACCTCACCATGACATGACTGACCATCTGGAAGGAACGCCACAGTGGGCTGCGACCCGACGACCTTCCGCATGGCAGGTCAGATCGATCTTTACTTCTGGGAGAACGACAACATCACTACGCTGTGCACATCGGACTGTACGTTCGGACAGACGCGGCTAAGCAGCGCAAGTATTCTGTTGACACCTCCTCAGGTATGACTTCAGCTACCACGTGGATTAACGATGTCTATGACAACTGTGATCCCACGGACGCCATCTACGTTGACACGAAACTTGTCCCCATCGATACCGTCGCTGTCCGCTACACAGACGGTCTTGGCCTAGCATGTCTGACAGACCAGTAGGGTCAACAAACTCTGTACGAATCAAGACGTTCAGATGCTGATGGTTCACACAGACAAATTAACATCACATCGACCATTCCTCCAGACTTGCCATCCAACGATACTGACACTTCCTCGTCGGTTCCCGAGTCAACGTCAACCGCGGCGTCCGCCACCACAACCACAACACCTGGTGATCCCAGTTCGGGTACAAATGTCGGTAACAAGTTGTACCGTTGGTATGGCCAAGATTCAACCCAAGCTGATATGTCCTGCGGTTTGCACAGGGCACGTACGAGTACAATTACTCGCCTTCACCAAACTTCTGTTTCAACCAATCACAAAGCTGGGTCAGATTCGTGCACATTCCTTTGAGTATATCATCTAGCTGATTATGGTTTCCAGGTGGGTGTGGACATTCCAGACTGCAATCTTGACCCTGATAACTCCCTCTGTGCTGATGCCACGGAGGGCATGAGAATTGTGAGTATCTTGCAGATGATCTGAGACTCCCCGACTAATATGCACACAGGCCAACTACTACAACGATACCTTCGTGAGTACATCGCCGGCCTAGATTTCTGGGAATCATACTCACATATCTACAGCTTTGCGATCCGTGTTACCTATCCGTATTTTGGTGGAGAATCAACTCGCCCTTTCTGCCGGACAGCGACTACTCTGACTATCTCGTCGACCAATTCCAAGACATTCAGGACGTCTGCAACGTCACAGTGTCAGACACAATCCTCCGCGTCAGCCCGCCAGGTTATGCTATTGGAGTGACGCCGAACTACACTTTGCTTGGCAGCACACCCCCAAGCGGCTCGCCCGCCTCTTCCGCGTGCTTGGGACAGACGCTGTCGACCGGCAGTGGCGCTTGTGATACTCTGTCGACTACGTACGGGGTGACAACCGGAGACCTTCAGCAAATTACTAATTCCACCACGTGTACCTTCTCCGGAAGCATCTGTGTGCCGAACAAATGTGCTTTGTCTCAAACCGGGACCAACGCATCTTGGTAAGTGTACGAGCGACCTTTGCAAGGTTGCAAGGCTAATGGAACTCAAGTGATTCCTTGGCGGCAAGCTTGACAACAAGCACGCTTAATATCACGGACGCTTTACTTCTGTCATGGAATCCGAATATCCAGGGTCTTTGCGACTCGTTGACTCAAGGACAATACGTCTGCATAGGGCAAGCATGCATTCCCATCTTCACCGCTCGCAGTAACTGACGAGAAGCCATCAGACCGCCTGGAGGCACCTACAATCTGCCAGCACCGATCGGCGGCGACACCACTGCAGCCGGCCAGCAACGTGGTGGTCAAGGTAGTGGAGCAAATCCTGACGGGCCTCTCGGTGCCACAGGTCCTACTGTGAACAGCACATCGCAAGCTCCAACACAAGAGGGCATCAACCCGAATTGCACCCTGTTCGCTTATGCTGCCGCAAGTACGTTTTGCCCGCCGGACAATCCGACACAGATACTGACGACAATCTGCCGCAGATGACACTTGCTATGACTTCACAGTCGACTTCAGCATAACGTTGAAGGACTTCACATCGTGGAACCCGATTCTAGGGTATCCCGACGGGGCAAATTGCACCACCAAGTTCTGGAGCGGCTATGACTACTGTAAGTCATCCTTCCTCAAAACTGGCTCGAGAAATGGCTAGTCCGAGTTCGAAGATTGGTGGCTGACAGTGCATACAGGCGTCCAAGTGAATGGATCCAGTTCCACCACCACTACGTCTACTTCCAGCCAGACTTCAAGCACGAAAGCAACAACGTCGCTGCCATACCCAACCCAGAGCGGCATCACGCCGTCGTGCAACAAGTACGCCGAAGCCGTGTCAGGAGACTACTGCTACGTGTTTGCTCAGGAGCACAACATCACCACCGATGAGCTATACGCATGGAACCAGATCCTTGGGCCAAATGGTGCCAATTGCTCCACTCAATTCCAGGCTGGCGTAGATTATTGTGTAAGCATGTGTTAAGGCACCATGACACTGATGGTGAAATCGATGCAGGTTATTGACTGTATGAAACAGGTTGGTGTATCGTCGACATCGACGAGCCCGACGACAATGTCAAAGACTCCGACAAGCACAACACCGACCTCCACACCGGTGCCCACGCAGAGCGGCCTGGCGGCCGACTGTGTGAAGATCGTGGAAGCGAAGAGTGGGGACTACTGCTATGAGTTTGCGCAGAATAATGGTACATATCCCTTTGTTCGGCCCCTTGTTTGGTTGCAGCTAACAGATCTGGCAGCCATCACTACAACTCAGCTCTACACCTGGAACCCTATATTGGGGTCTAATGGTGCCGAGTGTAGCACAGAGTTCCAGGCTGGAGTCGGATACTGTGTGGCAGTGAGCAGCTAATTACTCGCCAATCTTCAATCCTCGTCCTCTATATACTCGATCCTGTAACTATCCACCTTTGCGGACCGGTATATGATCTATAAGTTCTATAGGTTCTGCTGATCAACCAGCTTCTTCCTTTCCTCAATCGTCTGGAGTTGCTCTGGAGTCAGTCTCTTCATGTAATCCTCTTTCTTCTTCTTGCTCTTCGCGTCCGATTCTGCTTTTCGCACCCCGTCCCACTCGTCTTGGAGAGATATAAGCTCTGCCCGACACTTCTCCGCGTCAAAATGATCGTGCGGCCACCCACTCTGCTTGTACACTTCGTAGACTTTCTGCATCATGCATTAGCGGATGTGCTTCACTTCTCCGGAAGCGATGAGTTAGTATTTACCTTCGTCTTCTCTGGCAATGGCTTGACTTCTGGCCTCTCCAGTCGTGGAGCGGACTGATACTCGGCGTGCTCAGCATCATGGCGAAGCCATTCCATCTCGTCGTTGGGGACTTCATCCTCTGCCTCATCTGGACCCCGCTCCTCGTCCCTACTTAGCCGCAATTCTTCCAGGTCCATCTCGTCTTGCTCTTCATCGTTCTCGTCCTCAACGTAGTCGTCGTCGGCTTCATGCTCCGCATCAAACTCGTCCTCAATCGCAAGAAGTGCTGCTTCCTCCGCAGGCCATTCGGCGCGGAAGTGGAAGCTAGGGTTTCTACGGCGGCAAGGCACAGGCATGTACACCAGGCGCTTCAGACGATTAGACTCCCGCTCGAAGAATGCTCTCAGTGGCAGAGTCGGGTGAGCCTTCCATTTCTGCTCGGGTGCAAGGGCTTCGTATTCGTCCAACGTCAAGTCCGACGGGGCGAAATCGCCACCGTGATTAGGGTAACTGACGATATGTCCGAGCTCCGTGTCTAGTAGGAGATATTCCTTTGCTTCGTTATAGCCCTGCCCAATGTAGATGACGTGTGGTGGCAGATACGGCGGTTTCGGTTGGTCTGCAGCCGAGATGCGAGACAAATAAAAGTCATTGACTGGCTGATCAAAGGCCACTGCCGTCGATCTCCAGGTCTGGCGTAAAGGCGTCAGCGAGCTCACGCGATAGATCCGCGTTCGTTTATGCGCGAGAGGGATGACTTTGATCACATGGTAGACAACTTCCCGCCAGGTTACAGTGATGATAGGGTGAGGCTCACAATCCAAGCATGTTCGGCATCATACAACCCAGGTGCCAAGAATGGAAGATGGCGACTGAACTCAGCGGCCTCGTCGGACCAGCCTTGCTCCCTCAAGTCTTCAGCATGAGACCCAGGCCAGCCGTCGGGAGGAGGCACCCGCAGGCATTCGGGCTTCATGTGAGGCATTCGACATAGTAAAGTGTAGTACCCCATCATATCGTTCTTGGCTTCCTGCAGGACACCTTGAGCATTCTCCATTGTGTTTGACATCTTGAGCAGATGGTTTTGATATGACCGGGTGACAGGTGGTGGGAGAAGTCGTCGTGTTTACGAATGTAACGTGACTTCAAGATCAGGCAAGCTTCGGCCTAGCTCCGCTAGCGCGTTTCTGAGATCTTGGCACGGGGAATGAGCAATTACCAGGTCTAGTACGCCGTGAGTTGCTTGATGTCGTGTTCTTGACAAGGCACGAACGATGTCGAGTGTTAGGCGTAACCCTTTAGAACCCAAAAGATCTAGGTCAGTCTACCAACAACACGCTAGGAAACTTCGCCAAGTGAAAGGATCCAGAGTAGGCAACACAGCCACTGTGCATCATAGATCATAGATGGAGTCTAGGCGCCAATCGCAGCAAAAATGCTCGTGCAAACGGCACTCACTACAACAACGTCGACAATATGCGTCGGTTCTACTTACTTTCCAGTCTCGTCTCGACTTTGAAGGTCGTCTCTGGTCAGGCCGACGGACTCCTATCAAGCACCATGGAGTCCGCGTTAAATATGGACACCATCCCCAAGGACGCACTTCTATACAACTCACCCGAGTATAGGGGAATTGGCTCAGTTGCAGTCCCAGTCTTTCTTCTTACGAACCTCACAGCTGCTGAGCAGGAGGCCTACCAAGCTGCTCTTGTATCCGACACGGAATTGGAGTTTGTGCATCCTCTGCTTCGAGCATGGACGGAAGACTACGAAGGGACGCCGGACGATCTGTTCCGACTGTGGCGGAAGGCGGACGACTTCGCTTTCTTCATTGACCGCGAGGGTGCGGCAGATGCTACAATCTTGGTCGCTGCGCCCGATGACTATACTATGCTTTTCAGTCCTGAGGCTAGCTGATGGGCACGAGATAATCTTACAGCCTACTTGCAAATACACAAGCCGGCAGTTGATCACCAGGCCGCTGTAGATTCGGGAGATAGAGCCTACGAAGGATACCTAGAGATACTAGCAGATTATATCCTAGGTAAGCGAGGACTAACTTACGTAGCCTTATAGTACTATAGTAGTACTCTTAATAGGATTAAGTATCGATTTATAGAGCTTAATAGTATTCTAGTTATTAGTAATTAGCTCGTAGTTAAATACTAGTAGTAGCTTCTTCTTCTTCCTCGCGTACTTAGCTCTAACCTTAATTATAACTTTATCGATTACTTTATAAAGGTAGATAGCTCGCTTAGTAGCGTCGTAGAACGAGTTTTATCTCGTAGCTACGTCCTTTACTAGCTTATAGACCTCCTTCTTACCTTCTAGACGTATTAGCGTAATTACTCTCTTCTACGCGCGCTCGAGTTACTTAATAAGATATAGTAAACGGAGTATCTACTATACTACGTTATAGAGCTTACTAAATAGATCTCTTCTTCTACTAGTACTTAAGATATAATAACTTAATCGATATATCTATAAGCTCTTCCTTAAACGCGTCATTATTCTCGCTTAGGGTTAGGGTTAGGGTTAGGG